>NC_060073.1:44935000-45235000 GCF_922984935.1 Meles meles
AAAGGAAAGGAAACTGAGACGCATCAGTTAAAAAACCTGATTGGGTTCACACAGGAGTAAGTCATACAGCCAAAAGTTTAGGCCTGGGAATGACTGACTCCGAACCTTATGACTGTTTTTAAGCAGTGGTTCTCAAAATGTGATCCCTGGACCAGCAGCAGCAGCATTACCTGGGAGTTAGTTAGAAATGCAAATTACCAAGGCTTTCTTCAGACTTCTAAATTGGAGATTGGGGAGGGAGGGACATAATCTGTTTTAACAACCCTATAGGTGATTCTGATGCATGCTAACATTTGAAAACATACTGCCTCTCTTTGCTCTATTATTCACAACCTCCTCTGCAAAGAGAGACAAAGAGAACGCTTATCTGAAGAGTAAATTTAGATCCTCAAGGAACAGAGAAATGAGTGTTACATCTAAGAAGAATAAGGCAAAATTTAGGTCTATATTCTAATTCCAGCTACACCACTAACTTGCTATGACATCATATAACTTTCCCCACTTGTTTTCTTATTTTTAAAAATAATGCATTTTTTAAAGGGGAATTTAACTAGACCTCAGTATTCTCTAAGCTCTTAAATTCTATCACCAGTTTTTTTTTGTTTTGTTTTGTTGTTGTTGTTAAAGATCTTTTTCTGTTACATCAGAAATAATGGGGCACCTGGGTGACTCAGTGGGTTAAGCATCTGCCTTCGGTTCAGGTCATGATCTCAGGGTCCTGAGATGGAGCCCAGAGTCAAGTTCCCTGCTCATCAGGGAGTCTGCTTGTCCCTCTCCTCATGCCCCTTCCACCCTTCCCCACCCCCCTCCCCCCCCAAACCTCTTGCTCTCTTGTGCTTCGACTCTTCTCAAATTACAAAAAAAAAAAAAAATCTTTAAAAAAAATGCTAATAAAATTGCTTACACTCACACCAACTGTATGAAATAATTGAGTTATGTGATTTATAAGTGCCTTTAAACTAAATATTGCTTATTCATCCAGTTTAAAATTATATCTGTAAAACAAGTAGATCTGGGCACTGGGATACAAGGAATACAAAAATTAACTACCAAAGAAACTTCCCATCTACATGCAATAAAAATGAGGTAAAGCCAGAAACATTTCACTCTTTGGATACCAGGTCCCACTGATCAAGCTTACACCCTGGCTACAGGAGAAGAAAGTTCCTCCTTGATTTCAGGTTTAGAGATTGCCAGACTTGTATTTCACTCAAGCTGGACTTATTTTACTTTTGCAGGAAGGAGATAATGAACTGTGGACTGCCATTTCAAAACCAAAAGCAGTTTAAATTTTTAATAATTTTAGAGGATAAAGACTAAGAGTTCAAGGAGAAACTTGTTTATTTTCAAATCAAATACAACAGAACTAAGAACAAATATAACCAGATGCAAAAAGACACATACTATATGATTCTATTTATATCTAATGTCCAGAATAAGCAAATCCATAGAAGAAAAAAAGTAGATTAATGGTTGAATAGGACTACTGGTGGTCAGAGGGGGGAAAAGAGAAATGACTGCTAATGGGCATGGCTTTCCTTTTTGGGGTTATAAAAATGTTCTAAAGTTAGACAATCGTGATGGTTGTACAATCTTGTCAATATACTAAAAATTGTACACTTTAAAAGTGTGAATTTTAGGGGCGCCTGGGTGGTTCAGTGGGTTAAGCCTCTGCCTTCAGCTCAGGTCATGATCTCAGGGTTCTGGAATGGAGCCCCGCATCGGGCTCTCTGCTCAGCAAGGAGCCTGCTTCCCCGTCTCTCTCTGCCTGCCTCTCTGCCTACTTGTGATCTCTCTCTGTCAAATAAATAAATAAAATCTTTTAAAAAAAAGAAGTGTGAATTTTATGATATATGAATCAAATTTCAATTTTTAAAACAGTAATGAAAAACAGCAAAAAAATCTGAGACTATAAAAATATGAATTTAAGAAAAAGAACAAATACAATTTATAAACCATCATTAACCTATAGAAGTATGGAAGTATAAACTAGCCATTTGCTTTTCATAATTATCCAATTTTTATACTCTTTTTTTCTTTTTTTAAGTGGGCATGGAGCCCAATGTTGGGCTTGAACTCATGACCCTGAGATCAAGACCTGGGCTGAGATCAAGACTTATATACTTAACCAACTGAGCCACCCAGGTGCCCCTCCAATATTTATATATATTTTTTTAAGATTTTATTTACTTGACAGAGAGATCACAAGTAGGCAGAGAGGCGGGCAGAGAGAGAGGGGGAAGCAGGCTTCCTGCTGAACAGAGAGCCCGATGTGGGGCTCGATCCCAGGACCCTGGGATCATGACCTGAGCCAAAGGCAGAGGCTTTAACCCACTGAGCCACTCAGGCATCCCTACTTATAGTCTTAATAATTTTTGTCTGCTTAATCTATCATTACTAGAAAGTAAGTAAAAATCGTATCGTATGATTTTGAATTTATGTTTTCCTTATAATTCTGAAAATTTTATTTAAAATTTTGAGGCTATGTTATTAAATGTACACAAATTTAAGATTTTCTGGCTTTTTGGTAGATTTAATCTTTTATACATTTGAGTTCCCTTTATCCATTTTGCCTTAAGGTCTACTTTACTTGAGAGTAATATAAATAAACTAGTTCTAATTTCTTTTTTTTTTTTTAATTTCAAATTAAGCTCTATTTTCTCTCTGCTTAACATTATTTTTTTTAACTTAAATTCAATTAACTAACCTATAGTATATTATTAGTTTCAGAGGTAGAGTTCAGTGATTCATCAATCTTATACAATACCCAGTGCTCATTACATCACATTTCCTTTTGATTAGGTATGGAAATACACACTCTTTTAATCTAGCTTAATGATTTCTGTCTTCTATCTGGAGTATTTTCTCCATTTATATTTAATCAAATTACTGATAATGTATTTAAGCAATTCCAAAATGCACAATTTCCTAAGTTTAACATATCAGAAATCAAAGAGTGCTTTTCATTTAATGGGATATTAAAATTATGATTCATCAAGTGCAATAGCAACATAATCTTTACTGTCTGTACATGAAATTATCATAGCTATTCTCACTCCCATTTCTTAGGACTGAGTTTTTCCATTGTTAGTATTTCACAAATTAATCACCATTTTAAATGTCTTTGAAAGGAATAAATTATGATTTGGCATGAAAACAAAGTTATTGTATAAACACAGAAATGAAGCAGCTGATATTAGGGAAGCAAATATTTGATGCTAAAGGAATAACAGCAACTTAAGCTTTCTTGTAAAGAACAACAAAATGCTTTACCTGACTTTAGATAGTAAGACACCACAAGCAGAAAAACTCTGTTATACTTTGTTACTGAGATGCAATAAGGTTACCCTTGAGTAGCCAAACAATGTAAATGAAGATAAAAGGACCTAACTACCCTCCAAGAATTTTTTTTTAATTACATGGACTATGAGGCTGATTTGATAAATTCATGCATGGTTAAGACAAATGTCAATTGTCAGACACTTGCTACTCATAAAGAACAGAAGCTACCTAACTTCCATGAAATCTGAGGAAAAAACAAAGCTGAATGAGTCAATAGGAAATGTTGGAGAACTTCTGATGCTCTTTTGTGTGGCTCAGCGGGTTAAAGCCTCTACCCTTGACTCAGGTCATGATCCCGGGCGCCTGGGATTGAGCCCAGCATTGAGCCCTCCACTCAGCAGGGAGCCTGCTTCCTCCTCTCTGCCGCCTCTCTGCCTACTTGTGATCTGTCAAATAAATAAATAAAATCTTTAAAAAAAAAAAAGAATCTGTTTAAAAAAAAAAAAACCCTGATACATAAGAAAGGCAAAAGTGTGAGGGGTGCCTGAGTGGCTCAGTGGGTTAAGCCTCTGACTTCAGCTCAGGTCATGGTCTCAGGGTCTTGGGATAGAGTCCCGCATCGGGCTCTCTGCTCAGCGGGGAGCCTGCTCCTCCTCCCCCCCCCCCAACCCACCCCCCGCCTTCCTCTCTGCCTACTTGTGATCTTTCTCTGTCAAATAAAGAAATAAAATCTTAAAAAAAAAAAAAAAAAAGAGGGGCAGAGCAAAGGAAGTGGTGGTCCACTTGGAATTGGCTGGGGTCTCCACCAGGAGCGGCCCCAACATGTCGAAGGTTTCTTTTAAGATCACGCTGACGTCGGACCCGTGGCTGCCTTACAAAGTACTTAGTGTTCCTGAAAGTACACCTTTCACAGCAGTCTTAAAGTCTGCAGCAGAAGAATTTAAAGTTCCTGCAGCAACAAGTGCAATTATTACCAATGATGGAATAGGAATAAATCCTGCCCAGACTGCTGGAAATGTTTTCCTAAAGCATGGTTCAGAACTGTGGATTATTCCTAGAGATCGTGTTGGAAGTTGTTAATATCTGCTACTTGGAACATAGGATGACCTTTCCAAATAAATATTGGTATTGTTGTAAAACTGAAGTCAGGCATTGAAAACACCAGTAGTGATGAAATCATGAAGGGTGACTCTGTCCCTTCTCGTTATTCACACGCTTCCTGTGAAGAGGGACTGCTATGTATAGAATCTCCATCTCCACAGAAGACCATAGTCTGTCATCGCTACCTCACAACACATACAGATAGTTCGTTCATTCGGGCTAAGTGGATTATCCAGCTGTGTTTTGTAAGTGGTGGATGCTTCCGATAACTCTGAGAACATTTGGAAAATTAAAGTTTGCTGAATCTTCCTATTTGTGTTAAAAATTTAAAAGGACTGCGGGTCATACATGGCAGTTTGCTTGATAGCATCTGACTTGTGCACTTAAAAATAGTTGATTTTTAATTGTATATTGTTCATGATAAAGGATATAGACATAACAATGAATACGTAACTACCTTTTTGTCATTTAGGTTTTTTTAAGTTTCAAACTGTATCAGAGACCCCAAAATTGAATTTTTTGATCTAGCCCTTATGTGTAAAATTGATGTCCCACACCAAAGAGTTTTAACTATGATCTTGCAGAATCCAGTACTTGGTAAGAATTGAGAATAAAGTAGAAGCGTTCTTTGCTGAGTTATGTATCCTTTATAGTCTCTGAATACAACCTAAAGCAACCTAAAGAAACCCTTGTCTTATTGAGGCTAATATTTCTAAATAACATTCAGGAAAAGAGTATTGGAAAGATCTGGAATTCACAACAGAGCTCTAGGAAATGCTAATTGAAAATGCTAATTATTATACTGATTAAAGACCCAGCATTTAAGGAGGTGTTAAGTTTAGCCACTGAAGTGAATAAGAAGTGAGGAAAGAGATCCTGGGGAAGCCCCAATGACCAGTTTTCTGGTAAGGAGGAAAGAAAGAGAAGACACAATGAAGGGGAACAGAAAGCTGTAGTAGAGCATCACAGAACAAGCCAACTGGATCGGCAGAAGTGCAGTGTGTGTTGTGGAGAACCGAAGAGGAAAAGAAAATATATGACATTTCAGAAGGAGCAGAAGGCAATTAGAGAAAGCAAAGTGTAGGCTTTGTCAACACACAGACTTCAGAATTCCCCTTACGATAAATCTAAAGAATGATATGCATAAGGGAAGAATTTATTTGCCCTTACAGAGGAAATCAATATCTATGCAAATCCTGAAAGGTGAAAGGAAGGCTCATAGTGATTCAGAACCAGTGGTTGGCCTGCTGTATTCTGGATGGTGAGCTCCCTGGAGGCAGGCTTTGTGTCTGTCGTGCTCTTTCTAGACCTGGAAATGTAGTAGGCTTTCAATAAGTACTTGCTGAGGGGCGCCTGGGTGGCTCAGTGGTTTAGGCCACTGCCTTCGGCTCAGGTCATGATCTCAGGGTCCTGGGATCGAGTCCTGTATCAGGCTCTCTGCTCGGCAGGGAGCCTGCTTCCCTCTCACTCTCTCTGCTTGCCTCTCTGCCTACTTGTGATCTCTCTCTGTCAAATAAATAAATAAAATCTTTAAAAAAAAAAATAAGTACTTGCTGAATTATTCATGAATAAAGTATCTCTAAGACCAATTTTTATCTAAGTGTGTTTCAATTATATTCCCTGGGTTTCAATTATATTCCCTGTCATAGGCCCTACTAGGTTCATTGGGGAAAAAAAAATGTGTAAGGAGATATAACCAGGTCAGCATCTCAAGGGTGACATTGGTAGTTAAGCTTAAGAAATTAACCAGATGTTGTCATATATTTGACAAGTGAACAATAAGATTCTAAATCGTGAAGGTAGATAAGTATGCTTCTAATATTTGGGGAAGTTTTTATTTTTCTAAACGAAACTGATGCTCAAAGACCCCAGGTTTTTAACGTCATTAAGCCTCAGTTAACCAGAAATTTATGAATACCCATTCTGTGAGTTTTTAAATTTAGACTTCTTCCATCCTGTTTCCACAACAAAATCTGCCTGCTGTGTTACATAAGTTATGGTGTCCTGTGCCATAAAGTGATTTGTTTAATATTTTTCTTCTTTGGTTTTGGAAGTTTTGTTATAGTAAGTTCTTAAATTAAACACATTTTCCTAAAGAACTGGACATTTTGTTCTTAAATAAATGTGATCTGTAAGTTCTTTGTGCAGAATGTTTTGAAGTAATTATATTTTGTTTAAATACATAGTGGTACATAATTAATATCGTATGAAAATACATTTGTCATACTGTAAAAAAAAAAAAAAAGAAAGAAAGGCAAAAGTGTGACTCATGTGACAATATTGAACTTAAATGTACCTTGAAATGGATTATACTTTGAACATAAATTTACTTCCTGATGATACCAGTAGGATAACTTATCTCCATCTTTTTAGTATCTTGTATAAGGCAAATGGCTCAATTAATGTTAGCTCTTTTTAACACATCCATAAATTGTACAAGAAACAGAAATTTATACTCATAAATTTATGAGAAAATTTTAAAACTAACCAGACTTCTAAAGGAATTAGAAAAAGAAAAGCAAAGCCCAAAGTTAGTAGAAGGAAGGAAATAATAAAGATCAGAGCAGAAACAAATGAATAGACACCACAAGTATCGGGGGTGAAATTAACAAATTGATAAACCAAAAGAAAGAAAGAAGAAAGGAGGGAGGGAGGAGAGGAAAGGAAAGGAGGAAGGAAGAAAGAGAGAGAGGGAGAGAGAGAGAAAGAGAAAGGGAGGGAGGGAGGGAAAAGAGGGAGGACTCAAATAAATGACATAAAAATTGAAAGAAGAGAAGTAATAAGCAACACAACAGTAATATAAAAGATTATAAGACTAGATGAAAAATTATATGCCAACAAACTGGACAACCTAGAAGAAATGGATGAAGTCTTAGAAACAGTCTTCTAAAACTGAATCAGGAAGCACTAAAAAATCTGAAAAGGCCAGGGTGCCTGGGTGGCTCAGTCAGTTAAGCATTCAACTCTTGATTTTGGCTCAGGTCTGATCTCAGGGGCCTAGGATGGATCCCCACATTGGGCTCCATGCTCAACAGGGGGATTCCCTCCATTTCCCTCTGCCCCTCCTCCCACTCGTGTACACACACACACACACATACACACACACACACTCTCTCTCTCTCTCTCTCTTTCTTTCTCTCTCTCTCTCAAATAAATAAATCTTAAAAAAAAAAAAATGAACAGACCAATTAGTAACTAGAACTAGAAGTTGAATCAAAGAATTCCCAACAAACAAAAGTCCAGAACCAGAGAGTTTCACAGACAAATTCTACCAAACATGTAAAGAGTTAATACCTATTCTTAAAAAATAGAAGAGGAAGCAGGGGCCTGTGTGGTTCAGTTGTTAAGCGTCCAACTCTTGATTTTAGGGCCATGATCTCAGAGTTGTGAAATCAAGCCCCATGTTGGGCTCAGCACTCAGTGGGGAGTCTGCTTGAGATCTCTCTACCCCTCTCCCTGCCACCACTGTTCTCTTTCGCTAAAGTAAATAAATAAATCTTTTTAAAAAGTAAAAAAAAAATAATAATAAAAGAGGAAGGAAAACTTTGAAATTCATTCTATTAGACCAGCATTACCCTGATACCAAAGCCAGACAAACACACTCCAAAAAAAAACAAAAAACAAAAAACAAAAAACTACAGACCAATATTCCTAATGAACATAGATGCAAAAATTCTCAACAAATATTAGCAAATCAAATTCAACCATACATCTAAAGGATCATTCACCACTACCAAAAGGGGTTTATTCCAGGGATGCAAGGATGGTTTAATATATGCAAATCAATCAACACCATGTTAAAAAAAAATGAAGGATAAAAACCATATGATCATCTCAATAGATACAAAAAAAAAAAAAGCATTTGACAAAATTCAACATCCATTCATGATAAAAAATCTCAATCAAATGGGTATAGGGGGAACATACCTCAATATAATAAAGGCCATATATAACAAACCCCAGCTAACATCATACTCAATGGTGAAAAACTAAAAGCTTTTCCTCTAAGATCAGGAACAAGACAAACGATGTTCACTCTTGCTACTTTTAGTCAACAAAGTAGTAGAAGTCCTAAGCATAGCAATCAGACAAAAAAAGAAACAAAGGCATCCAAATTGGTAAAGAAGAAGTAAAACCCTCTATTTGCAGGTAACATGGCACTATATGTAGAAAACTTCAAAGACTCCACCAAAAAACTATTATAACTAATTAATGAATCCAGTAAAGCTGCAGGATACAAAACTAATATACAGGAATCTGTTGTTTCCATACGCTAAGAATAAAGTAGCAGAAAGAGAAATTTTTTTAAAAATTTACAGCTGCATTAAAAAGAATAAAGCACCTAGAAATATATTTAACTAAGGAGGTAAACAAACTGAACTCTGAAAACTCTAAGAAGATATCGATGAAAGAAACTGAAGACAACACAAATGAAAAGATATACCATGCTTATGGATGGAAGAATTAATATTGTTAAAATGTCCACACTACTCAAAGCAATTTACAGATTCAATGCAATCCCTATTAAAATACCAATAGTACTTTTCACAAAACTGGAACATAATGTTAAAATTTGTATAAATTGTATAAACCTAAAAAAGACCTTGAATAGCCAAAGCGATCTTTTTTTTTTTTTTTTTTTTAATTTTAGAAAGAGATAGAGAAAGAGCACAAGCAGGAAGAACGGCAGAAGGAGAGGGAGAATCCCAAGCAGACTTCAAGCTGAGTACAGAGCCTCATGCAGGGCTGATCGCAGGACACTGAGATCATGACTTGAGCTGAAACCAAGAGTCAGATGCTTAACCAACTGAGCCACCCAGGCACTCACCAAAGAAATCTTGAGAAAGAAGAACAAAACTGGAAGTATCACAATCCCAGATTTTTACACTATAGTACAAAGCTCTAGTAATCAAAACAGTATGGTATTGGCACAAAAACAGACACATAGATCAATAGAACAGAATACAGAGCCCAAGGGTGCCTGGGTAGCTCAGTCAGTCAAGCACGTGCCTCCCAACTCAGGTAATTATCTCAGGGTCCTGGGATCAAGCCCCTCATGGGCGGGGGGGGGGGTGTCCCTGCTCAGCAGGGAGTCTGCTTTTCTTTCTCCCTCTGCCCCTTCCTGCTGTTCATGCTGCCTCTCTCTCTCTCTCAAACAAATAAAATCTTTTTAAAAAAGAAATAAACTCATGCTTATACAGTCAATTAATCTATAATAGGGGCACCTGCATGGATCAGTCAGTTAAGTGTATAACTCTTGATTTGGCTCAGGTCATGATCTCAGGGTTGTGAGATTGAGCCTTGGGTCAGGCTTGTGCTGAGTGTGGAGGCTGCTTAAGATTCTCTCTCTCCCTGGGGTGCCTGTGTGGTTCAGGTGGTTGAGGAGCTGACTCTCAGTTTAGGCTCAGGTCATGATCTCAGGGTTGTAAGATCAAGCCCTGAATCGAGTCCTGTGTCAGGCTCCCCACTTGACGGGGAATCTGCTTGAGATCTCGCTCTCTCTCTTCTCCTCCCCTGCTTATATGTATGCATTCTCTCTCTCTCTTTCAAATAAATAAATAAATAAGTATTTTTTTAAAAGATTGTCTCTCTCTCTATGCCCCTAACCCCCACTTGCACACACACTCTCTCTCCCTCTTAAAAAAACAACAAAAACAAAAACAAACAAACAAAAAACACCACCTAATCTGCAACAAAGGAGACATGAATATAATGAATATACAATAGGGAAAAGATAGTATCCTTAATAAATGCTTGGTAAAACTGGACAGCTACATGCAAATGAATGAAACTAGACCATTTTCTTATGGCACACACAAAAATAAATTCAAAGTGGATTAAAGATCTATATGTGAAATCTAAAACCATAAAAATTCCTAGAAAAAGAAAAAAAACAGGCACACTTCTCTTTGACATCTGCTGTAGCAATATTTTTCTAGATATGTCTCCTTTGGCAAGGGAAACAAAAGCAAAAATAAACTATTTGGACTAGAGCAAATTAAAACGCTTTTGCACAATAAAGGAATCTGTCAACAAAATAAAAAGGCAATCTACTGAATGGAAGAAGATATTTGCAAATCATGTATCTAATAAGGAGTTAATATCCAAAATATATAAAGAACTCATACAACTTGAGAGTAAAAAAACAAATCTGATTTTAAAAAGGGCACAGGACTTGAACAGATATTTTTCCAAAGAAGACAGACAGATGGCCAACAGACAACTGAAAAGATGCTCAACATCATTCATCACCAGGGAAATACAAATCAAAGCCATACTGAGATATCGCCTCACACCTATCAGAATAGCTAGTATCAGTAAGTTAAGAAACAACAAGTGCTGACCAAAATGTAGAGAAAAGGGATCTCCTGTGCACTGTTGGTGGGAATGTAAATTGGTACAATTGCTAGAAAAACAGCATGACGGTTCTTCAAAAAATTAAAAATGAAATACCACATGACCCAGTACTTCCATTAATGGGCTCAAAGAAAATAAAGACACTAATCTGAAAAAAATATATGCACCCCTGTTTAGTGCAGCATTATTTACAACAGTGAAGACATGGAAGCAGCCTCAGTGTCCATTAATAGGTGAATGGATAAAGGAAATGTGGTATATATCCTAGAATGTTATTCAGCCATAAAAAAGAACAAAATCGGGGCGCCTGGGTGGCTCAGTGGATTAAGCCGCTGCCTTCGGCTCAGGTCATGATCTCAGGGTCCTGGGATCGAGCCCCACATCAGGCTCTCTGCTCCGTGGGGAGCCTGCTTCCTCCTCTCTCTCTGCCTGCCTCTCTGCCTACTTGTGATCTCTCTCTGTCAAATAAATAAATAAAATCTTTAAAAAAAAAAAAAAAAAAAAGAACAAAATCTTGTCATTTCCAACAACATGGATATACCTAGAGGGTATTATGCTAAGTGAAATAAATCAGGTGAAGAAAGTCATATCCCATATGATTTCACTTATATGTGGAATCTAAAAAACAAACAAACAAAAACAGATCCATAAATCCAGAGAACAAACTAGTGGTTGCCAAATGGAACGGAAGTGGAAGGATGGGTAAAATAGGTGAAAGAAATTAGGAGATACAAACTTCTAGTTGTAAAATAAATAATCATAGTGAGGAAAATTGCAGCACAAGGAATATAGTCAGTAACAGTGTAATAACTTTGTATGGTGATAGACGGTAAGTACATTTATTGGAGTAAGCACTGGGTAATGTGTAGAACTGATCAATCGATATATTATATACCTGCAACTAATAACATTTTCAATTATATTTCAATAATAAAAATAAAAGTAATAGCCAGAACAAATACTCAATAAGACAGGAAAGCTTCTATAATGAATCACAGGATAAAAGTAAAAAAGAAACACAATTTATTAAAGTTATTCATTTTGAAGACAATGATCAGACAAAGCTCTTCTGCGGCAATTACCCAAGTTTCTATGAGTGGTTATCATAGCTTACAGATCTCAGAGATGAAAGAGAAAAAGAGTATGGCAGAGACTCCTATTTGCCTGTCAATATCCAGATCCTCTCTTCCTCCTCAGGAACAAAAGCCCAGTTTTATTCAGAGTAGCTCAGCATCCAGCTACATTTCCCTACTTCCCTGGTAACCTGAGTTTTGGTTTGGGAAGTCTCTTTAAAGGAAAAGGAACCATCTTTGTCTTTGCCTTCCTGCCTGGAACCTGGCTGATGATTAGAATTCTGGCAGCGCTCTTGGACTGCAAGGACCAGTGCCAAACCTTAGAGATGGCAGATCAAAGAACTGGGAAAAGTTTAGGTCCCTGATAACTTTATGAAGCTACTATACCTGACCCAGACAACATACTTCAAGAATTATTTTACATGAGGAACACCTGGGTGGCTCATTTGGTCAAGCCTCTGCCTTCGGCTCAGGTCATGATCCTAGAGTCCCAGGACTGAGCCCCACAGTGGGCTGCCTGCTCAGTGGGGAGTCCGCTTCCCCTTCTGCCCCTCACCCTCTCTCCCCCACTTTCTCTCTCATTTTCAAATAAATAAATAAAATCTTTAAAAAAAAGAATTATTTTACATGAGAAAATAAACATTGTATGTTTAAGCCACCATTACATCTTTATTTTTTGCTTTCTTAACTGATCACTTACCTTCAGATAGGTAAAGAATTTTTATCTCCTTTTTTACAGTTCAGGCAACTGAGATGAAGAGAAGTAAGATGACTTGCACAATATCAAATTAGTGAAGAGGTGGGTCTTGACTCCTAGGTCAATGCTTTTTCACTAAAATCTGACTCAGCAAGTTCTAAATATAAAAAAATGAGATAAAAACAGATTAAATATAAACATAAATTTTGGCTTTATTATAGTGGTAACAGTATATGATCGTATATATATATATATATATATATATATTTGTCACATCCTGTAAATAGTAAAAGTACCAAATTTTTATTATATGGAAAGAGACTAAATTATATCAAAATCCAGTGGAGAGGGAAGAGAGAAATATTAAACAGAATCAAAGATCACAGTAAACAAAGATTTTGGTTTATGATGCTAGCTTTACTGTATCAGTCCCCTTATAAATAAGAATTCAGACTAAAAGCTTATTTTCCTCAGCAACCAGACTTCAACAAGACTTACTATAGAGTAAGTTTTCTCATTAGATCCTTAACTGAGTGCTCGCTTCGGCAGCACATATACTAAAATTAGATCCTTAACTGAAATTTTTCTTAAAATCCTTAACTAGAATCTTTCTTTACTCTTACCGTCACCTTAAAAAATTAATCTTGGCCCAGGTCTCAGTCACAGAGATCAGTAATAAAGCAAAATAGCTCAAATTTTCTTTTTTGAAATCCAATTGTCAAATACAAGGCAGTTGGCTCATGTGCAAACTCACTGGTGAACAAAAGGAATTATTTCTAAGCAGTTTACAAAGAAAAGCAAATACAATATCTTCAGATTTTAAGAACACATATATTTCTTTTTATGGTATATTAAAAATAAAATCATCTAAGCAGGAGAGTGATCATACACGTTATATGTCAAAAAGGCATATATGACTTTTATTAGCACAGCATAGTCAAAAATAAACAACAGATTGAATCCTTATCACTCCCATTTACTGGCAAGCTGTTTGCCTCTCTGGTTCTCAATTTTCCTACCTATAAACTGAACTAATACTACTTCCTAAGTTTTTGATTGGCTGAAAGTAAGAATGAATACATGGTAATTAGCACAATGCATGGCAATCATAAATGCTCAGTAAATATTAAAGCCCTTCATGTCTTGAAATGAAACAGCTATATAAAGTAATAAAAATCTGTTCTGTAAACACACAAAGTTATAGAACCTAAAAAGCAATATACCAGTTTGACATACAACCTTTAAATGTCATTTTTGGAAAGGCTGCTTTAGAACTCTCCCCTGAGCATTGCCATAGCCAAAGCCCTGATGCAGCTGCAGGCCAATGAAAAGAATACAACCAACAAAAGAGGAATACAATCTCTTCCTCCCTGGGATTAAAACAAGAGTCCCAGGTTTCTCTCTCCAAGGCACTGCCCTTAGCCAGGAAACCTTGGTTGCTTTCTCTTGCTGTCAATGTCTTAATTCTAACAGTGAAAGGGAGTGGGGTGGAGAAAAATAAATGGCTTCTGAGTTTCTCAATGGCAGCAGTGATGAGGGAGACCAGAACCCTGATATTCAACTCCATTTTTTCCCTTTAAAAATGAGAATCCACAGAAAAGCAAGATTCAAAGTAAAGTATCAGATGTATGACCAGCTGAGCAGGACTCCAACCCTTCCGAGTATTGAGACATTAGTATAAATATTGGGATGCCTGTCTGGCTCAGTAGGTAGAGCATGCAACTCTTTATCTTGGGGTTGTGAGTTTGAGCCCCATCTAGAGCACAGAGATTATTTAATTTAAAAAAAAATTTAAATGAGCATCCACAGGAAAGCGAGATTCAAAATAAAAGCATTAAATGTATAACCAGCTTAGCTGGACTCCAACCCTTCCATGTATCAAGACATTAGTATAGATATTAATGTCTCTGATGCTCATATCTGTAGAAAAGGACATCAGCATATTGCCTTCCCCCCCAATCTTAATTCATTACAGTATCCTTGGTAATGGGCTTACTTAATGAAAGCAGATACTGTTTCTCATCTATATCACTCAATAAACAAATTTAGTAAAATTACAATGTCTCCATTATGCATATATATACTGTACTTTGGATAACTAAAATACAATATGCCAAAAAGCTCTGCCAAATTTTAAAAAAACAATTGAAAAAAATTTTAAAAAGCTCTGCCAAAAACAAAAGCACGCAACTGCTATCTCAATTTCCACTAGGTTGCTTTAAAATTTTTAACACAGAATTCTGGGACCAGAAATGATCTCAGAGGTAAGGTTTGGTTCAGACCCAACTTTTACAAAAGGTTATAAAGCATAAGGAAGCTAACTGACATGGCCAAAACTATTTGACAGAGACAGGATTGGAATCTGGCCATCAAATTCTAATCAAGAATAATTTTCACCATTTCATGTTTTTTTTTTTAACTTTGGATTGAAAATCAATAAGTGATTGAGATTTTTTTCCTTAAATAAATCATTTGAAATGTTAGGAGCCTGGTTTTTAAAGTCTATAAGCTAATTGCACATATCCAACATAAAAATAACAAATTTCCCCTTTGCAGACCTTCAGATATTTAGAAAAAGTTAATCATCTGTCATACCAAATACAGTCAACTCAATTACTCACAATACTTAAAAGTTTATCTACTCAAGGATTACTTTCAATGCACTTTAAAATCCTATACTTGATTCCTCCAGCTACCCAATACTTAAAAGCGTATTTTCCTCATTCATCAAAAAGGCCTTAAAAAGTGGAAAGCAACTTAAATGTTATTCTAAATAACAAAATTAATTGGATTTATCTATAGAGATACACAACATAACTCCAAACAAAAAGACACTGGTACTGATCATGTTACTGTAGTCTATATTAGCAAATGTGATGAACAACTAGAGGTTTGAAAGGTACCTTCATTGTTTTCATTGTGCATTTCATTTCAACGGGTATTTACAGGGCACAGACCAGTTTGGCAAAAGTTGAACAGTAAGTACCAATTGGCAGATTAAGGTGAACAGAGCAGGGACTTCGGCCATGGCAAGGTGGGTATATTAATATTGCTGGAAGAGAACAGCACTAGTAACCACCAGGAGGCAGAAATGAATTTTTCACTAGAAAGTTAGACCGGATCATGGAAAGTTTAGGGAACTAGATGAGAAACAGTAGTTTCCATGTCTACCCAAATCACAAGAGTAATAGTATTTAAGATTTCTCATTCTAAATATCCATTTTTAAAATTTTGGGGCCCTATTTACTGAGGAACATTTGTTGAGACATTTGTTTGTTCAGCATTTTTGAACTTGCTGGTCGAGTTTTATGAAACAAGAACCCACATTCAGCTTCAGTGAAGTTGAATCCTGAGGTAATTTCTATAAGGGACAAGATGCAAGAATCTGGATATTGCCTGACTATTCAACAGAATTCACCAGGGAAGGCTGTTAAGAAACAAAAATTTAAATAAATCATGAAAGGAGCTACAGGTTATAGGATCCAGATCTATTATACCTCTAGTTATACTATTTTTAACAAATCCTTAAAGCAAATGTCTCCTCAATTCTTTCAATTCTTACAGGACAAGTCCGGAATCTCCTTCAAACAAAACTGTCAGAAATATTTGCTTATCAAATCCAAATCTATTAACCATACTATTTTTTTAACCATAGTACTTTTAATAAATTCCTTAAAGCAACTGTCTCAGCACTTTTTTTTTCCAATTCTTTAGAGAAAGTCCAGAATCTCCTTCAGACAGAATTGACTATCAGAAATATTTGCATTTAGGGGTATCTGGGTGGCTCAGTTGGTTAAGCATCTGCCTTCAGCTTAGGTCATGATCCTAGTGTCCTGGAGAGTGATCCTCGCTCTGGGAGAACCTGTTTCTCCCCCTCCTTCTGCCTACCAACCCCTACTCCTGCTCACTCTCTCTCTCAAATAAATAAAATCTTTAAAAAAAAAAAAAAGAAAGAAATATTTGCATTTATCCTCCTTCTTTCCCCTCCCCCCCTTTTTAGCCAAGATAATAATAGGTGGTTTGATGTTTATATTCATCCATGGATTTAATAGCCTCAATAAAAGGCTTAGATGGGAGCACTTACTTATCCAATTGTGTACGTGTACATTATCCAATTTAAGAGTTTAGTGGACACTCAGAATCTCAAGAGGTTCCATCTCCCAGAATTCAGAATAATGATTCAAGGGTCATGTTCATATTTTCTCCCTCCCTCTTTCTCTCCCTCTCTCCCTGCTCCTGTCTCTGTCTCGATATTATAAAACACCTGGATATTGTGGGATGCCTGGGTCGCTCAGTCCGTTAAGCGACTGCCTTCTGCTCAGGTCACGATCCCAGAGTCCCAGGACGGAGCCCTATGTCCCTGAATCCAGCTCTCTGTTCAGCGGGGAGCCTGCTTCTCCCTCTCCCTCTGCCTGTTGCTTCCCCTGTTTGGGCTCTCTGACAAACAAATAAAATCTTACAAAAAAAAAAAAATCTGGATATTGTAAAATAATTGCCACCCAAGACCCCTTGCCAGCACCGACCACAACAATAACTACATTTATTCAGAGTTACCATTTAGTAAGTGCAACAAGGAAGTGGAAGTACTACCTCCGAAACAGAAAGAGCTCATCTCACAGCGAATTCTCACTTAAGGGAAAACAATATCACAGCAGACACGAACTTTCTCTAAGTGTCAAGGTTTGCGGGGTTAACAGACAGGCAGAAGAGCAGGATTGGCCGGCCTAGTTTCGCTTGACTGCGCCAGGGGCGATGTGCATCTGCAGGGAACTGGTGGGTACACCCCCCTTCTTAGTGGGCGCCTCCCTCGCCCAGCGACCTGCCAAGGCAAGGCTGGACCCTGTCGGGGTCTCGGTCCTGCACTCACCCACGCCTGCTCCCCGCCACGAACCTACCACCTTCATCTACCCCAAAGAAAGCTGGGGTGCCCTGAGGCGAGTGGAGTGGGAAAAGGGACCCCACGCCTCGGGCTGCAACTGGAAGCACCCCTCGTCGGTGCCGCCCGCTGTGCGGTTCCCCCAGCCATTCTCACTGCAGGGTATAGGGCAGCCGAAGCCCTGAGCCCTCTCTCAGCACCCGCTCCAGCCTCCGGCCGCGCTGATCCGCACCCACCTCCGGCCTCCGGCCTCACCCAGCCGGGTCCCGGCGCTCCAAGCTCCGCCTGCTGAATGCAAGCAACACACAGACCTGTCTCTCCAGCCCCCCGCCCGCGGTTTTTCTCTGTACCTCCGCTGACCGCACGCTCCCGCCTCTTCGCTGCCCTGGCGACAGCCCCCGCCCCCCTGACAGCCTCTGATTGGTCCGATTGGGGTCACGGACGTTCCCGATTGGCAGGGGCGGAGACGAGGCCGCGCCCCCGCGGGGTGAGAGGCGGATGGCGTGGAAGAGGAACGCGGAGGAACCTGGGGAGCTTAAGCCAAGAGGGACGTGGCGCTCTGCGACGCGGGCGGGGAAGCCGCGCCCCTTCTCTAGCTTTCATGGAGAATCTTGAGAAGCAGGATTTGGGCGGGTGAGGTGCTGTCCCGGGATCGGGACAAAGCCCCAGGGATCCCCTCCCCTTTGGCCGCTGGAAGCGCCCGCAGCGCTTGACCCGGCAGAGATAGGCTGTCAGGCCCCGTTTCCATTTTCGCCTAAAGGCCTCGCTGGGGGCGGCACTCCCCCCGCCTCCCCCGGCCTCCTCCCTGGCGGGAATCTTTCTCGTATCCGCACCTCACCAGCCCCGATTGTGCATGCTGGGCCCTCGGCCCCCGAACTTGATTGTTTTTTACCACCCCTTCTCTCGCACCCTTGTGCGCACTTACCTCTCTACAGCCTTCCCTCGTAGAACTGAGGCATTACTCCACTTCCCTCACTTTGCAGGTGGGAAAACAGGCTCAAAGATCTACGTGGTTCGAGGGTTGGAGAAGCTTTTGGAGCCTCGAGGCTGATCTCCAAGCATGTCTGCCAAATAATAGTTACCGCTCTGGGCCTTAGTTTCCTGGCTTGTGAAAAACGGTATCTACTTCAGAGTTGTTGGTGGAGATTAAATGAGTAGAACTGCAGAAAACCGGTGCAGAACCTGCTGCGTGTATGTTAATCATGGCTGATTGTATTTACCAGGGAATAAAGGCGGGTAGGAACTAACTGCCCCAGTTTGGAGCCAGACTGCCTATGTTGCAAAACCGGATTCAGCTCCAAGTTACTTAAGCGCTTTGTGTCTCGGTTTCCTTGTCTGTAAAAGGGGGTAATACTTGTACCCTCCTCCTCACAGCGCGATAGAAAAGTGACTGGCACACACTAAGTGCTCAATAAATGTTAGCCATCCTTACCTTAGTGGCTGAGCTAGGACTATAATTCAAGTGGTGGACTGCAAGACCAGCAAACTTTGCTCTTATGCACGTCTCATGGACATACTTAGAACAGTGCCTCAAACCTTTTTAAGGTTCTGTTAGAAACACTTGTCCACTTTAAAAAAAAAAATCTTAAACTATCTCCCTTATCATCATCAAAGTCTTGGAATGTTGTGATTCTGCCTCTAATGAAGGTTTAATAGCAGAGCCAAAGGTAAGGGAAATAGTCATGTTCTGCTCCGATGGACAGATTGAAGAGCAAGAGCACTAGAGTAAGAAAGAATATTCAAGAGGTGATGGTGAATTTCAATTTGAAAAACATGGGGAAATATTGTATATTGGTTATGTATCATTAGTAATCAATATTAGTGTCAGATCAGGAGACCATACCACATTTAGTGGAAATCACTAAACCGTAAATACATCTTCCACATTTTTTTTAAAAGATTTTATTTATTTATTTGTCGGAGAGAGCACAAGCGGGGGTGGGGGGTGGCAGGCAGAGGGAGAAGCAGGCTTCCCACTGAGGAAGAGCCAGATGTGGAATCCAGCACTGGATCCCAGGATCTGGGATCATGACCTGAGCCAAAAGCAGATGCTTAACCAATTGAGCCACCAGGTATCCCCATCATCCACATTTTTATTACCCATTATCTACCAGAGGGCCAAACACATAGTGCCTGATCCAGGCACTAAGATTTGGGATAGAACCTTTAAGGGAACATTCTGAAAGATCTGGTAATAATGTATCTAGATTATTTATGGTAATCCAGTGGATTATATGAATAATGGAGAATTATATGAATATATGAAGAAATTATATGAATAATTATAGGAATTATGAATATGAATGATGAATAATAAATTATATGAATAATGGAGAATAAAATTGGACTAGTCCAATAATAAAATAAGAGGAAAAGGTTAATGTACACTAGCGTGGTGACTGAGATATCAGCATTATTCTCAGCAATATTCTGGCATGAACAAAAAAGAGAAGACAAGAAAGACAGGGCAAACGAAAATTAAACAGCAAGATCCAGGGTTAGGAGAAATTGCTGAGAAAAATACTTCAGAGTGCCATGCTCATAAAAAGCAGGCAACAGCATCTCTTTTACTAATAAAGATTGTTTTGTGATAGAGAAAAATTGCTGATAATGACCCCTGGAAACATGCTATGATCTGAGGGACTAATAAGGAAATGTTACTTAATAGGTAACCCCAAACTTGGGGGCGGGGGGCTAGCATTGATGGAAAATCTGATGGGGAGGAGGACTAGAGAACATACTATTATTACATTGTACAAGGGAAGAAAACAAGGTTTTGGAGTCAACAAGATCCCATTCTCTCTGGATTGAAAACCCAGTTCTACTTTATTAACTGAGTTTCCTCTGGCAAGTTCATTTAACCTGTCCCCATAGCATAGTTGCCCCATTTCTAACATGGAGGCAAGAATATTTCCCCTCATAGAGTTCTGAGGATTAAATGAGTCTCTATTTGTAAAGCAGAGCAGTACGTGGCGTACAGTCATTGCTATATTAATGTTTGATAAAATACTGGTTTCAGTTTCCCAGTCTGTATCCTGGGGTCATAATACTGGACTTACTGTAAGGACTCAAATGATGTAAAGCGCAAGGGAAGAGATGCTCAATAGATATTTTTTCTCTTCCCCTCCACTACCCCCAGCCATCAGCCTGTTACCTTTGAATCTCTCTCTGATTACACTGCCACTGCTGTCAAGAGCCTATTGCTCAAGCCGGTCTATGCAAGGATAAAATATCTTTTCTTGATTTCCCTTGGCTCAGAGAAGTTCAAAATGAGTTTACTGAAACCAAGAAAATAAAAGGGAAACAACTTCAAAGAAACAGCTGATGGGAAGCTTGCCCCATAGTACATCTCTTGATACTTTGGACAGAAAAAAATGATGTATCAAGGAAATTATGGCTTCCTAATACCTCAGTTCTCCCCTTTCTTACTTCTAGGATCTCACAGAACATCAACTGGCCAAGTTCTTCATTGTCTTCAGAAGAGGAGAGAGGGAGCCAGGAGTACATACTGACAAGAGACAGTAAGTAATCAGAACAGGAAAACTCAACAGTACACTCTACATGGAGCCAAGACTTACTCATTTCACTAAGGTCTAGATTGGGGGTCAGCAAACTATGGCCCTTGGACCAAATCAACCAACTGCCTGTTTTTGCAAATAATTTTACTGGAACATTGCCATACTTAACAGTCATACTCATTTGTTTCTACATTGTCCCTGGTTGCTATTGTACTACAATGGCAGGGTTCAGTGGTTGTAACAGAGACTGGCCCTCAAAGCTAAAAATATTTACTACCTAGCTCTTTACAGAAAAAAATTACTTTTTTTGCTAACCTGATTTAGAAAATTCTGCCAAAAGCATCTTTTCAGCATCCCCAGTGCAAAAACTTTCACCTTCATCAAATCCTCTAACCCATTGCTTCTCAGACCTAAATGTGCACACAGATTTTCTTAAAATGCATATTCATATTCAGTAGCTCTACAATGAGGCCCAAGGTTCTACATTTCTAACAAGCTCTAGAGGATGTGAGTTTCTCTAGATCAACTTGATTTCATCAGGGTTTTTTTCCCTTTTTTTTCTTTATTGAAGTATAACTGACAAATAACATATTAGTTTCAGGTGTACAACATAATGTTTCAAAATTATATATTCACTATGTATATATTGTGAAATGATCACCACAATAAGTCTAGTTAACATCCATCATCACACATAATTACAAATTTGTTTTCTTATGATGAGAATTTTTTAAGATTTATTCTCTTAGTGGAGCAGCTGGGTGGCTCATTCTGTTAAGCATCTGACTCTTGATTTCCACTCAGAACCTGATCTCAGGACATTCTACTTAGGGTAATAGGATGGAGCTCCTCACTCAGTAGGAAGTCTGCTTGAGATTCTCTCCCTTTCCCTCTCCCCCTCCCCACAGCTTTCCATCAGGCCCACGTGCTCTCTCTCTCTCTCTCTCTCTCTCTAAAATAAATAAACCTTAAAAAAAATTTACTCTCATAGCAACTTCCAAAAATGCAATACAGGACTTTTTAACTATGGTCACCAAGCTATACTTTACATCCCCAGGATTGATTTATTTGACAACTGGAAGTATGTACCTTTTGACCGCCTTCACCTATTTCACCCACTCCCCATCTCCTGAATCTGGCAACCATCAATTTGTTCTATAAGTTTGTTTTTTATTTTGTTTCTTAAATTTTTAAAAATACTTTATTTATCTATTTGAGAGAGAGTGAGAGAGAGAGCATGAGAGGGAGGGAGAGGGTGGAGAGAGGGAAAAGCAGGCTTCCCACTGAGGAGGGAGCCCGATCTGGGGCTCAATCTCAGGATTGTCCTGTGCATTACAGATGTTACCAGCATCCCCGGTGTCTACACCCTAGATGCGAAAATTACCCACCTTCAGTTGTGTCAACCAAAAATATCTCTAGACATTGCCAGATATTCGTTAAGAGGCAAAATCTCCCTGGTTGAGAACCATTGGTTTAAAGCAACAGAAACCAATTCTAGCTAACTTTAAGAAAAGGGGGATTTGGAGCGCCTGGGTGGCTCAGTGGGTTAAGCCTCTGCCTTCGGCTCAGGTTGTGATCCCAGGGTCCTGGGATGGAGCCCCGCATCGAGCCCTATATTGGGCTCTCTGCTCAGGGGGGAGCCTGCTTCCTCCTCTCTGCCTGCCTCTCCATCTACTTGTGATCTCTGTCAAATAAATAAATAAAATCTTACCAAAAAAAAAAAAAAAAGAAAGAAAGAAAAGGGGGATTATTGAGAAGATAATTGAGACAGACTAAGCAGGGAAACAATCCCAGGGGCAAGAGATCTTGGGCCTTCTTTCTAGAAGGGATAATAGATTATTTCCTTCTGCCTTTGGGTATTCCTAATTAAGTTTAAAATTTTCAGCAGGAAGAATCCAAATTCTGTTTAGATCAGGTATTTATTCCTGTGGCGTGAGAATAGAGTCTATAACCAGAATCAAAACAGGAAGAGGTGTTCAGGAGAAAAAAGGTATGGCCACTGTACTTCCCTCAGATTCTGTATCTATATTCAGCTAAAGTGACGTAACCTGACTACAGGGGCTTCATTGAATTGGAGTTCATTTTTCCATGATAAAATAAATCTGGGGTGCCTGGGTGGCTCAGTGGGTTAAAGCCTCTGCCTTCGACTCAGGTCATGATCCCGGGGTCCTGGGATCGAGTCCCGCATGGGGGGTTGGGGCTCTCTGCTCAGCCGGGAGGCTGCTTCTCCATTTCTCTCTGTCTGCCTCTTTGCCTACTTGTAATCTCTGTCAAATAAATAAATAAAATCTTTAAAAAAAAAATAAGTCTGGAGGAGATAGTGTTTGGCATTGGTTCAGCTGCTAAACAGTATCATCATATTGCCTACCTCTTGCCTTCTCTCAGCTCTGGCTTTCATCTTCAAGTTTATTGAAAGTTGAAAAATGGCTATCATAGTCCCCACATCATGAACTTGACCACATTCAAAAATAAGAAAAACACAGGAGGTGGATAAAGGCAGAAAAAGACCTTTTATGTGAGAAGCTCACTCCCCTCTTCTCAGCAAGGGAAAAGCTTTCATGGAAGCCCCCTCAGCAAACAACCCTTCAGTTCCATTGACCAGAAATAGGTTCTATGGCAATTCTCTTAGCTGCAAGATATGATGGGAAAGTTAGTATCTGGCAAAGGGGCATGCAGTCGACTGACTGAGACCAATCACTATTAACTCCCTAGGTCTGGGCCAGGGGTGCCAAATTTTAGGTTCATTAGCAAGAGAAGAAGGTCTAAGCTGTTAGTTGGGCAACAGTGTAGCATCTGCCACATTTTCATACTATCAAATCCACAAACCTAAATGATTCTGTAACCATTTCCTCTTTCTTTCTTCCTGTAACAATAAAAGGCAGTCCCTTTAGCTGAATCCATTCCTCTCAGTTCTCAAGGACTTCATCTTTCTCACTTGGCCATCCCTTGTCTTCCCTGTATCATTAATCTCCCCTAGCTATCACACTCTAGGCATACAAACATGCTCTAGGAGTATTTTCCATCTTTAAAAATCCCTTCCCTACCGGGGCGCCTGGGTGGCTCAATGGATTGAGCCTCTGCCTTCGGCTCGGGTCATGATCTCAGGGTCCTGGGATGGAGCCCTGTGTTGGGCTCTCTGCTCAGCAGGGAGCCTGTTTCCCCCTCTCTCTCTACCTGCCTCTCTGCCTGCTTGTGATCTTTCTCTCTGTCAAATAAATAAAATAAATAAAAATAAAAGTCCCTTTCCTGCAGATAAATAAAAAGATGTGATAAAACAAATAGAGTAACATTGTTATTGTAGAATTTAGTGATATTTACTGTGAAATTTGTTCAATTTTTCTGTTTAAAAACTTTCATAGTAAACTATTTGAACTAAAACCCTTACCTTGATTCCAGACCACCCTATAACTTGTTCCTCAGGTTATCATGTGTGCAAATTCCTTTAAAAATTCCTTTCTCGGGGTGCCTGGGTGGCTCAGTGGGTTGGGCCGCTGCCCTCGGCTCGGGTCATGATCCCAGGGTCCTGGGATCGAGCCCCACATCGGGCTCTCTGCTCCGCAGGGAGCCTGCTTCCTCCTCTCTCTGCCTGCCTGCCTCTCTGCCTACTTGTGATCTCTGTCAAGTAAATAAATAAAATCTTTAAAAAAAAAAAAAAATCCTTTCTCTACCTGCTGCCCTCCCTTTTATTCTCAGCTTATGCCAGTCTGGCTTCCGTCTCCTCCACTCCTTTGAGATTGCTCTTATTAAGCTCACCTGTGAATGGACAAGTTTCTGTCCTCATCTTATTCAACTATTAGCAGAATTTCTTGCTGCGAACTTCTCTCTCCTTGAAGCACTTTGCACTCTTGGCATCTGACACCATTCTGTCCTAGTTTTCTTTCTACCTTTCTGGATATTCTTTTTCAGTCTCCTTTGAGACATTTTTCTCCATTACACAACTTCTAAAATTTGGAATGTCCCAGGGATTGGTTCTGGAACCGCTTCTCTGTCTACAGCCAGTTTTTCCACAAGGGCACTCTTGGCTTTTTGTGTTGAACACTTCTTCACTGAGCAGGATTTCCCATGCATTTCAGGATGTTTTACATCCCTGGACCCTACCTCCTTGTCCCTCTCATCAATATGACAACCCAAATTGCCTCCAAGTAGTCTCCAGAAAAATGATACCTCTCAGGGTTAAAAATGATTTTGTCTTATTGGGTGATCCCAGCCAGTCATACGTGTACTAATTCTCCATATCTCCAGCCCAAACATCTCTTTTGAAATCTGGACTGCCTGCAACTGTGTGCATGGTATCCCTTTCCTTCCTTTCTTTCTTTTTTTTATTTTTTGGGTTTTTTTTTTTTTTTAGATTTTATTATTTGAGAAAAAGAAAGAGAGAGCGTGAGTGGGGAGGTGGAGCAGAGGGAGAAGCAGACTCCCTGCTGAGTGGGAGGCTGACTCAGGGCTTTATCCCAGAGTCCTGGAATCGTGACCTGAGCTGAAGGCAGATGCTTAACCAACTGAGCCACCCAGGCGCCTCTGTGCATAGTATTTCTATCTGAATGGCCTATTACAGAAACCCGGTAAGTATTTGATGACTCAATGTTATAATTAACTAACTTCATCCCTCTCTTGTTTAAAACTAAATTTTTGACCTTTTCCCACCTGTTGTTCCCTGTGGGAGACACAGGGATATGCTGCTAATATCCCCCTTCAAGAAAGGACTGGCTGCCCTGCTGTGAGGAGTGTGGTTAACTGACAGCGTCTAGCTCTTACTTGCTTCAGGGTCCCTCTCAGCTTTTAGAGACAAAGTTACACCCTTCTTCAGGTGAGCAATGAATGAGCAAGGTGGTAGGACAAGGGCCTAGGCCAGTGTAAAACTCCACGAACTCACATCTTTGCCCAGGAGCTCCCCATTGGGCTGGCAGAGACTATCCGGTTTGTCACTGCTGTCAACCTCCCCCTTCACGTTTCTGCTTCTGCCTCTTTTCATTTCAGAAGTGTTATTCCCTGATAAACCTTCTGCATACCTTGCTCTGTCTTGACATCTGCTTCCCAGAGCTATGCACCCAGTTGCTCAAGCCAGAGCCCTATGAGTCACCCCTGATTCTTAGTTTCCCTTCACACTACCTACCTAATCCATCAACACGTTCTGTTGGTTCTACCTCTAGGATACATGACCACTTTCTTTCTCCTGCTACAAGCCTCGTCCAAGTCATCATCATTACTCACTGGAATACTGCAAATAGCCTCAAACTAGATCCCACTCGGATCCCCTACAGTCCATTCTCCACACAGCAGCTGGGGATGATCTTTAAAACATAGCAATGCTCCAGGTGCAAGCAATTAAGTGTCCTTGTCTGATTCTTGATTTCTGCTCAGGTCGTGAGGTTGGGCCCCATGTCTGACTCTGCACTCAGCTCTCCTTCCACCCTCCCACCCCCCAACCCCCGCTCATGCTCTGTCTCTTTAAAAGAAACAAATAGGGGTGCCTGGATGGCTCAGTGGATTAAAGTCTCCCCCTTCGGCTCAGGTCATGATCCCAGAGTCCTGGTATCAAGCCTACCATTGGGCTCTCTGCTCAGCAGGGAGCCTGCTTCCCCCCCTCTCTCTACCTGCCTCTCTGCCTACTTGTGATCTCTCTCTGTCAAATAAATAAATAAAATAAAATAAAAAAGAAACAAATAAGTCTTTTTAAAAAGTAAAATAAAAAAAATAATAAAATGTAGCACTGCTCTACTTGAGAACAATGGCTTCTCATCCAAACTCCTTATTCTCTGTCAAGGGTCTTTCTGATACATCCTGTCTTTCTGTTCAGCCTCATTTCTCACTACCTTCTTCTCAGTCACTATGCTCTAGCCATGTTGGTTTCTTTGTTCTTAGAAACCACTCCCAGTTAAGGCTTTTGCCGGAACCGTACCCACTTCAGTAGACCACTATTTCCCCTACATCTTACATGACTAGGTCTTTCTTATCTATTAGCACTCAAGAACCACTGTCTCAGAAAATCTACTCCAAACACTCAATCTAAAATAGCTTCCTTCTCTTCTTTTCCATTATTCTCCCTGATAGTATGTGTGTGTGTGTATGGGTATGTGTATGTATGCACATATATGCCCAAATTCATTTGTATATATAGATATTCACATATATACACTTCTTCCCTTAGTAATTTTTCTCTGTCTCTCTCACTAGACCATAAGGTTCATGAAAGGATAGACAATATTTGGTTTATCACTGTTCATCCAGAGCTGAACACAGTGTCTGATGCACATAGCCGGCAATCAATACATATTTGTTGAATGAATGGAAGGAAAATCACCTAATTATGTTAGGTCATTATGCTTTTATGGATTTTTTTTCTCAGTGTTTTGGCAAAGGGATTTGATTTTTATTTTTGTCTTTTTTTCTTTAGAAATAGAATGGAAATTATATCCTCTGCCCACTGATATAGTGACTAACACATAGGAGATAAATACTAATAACCATAAATCATAATTTCTAGTTCCATGTTATAATGACCATAATTTCAGGAGCATCTTATTTTTAAAAATTAGTCTGTCCATACCCAAAAAGTTTATAATATCCTTAAAATAATAATCCTACTCCCACTTAACCATCTTAAAAACAAAGAAAGAATAAACTATTTCATACAACATAGTATGAAGAATCCTGAGGTATACTCCATGGATTATAAAAATTTAATGAGAATAAAATTCAGCCATGCTGCACTGCATGTATGGTTAAAGGGGTAACTCTGAAACACTGCAGTATCAAATAAATATTATGGGCTACATTCATAATTTTTTTCCTTCCAGCAAAAAGACTTAATGACTTAACAATGACTGCAGTTATGGAAATCTTACTCCTAGTCTGGATTTTCCTTTCATGAAGTTAAAAAAAGATAACCTCATACTTCATCTAAGAAATAAACAGTATATCCAGAGAGCAATGTCTCTTTAAAGAAATCCTGTAGTAGATCACAAGGGTGGCTCAGTGGGTTAAAGCCTCTGCCTTCGGCTCAGGTCATGATCCCAGGGTCCTGGGATGGATGAGCCCCGCATCGGGCTCTCTGCTCCTCAGGGAACCTGCTTCCTCCTCTCTCTCTGCCTGCCTCTCTGCCTAGTTGTGATTTCTCTCTGTCAAATAAAAAAAAAAAAAAAAAGAAAAGAAAAGAAAAGAAATCCTGTAGCACTTCACCATGATAAAAGTTAACCTGAAATACTAGGAAAAATAATCTTATACTTTTTATTCACTCTAAAGAGATCTAAATCACACTTTTTAAGCATCCTTCCCTAACTTTTATGATTCTTTTAAAAATCTTTGTTAATGCAGACATTTTTTCCCCATTCTTTTCCAAACAATCTCATCCTTTTGTGATGCCACACAGATTGTATCTGCCCATTCCCCATCCCAAATTGCAGTCCTGAGCTGAGGTGACTCATGACACAGGGGGATGGATCAAAGAAATATGCAAAGGATTGCAAAGGTATGAAGAAATGAGTTGTCATTCCAGGGTGGTAAGGCCATTCATATGTCATAAAGGGCATGACCAGGCAAGAGTGAAGGGGAAGACTATTGGCATAGTTCATGATATATCACAAGGAGGGGGTAAAAATTGACATTTAAAGGGGTAACTCTGAAACCACTAGAGGGTGGTGCAAAATAGTACTTCCCAACAAGAGGAGGGTGAGTCCATATTTGGGAAATCAGTAACGTTAGAAGGAGATGGAACAGTCCTTCATTCCTTCAAGTATGATATCACAGAAAACTAGGAAAATTTCAGACAAAGTCTCACAAAGCCCAGGAGTAGAATCAGGCCCACAGATAGGCTTTGTTGGCCTGCTTTAAGGGTTTTTTAAACTTCCCAGTTAGTTGCCAAGTTGAGAGTTTCCATAATAAAAATCAGAATTTCTGGCTTCGCTTGAAAATGTTGGAATTCTGACAACCCTTAGCCTGCATTCCTACATGACAGTGATTGGCTACAGCAAAATAACAGCTTCCTTCTTTGGGCAAGGCAGATACTCTGAGTTTATCAGTCCCCACTTAGCCAGCTTTACTCATATTATCCACCTAGCACTTGCAGGCATTTACGTTTGTGACACTGGTTTGGGGAGCGCCGTATAACAAAAAGGTGAGTCAATGTTGAGAAAATATGTGATAGGAGGGAAAGGTAATCTATGATACAGGAAGGTATACAGACCTTGGAAAATTCATCGTGACAAAGATAGAAGCAGCAAAATATTTATACCCTGCCCTTTTAATCCCAAGAATATTCTTTCTGATCCTGCCACTCTCACCTCAGAGCATTTTGCCCCCATTAGGTATTTGAGAGCTTTACAATCTATTCAATAATCAAGAAATTAAACTGGGGGTGCCTGTGGCTCAGTGGGTTGAAGCCTCTGCCTTCGCCTCAGGTCATGGTCTCAGGATCCCAGGATCGAGCCCCACATCGGGCTCTCTGCTCAGCGGGGAGCCTGCTTCCTCCTCTCTCTCTGCCTGCCTCTCTGCCTCCTTGTAATCTCTGTCTATCAAATAAATAAATAAAATCTTTAAAAAAAAAGAAATTAAACTGGATCAGCGGAATTTAACTCATAAGATACTTTCCCTAAAAATTCATTAATGTTGGCATAATTCTTATTATATGTTTATTGTCAGATATCCTTGGTGTCAAACATCCTTGGGTTGGGTTTAGAGCAAATCCCATTATTCCTGAAGTGGTATTAACCATTATATCTTCAAAGATATTCTTTTGAATAAGGCATTCCGCAACATCACCAATCATTTGTCCTAGAGCATCCTCTTCTCCTTACTGCCTACATGCCATGGCTTAGACTGCTTCTTTTCTTGGAATGTCTTTCTCTCTCACTAAACCTGTAGTCATTCTTCAAGGAACAGTGGAGAAATCACTTCCCCTAACCATGCTGTCCTAGCACTGAGAAATAACTCCTCCATTAGGATCTCATAGAGTTTTGAAGATACCGTTATTAAAGAAGTTATACCTTTGTTATAGAACTGGAGTAAGCTTTTTTGTTTTTAATTGTATTAATCTCCTTTGGTAGAAATAAAGACAGTGAGTTACTTAAAGGCAGTATTTTTGTGTCTCCAGGACTTAGTAATCTAAAGACATTTACTAAATATTTGTTGAATGAATGGTCCTAAGCAGATATAGAAATCTAGGTCAAAAGGTTATGGGGCAGAGGTCATGGTGGGACTGCTGTTACATAATAAAAAAAATTGCCATAAGGGGATGAAGCAGTATATGATGCCATGAGAAAATTCTGTGAGAACTTCTCTGATGACACTAGTTGGGAAGTGTTGACTACAATAGATGATGAGCTAAACTGTGCATTTAGGTGACTAGGGTGATACGGGCCTCTCAGGAGTCCTACTGCAGTGCCTGGAATCTAGTAAGCCTACAATAAACACTTGTTGAATAAATTAATGAGGGAATGAGTGTGGAATGAGCTAGCATATACTGGGCTCTGGGCCATCCTAAACCAGGCCTTGGTTCCAATCTGGATTACTCAGGAGAGATTTGATTTCTGTGTCGAGCTGAACTGGCACATGACTATGTTCTGAGTTGGGTTGATCTCTTAGCTAAGGACAACATGGTTGTTTTTCTATGTCGGTATAAATCTTGGGCCCACATTGTATTGAGATGGTACTGGCTGGAATTCTGACTGAACTGTAAACTGATCTGAACTGACACACTTGAACTGGTCAGCAGGTTTGATCTTAGATATGGGTTCCAGTTTGGGCTGTAGATTGGTTTGGGATTTTTCTTGGCTGTGCAATTTGCCCATAACTCAAATCATGATTAGGTCAAACCAGAGTGTGGTCAAAATTCCAAAGACTAAAGAAATTAGTAACTCGAGTAACTTTTGAACACAGTATTTGGCATGTATACACTTAGGCTAAAGACCAGAAGAACTATAAGCAAATTTTTTTTTTTACTTTTTTATGCTACTTTATTGAGCTATGATTGACATATAAAAAGCTATATATATTTAACATATACAACTCGATGAGTTTGGAGATAAGTATACACCTGTGAAACCATTACCACCATCAAGGCCACACTTACCCATCACTCCCCAAAGTTTCCTCCCCATCTCTTTACTGTTGTTGTCATTAGTGTGTGTATGCCTGTGTGTGTGTGTGTGTGTGTGTTGTAACAGCACTTAATGTAAGATCTACTCTGTTAGCAAATTTTTTAAAACGATTTTATTTATTTATTTGAGAGAGAGAGCCCTAGGTGAGAGAGCAGCCAGAGAGGGAGAAGCAGACGTCCCACTGAGCAGGGGGCCTGAGCAGGGGGCCTGGCTCGATCCCAGGACCCCCAGGACCATGACCTGAGCCGAAAGCAGACACTTAACTGACTGAGTCATCCAGGCACCCCTGTTAGCAAATTTTAAATGTGTAATATAGGATTGTTAGCTATAGGCACGATGCTGTATAGTAGATCTCCAGTACCTATTTATCTGGAATTTGACCCTTTAACTATCACCTCCCCAATTTCCCCTCTCCCCATCACTCTACTCTCTGCTTCTATGAGTTGGACTATCTTAAATTCCACATATAAGTAAGGTCATTCAGTATTTGCCTTTTTATGTCTGGCTTATTTCACTTAGTGTAATGTCCTCTGGGTCCATTCCATGTTGTTGCAAATGGCAGGATTTTTTTTTTTCCTGTTTAAAGCTGAATAATAATCCATTGTTTGTATGTACCACATTTTCTTTATCCACTCATCTATTGATAAAAATTTTTATTGTTTCTATGTCCTGGCAGTTGTAAATAATGCACCAGTGAGTTTGAGAGTTTAGCTATCTCTCCAAGATACTGATTTCAATTCCTTTGGATAAATATCCAAAAGTGGGATTGCCGGATCATATGATAGCTCTATTTTATTTGTTGAGGAACATCCATGATACTGTCCATATGGCTGTACCATTACATTCCTACCAACAGTATACCAGGGTTCCCCCTTTTCCACACCCTTACCCACACTTGTTATCTTCTGTTTTTTAATAATAGCCATTTTAGCAGTTGTGAGAGTCCGTAGGTTGCCTTTTCATTTTGTTGATAGTTTCTATGCAGCCCAAATGGTCATAAGGCAAATAAAATTAACATTTTAAGTTTTGTGCTGCACTGTGCTCTTTAATATTCTGGAATAAACTGACACTCTATAATTTAGATCATTGGTTCTGTTTCAGATCCGTGAAGTCAAGCTATTTCATAATAATACAAAGATGTTATTTATTGTCTGTTAACATGCAATTGAATCATCACTGCTAACTTCAAATAATCAATAAAAAAGTCTTTAAATTTTTCTTTTGTGAGTGAAAACGAATCTGGAGACTAAAAAATTTGAGAATTTCTTCTTTAGAATACAACCTATTCTTTTCTCTTAGAAAACAAAAATACACCAGTCAGAATGGCTAAAATTAAAAAAAAAATAAAGGCTAAAATTAACAAGTCAGGAAATGACAGGTGTTGGCGAGGATGCGGAGATAGGGGAACCCTCCTGTGATGTTGGTGGGAATGCAAGCTGGAGCAGCCACTCTGGAAAACAGCATGGAGGTTCCTCAGAAAGTTGAAAATAGAACTACCCTATGACCCAGCAATCGCACTACTGGGTATTTACCCCATATTTACCCCAAAGATACAAATGTAGTGATCCGAAGGGGCACATACACTCCAAAGTTTATAGTACAATAGCCAAACTATGGAAAGAGCCTAGATGTCCACCAACAGATGAACGGATAAAGATGGTGTGTGTGTGTGTGTGTGTGTGTATTTATATATATATATAATGGAATATTATGCAGCCATCAAAAAACAAAACCTTGCCATTTGCAACAACATGGATGGAATTAGAGAGTATTATGCTAAGCAAAATAAGTCAATCAGAGAAGACAATTATCATATGATTTCACTGATACGAGGAATTTGAAAAACAAGACAGAGAAGCATAGGGGAAGGGAGGGGAAAATGAAACAAGACGAAACCAGAAATGGAGACAAACCATAAGAGACTCTTAATTTCAGGAAACTAACTGAGGGTTGCTGGAATGGAGGGGGATGAGAGGAATGGGGTGGCTGGGTGATGGACATTGGGAGGATTTGTGTATTGGTGAGCGCTGTAAATTGTGTAAGACTGACAAAGCACAGACCTGTACCCCTGAAACAAATAATATGTTATATGTTAATAAAAAAAAAAAAAAAGACACCCATGGTTGTATTTCCTCTGTCAGTATTACTCCTAGAATAGTCTGAACCACTTATATTGACTAACATTTAACCAAAGTGACTAAATTCTGTTGCACAAAGAAAACTGTTGGTTGGCGGGGGTGATGGGGGATGGATAAATGAGAACTGCCTGTTGTACAGGAGTTTTCTAGCAGACTAGCAAAGCTCATGAATATATGTAATACAGATTATACATATCTTTTCAACTTTTTAAAGCAACAAAAACAAACATGTTTATTAACATGCTTATTATAGCTTATTTCTAGCATATAAAAATAAGCAAAACTATGTACACCTTGAACTATGCTTAGTAATAACCAATGATTCAGTATTTAACGTTACTTGGAACTTTTCTAGGTATTCAGTGATTATCCATTTATTAACTTAATATCAGCCTCATGTTTTTTAAGTTTAAAAACTTGGAAATTGGGACACCTGGGTGGCTCAGTCAGTTAAACATCTGCCTTCAGCTCAGGTCATGATCCCAGGGTCCTAGAATGGAGCCCCACATTGGCGCCTTGCTCAGCGGGGAGCCTGCTTCTCCCACTCCCTCTGCCTACCACTCCTCCCTCTTGTGCTTTCTCTCTCTCTCTCTCTCTCTCTCTGTCAAATAAATAAGTAAAATCTTTTTTTAAAACTTGGAAATTAGGTTACTACAGATCATACATATGGCAAAATATAATTACTGTTGAATTAAAACATTTGTCAGTTTAATGATTCAATTTAGTTGAACATGATTTTGTATTTCATAATCTTAAACATTATTAATGCCCATTAGACAGAGACCACCAGGAACACTCCTGTGGTTGAACAAGCTTGGTTTATAACTCCTTGCAGTAGGAAAGAGTATATATGATAGGCCACCATTGGGTGGCTCAGTAGAAAGGTATTAGAAAGGACTGACAGGCCTAGAGATTTGGTTGGATGATGTTGAAGAAGGTACAGGAAGAAAGGGTTTACTCTAGGTCAGGGGTTGTCAGAAAGTAAGGACAATTCTCTGAGTATCTCAATAAATATTATTGATAGGGAAGACAAAGTAAAGCAAGCCTAGAGCTATAATTGGTAAAGCAACATCAGTCACTCATACTTGCTGGTATGAGAAGATATTTGATATTTTATGGCTTGGACAATGTTCTTGCTTTGTCTGTGTTCAGACATGATCATTGGAATGGACTTGTTTTTGTCTTAATCGCGTCATGGTCACAGAGTGGCCTGGCCTTATCTGATGTTGATGTTCTGTGAAATAGCTCATGTTCAGCAGAAGACCATCAAGCCCTACCTGTGAGTGCCAGGCCGGCTCTTAGCAACACTGAGGCCCAGCAGCTGATAGCACCGGGCCGGTTCTTGGATGTCAGGGGCTGCTTTTTTTTTTTTTAATTAAAGTGATATAGAAGTAGTGTTAGCTTATTTGGTCAGTAAACCTCCTTAGGTTTAGGAAAAACAAATCCCAAGTAGAATAAAATGTACATTTATATTTTACCTAACACTGATAAATTAGAGAAAAGATAAATCCCTTTTTTTAAAAAAACCAAAATTGTTAAATGAGTCTTGAAGGGATTCAGAAGATGCCACCTCAAAATATGCTCATTTGGCCTATTGATGATTTTGAGCTAAAGGCACTTGAAAAACAGTAGATATAAGAAGGGCACTCTGACTTCCTCTTTTCTTCTTGCAAGCAGGAGATAAAGCTCCCCTGTAAAAGACGTCTTCTCTGTATCTGGAGGAGAAGAACATTCCTATCACCAGAGATAGGACAAAATAGTCCAAAAAATCTGTACAAACAAAGCCTTATTAAAATAACCCTACCTTCCTTGAGCTTCCCCAAATATTTTTAGTTACTTTTTCACAATTGCTATTCTTTGTTCAACCTAGTATAAAAGCACTTAGGTCTAACCACTTTCTGGGTCTTTATTTTCCTGTGAAGATTCTCCTATACATGTAAAAATGAATTTTGTATGCTATTCGTTTTTGTTGTTTTTTTTTTTTGAAGATTTTATGTGTTTATTTGACAGAGAGAGAGGGAGAGTGAGCACAGGCAGGGGGAATGGCAGAGGGAGAGGGAGAAGCAGACTCCCCACTGAGCAGGGAGCTCCATGCAGGTGCAGGGCTTCATCCCAGGACCCTGGGATCATGACCTAAGCCATGATCATGACCTGAGCCAAAGGCAGACTATCAACCAACAGAGCCATACAGATGCCCTGCTTTTCTTTTCTCAATTTGTCTATGTGAACTTAATTCTCAAGCCATCCAGAGACCCTAACAGGGTAAAGGAAAAGTTTTGCCTCATCTACAGTCTCATTTGTCAAAGATTTACCTTAATTATGTGAACTTGGATTCTTAAAATGTTCCTAAGTTAGTTTCTTTTAGAATTTTTTTTTTAGTCTGTCACATTTAAAGGAATAAATATTTGATTTCCTTATTTAAGGGAATTTTAGGAATAGTTGATTTATATGAGTAGTTATTTATCTCTATAAGCCAACCAGAACAGAGCTCTTTTAATTTAGAAGACTTTATAATCAAATTTATTAATACCATCCAGAGACAGGAAGACATTTCACACTTCTACAAAGAGAAGTAAAGGGCTTTCTAAATTACATAGAAATGGATAGACAGAGATCTAGATTTATAGCTCTAAATCTATAATTTCAACTACCAGTCAAGAATAAACACAGAAGGGACCTAGGATCAAGTCCCACATCAAGCTCCTTGCTCACCTGGGAGCCTGCTTCTCTCTCTCTGATGAATAAATAAAATCTTAAAAAAAAAAAAGAAGAAGAAGAATAAACACAGAAACGCAAAAACTCACTACTTTAGATATCAAAGAGTTGTTTACCCTCCCATGAGAAACTGTTCTCCTTTGTGGTATGCATGGTCTTAAAGTAGACAAACAGACAAACAAGTAAGACTAACAAACCAGAGAACCAGATCTCTTGTTTTTCTCTTACCCAACAGAAATAGATAGGTATCATCCATCTGCATATTTCACCAATTAGTCAGACCTTAAAACCACATTCCCAATCATTGCTGTCAATTTTGGAGAACAACTTACCGGCCGTTAAGCAATACAGACACAAAAAATAAAGCACAATATTAGTAGAGGAGAAAGTAGAGAAACAGTCAGCCAAGTTAACTATTGCCAACTAGCATTCACCTCTCTAAGTCAAAAAATAAGTATCTGGGCTTAAGCCACCTGTGAGGTATATATACTTGTCTAGCAGTGTAATTTACCTGGCCCTTTCATGTGAATCCATTGGAGATCTTGGTGGATAACCTCCAAAATAGTTAAAAGTATGCATTTTTTGGAAAGGTAAAATCATGACTGATACAAATGTAAACATGTATCAAAAATTTTATTTAGGGACGCCTGGATGGCTCAGTTGGTTAAGCCGCTGCCTTCGGCTCAGGTCATGATCCTGGGGTCCTGGGATCGAGTCCCACATCCGGCTCCTTGCTCGGCAGGGAGCCTGCTTCCTCCTCTCTCTCTGCCTGCTTGTGTGTACTCTCTCTCTGACAAATAAATAAAATCTTTAAAAAAAAATTTTATTTAACTCATTTATTAATAAGGGAACCATCAAGATGTTATAATGGGGTTCAAAGAAAAATAAACAATGCAGAAATGCATTTTACAATTAGATACAAAATTGTTCTATCAACTGGGCAATGATCAGTTGCATTCCACCAGACATAATTCATTTCCATTTCTCTGGACAACAACATCTGCATTATCCTCTGCTGGAATTTACAGAGTTATAAAATAGTTCAAAGACAATGAAGGTTGGGGTAACTGGGAAGGGTGCATTAGACAGGCACTAGTAATCATTTTGTTAGTCCATTTAAAATTTTTTCACAATTTTTCCTGACAAACAGATCCCTTAAAAAATTATATATATATATATATATTAAAATTATATATATATAATTTATATATATATATATACACACACACATATACATGTATGGATAGATATAACTAAATAGATTTTTGTAGATGGGATGACTGGGTGGCTCAGTCAGTTAAGTGTCTGTTTTCAGCTCAGGTCATGATCTTCAGGGTCCTAGGATTGAGCCCCATGTCTGGCTCTCTGCTCAGCAGGGAGTCAGCCTCTCTCTCTTTCTCTCTCAAATAAAAAAATAAAATTGTTTAAAAATTAAATTTTTGTTGGATTATATAAATAATAAAATATTTTTAAAGACTAGCTTGTTAATATAGCTTGGGGGATCTAATATGGGTAGAGATAGGAAAGGGAAGATAAATAAAGGAGGAGTCTAGAAAAAGGAAGAAAAAACGGTGTTTTAAAAAATCATTGCAGGGCGCCTGGGTGGCTCAGTCAGTTAAGTGTCTGCCTTTGGCTCAGGTCATGATCTGGAGTCACAGGATGGAGTCCCACATTGAGTTCCCTGTTCACCAGGGAGTCTGCTTCTCCTACCCATCACCCCACTCGTGCTCTCTCTCTCACGCGTACATGCCCTCACTCTCTCTCAAAGAAATAATAAATAAAATCTTGAAAAAAAGAAAGACAGAGAGAGGAAGGAAGGGAGGAAGGAAGGAAAGAGAGGAAGAGAAAATTCTTTGCATGAGGGGCTCCTGGCTGGCTCAGTCGGTGGAGCATGGAACTCTTGAACTCAGGATTGTAAGTTTGAACCCCATGTTGTACTTAAAAATAAAATCTTTTTTTTTTAATATTTTATGTATTTATTTATTTGACAGACAGAGATCACAAGTAGGCAGAGAGGCAGGCAGAGAGAGAGGACAAAGCAGTCTCCCCTGCTGAGCAGAGAGCCCGATGTGGGGCTCGATCCCAGGACCCTGGGATCATGACCTGAGCTGAAGGCAGAGGCTTTAACCCACTGAGCCACCCAGGCGCCCCAAAAATAAAATCTTAAAACAAAAATCATTGCCAAAAAAAAAAAATCACTGCATATATTACCATGTTTATACATTCTAGGTTTTTGTTCTAGGTGATAACATATGTTTGTTACATTTTTTTCAGAACCTTTCTGTAGTTATTTTTTTTTCCCAAATAAAATTTAAAAAGAACATTTTTTCATGTGTCTGATAGCCATTTGTATGTCTTCGTTGGAGAAGTGTCTGTTCATATCTTCTGCCCATTTTTTGATATGATTATCTGTTTTGTGTGTGTTGAGTTTGAGAAGTTCTTTATAGATCCTGGATATCAACCTTTTGTCTGTACTGTCATTTGCAAATATCTTCTCCCATTCCGTGGGTTGCCTTTTTGTTTTGTTGACTGTTTCCTTTGCTGTGCAGAAGCTTTTGATCTTGATGAAGTCCCAAAAGTTCATTTTCGCTTTTGTTTCCTTTGCCTTTGGAGACATATCTTGAAAGAAGTTGCTGTGGCTGATATCGAAGAGGTTACTGCCTATGTTCTTCTCTAGGATTCTGATGGATTTCTGTCTCACGTTGAGGTCTTTTATCCATTTCGAGTTTATCTTTGTGTATGGTGTAAGAGAATGGTCGAGTTTCATTCTTCTACATATCGCTGTCCAGTTTTCCCAGCACCATTTATTGAAGAGACTGTCTTTTTTCCATTGTATATTTTTTCCTGTTTTGTCGAAGATTATTTGACCATAGAGTTGAGGGTCCATATCTGGGCTCTCCACTCTGTTCCACTGGTCTATGTGTCTGTTTTTATGCCAGTACCACGCTGTCTTGGTGATCACAGCTTTGTAGTAAAGCTTGAAATAGGGTAACATGATGCCGCCAGTTTTGTTTTTGTTTTTCAACATTTCCTTAGCAATTCGGGGTCTCTTCTGATTCCATACAAATTTTAGGATTATTTGCTCCAGCTCTTTGAAAAATACCGGTGGAATTTTGATCGGAATGGCATTAAAAGTATAGATTGCTCTAGGCAGTATAGACATTTTAACAATGTTTATTCTTCCAATCCAAGAGCATGGAACAGTCTTCCATCTTTTCGTGTCTTCTTCAATTTCTTTCATGAGTGTTCTGTACAATGGCTATCAGACACATGAAAAAATGTTCATCGTCACTAGCCATCAGGGAGATTCAAATTAAAACCACATTGAGATACCACCTGACACCAGTTAGAATGGCCAAAATTAGCAAGACAGGAAACAACGTGTGTTGGAGAGGATGTGGAGAAAGGGGAACCCTCTTACACTGTTGGTGGGAATGCAAGTTAGTGCAGCCACTTTGGAGAACAGTGTGGAGGTTCCTGAAGAAATTAAGAATAGAGCTTCCCTATGACCCTGCAATTGCACTGCTGGGTATTTACCCCAAAGATACAGATGTAGTGAAAAGAAGGGCCATCTGTACCCCAATGTTTATTGCAGCAATGGCTACGGTCGCCAAACTGTGGAAAGAACCAAGATGCCCTTCAATGGACGAATGGATAAGGAAGATGTGGTCCATATACACAATGGAGTATTATGCCTCCATCAGAAAGGATGAATACCCAACTTTTGTAGCAACATGGACGGGACTGGAAGAGATTATGCTGAGCGAAATAAGTCAAGCAGAAAGAGTCAAGTATCATATGGTCTCACTTATTTGTGGAGCATAACAAATAACATGAAGGACATGGGGAGATGGAGAGGAGAGGGAGTTGAGGGAAACTGGAAGGGGAGATGAACCATGAGAGACTATGGACTCTGAAAAACAACCAGAGGGTTTTGAAGGGGCAGGGGGGTGGGAGGTTGAGAAACCAGGTGGTGGGTAATAGGGAGGGCACGTATTGCATGGAGCACTGGGTGTGATGCCAAAACAATGAACACTGTTATGCTGTAAATAAACAAATAAAAAAATTTTTTTTTAATTTTAAAAAAATTTAAAAAGAAAAAGAAAGTCTCAGACATCAACTCTTACGGGAAATGGGATGTGGTTTTCAGTTAGCCAGGCTAGCCTGGTCTGGCCTCAGCTTCTTTTTTTTTTTTAAGATTTTATTTATTTATTTGTCAGAGATCACAAGTAGGCAGAGAGGCAGACAGAGAGAAGAGAAGGGAAGTAGGCTCCCTGCTGAGCAGAGAGCCCGATGTGGGGCTCGATCCCATGAACCCTGAGATCATGACCTGAGCCGAAGGCAGAGGCTTTAACCCACTGAGCCATCCAGGCTCCCCCAATGATCCTCTCTTAAATGTTCCTAATTTGTGTTAAGTCTGACTTTATCTGGCTTCTTGCTTCAGAAACTGAACCCCTCCCAAGCTCTTCCCTCTCCCTGTCCTCCCTTCCCTAAGACAAGGAGCAATACAGGTTTCTAATTGGGGAAGTCAGTTAAATTTAAATTCGGTACTCGTTTATTGGGCCAGAGAATTGAGTGTGTTTGGCTACAGGAAACTAGTCTACCCAGCTGAGGAAGATTATGACCAAATACCCTGAGAAACTTCTTCAAAAATCTTCCCTAGAGAAGTGCCGCTGGGATCCTGAGCAGGGGCATTGTTTGGGAATGATCTGACTGGTGGTAGAACAAACGCACTGAGCTGCAGGTTCAAACACAGCCAAAATATCTCTTGCAATAGGGAAGGACTGAGATGGCCAGACTCTGGAAATACCTTCTTTGATATATCAGGGTCCAATTACCCAAACTAAGATACCTTGACCCACCCCTTACCCACACCCAGCCTGTCCCATAAGAGTAACAGTGAGGGGCGCCTGGGTGGCTCAGTGGGTTAATGCCTCTGCCTTTGGCTCAGGTCATGATCTCAGCATCCTGGGATCGGGCTCTCTGCTCAGCAGGCAGCCTGCTTCCTCCCTCTCTGCCTGCCTCTCTGCCTACTTGTGATCTCTGTGTGTCAAATAAATAAATAAAATCTTTAAAAAAAAAAAAAAAGAATAACAGTGAGCTCCCTTTACTCAAGCCAGCTGAAGCCAGCTGGGTAGTGAAATGGAAACAATTTCCTTTCCTGACAAATGCTACTAAAGTTTACTGTAAATATAAAACTGAAATCTAGATCTTACATGCTGATTATAGTCAGAAACTTATTTTTACCAAACATAACTTACTTGTTCACAGTGAACAGATTTATCTGCTCACTACAGATTTACCTATTCATGATCTAATCAGCATTACGTGTCTGTAGCAAGAACAAAACCACCCAGTTCTGTTTAACTCCTCATATTTAAAATCACTTGGATTCTATTACCTACTAGGAGATGATTTTTAAAAATCATGACTCTTAAACAAATATAAAATGAACACACACCAAAAACTTTATTTAATTCATTTATTAATGAAGGAACCAATAAGATGTTACAACTGTGAAACCTGACAGCCCGCAGCTGGACACTGAGACAGGGAACCATACCTTCCTTTACTATGACCCTGTACTATTCCTGTCTTCGTTAGCAGGAGTTTGTTATTCTCCTGTATTCAGTCAGCATTACTTAATTTTTCCTGGAGTCTCCTGCCCAGACAAATGGTTTGATTATTTATTACAGAAACTTCCTGAAAGAACCATCAACACTTTAATGGAGAACATCAACAGTTTGTCCCTTAGGATTCTTTGAATCCCTTCTCTCACATCCACTTCTTGGCTATTTCTACTAATCCTGAACTATTGTATCATGATCCTGACCTGATCATAATTAAGTCTTTATTTTTTGAAAGTCACCCTATGTCAAGCTTCCAATTCTCTTTAAATTCTGTCTTTGCCTTCTCCCTCCAAAATACTCCAAGACTTTGTCAAGTGGTGTTCTTCCTTACCATGCTAAGCAATAAACTCTGCTTCATCTTACAAGAGATTGTGTGATACTTGACCGGTTCAGAGAGAATCCAAAGAGTAAGACTCATATAAAAGCCATCAGGAATACGGAAGAGTCTGCTTAATGAATTCAAAACTGATTTCTTCCACGGTGGGGGAAGGGGAATCAAAGGAATCTGTGCCAAATAAAATTCATTGGCACTTCTTTAGAGAAGAGTCATTGTAGTGGTATCAGTTATCTACAATTTACCGTGTTATAAATAACTCAAGGACAATAAAAGTCTCAGAGACCCCATAGAATCAGAAAATCTGAATGTGAGTGCTAGACAAGACCTATTTTCCATTGAAGACACGAGTAATCTTTTGGTCTGTTTCATGTTTCAGTCTCTTATAATTTGTCCTTATATGCTACACACGGCTGCTTCTTCAGAACTATACCACACTGATTAAGTAACAGAAAGCATTCTCTTCTTCTTGGTATACCTGGTTTGATTCTCATGCCTAAATACCTCAGTTTTGCTATGTCAGAAGTTATTTCATCTCTGGAGTTGGAAACCCAAAATTGCTCTTATAGTGACTTCAAAACAACTATTCACCAAAGCAAACTCTTTTATTTATTTTTTTAAAATATTTCATTTATTTGACAGAGAGAAATCACAACTAGGCAGAGAGGCAGGCAGAGAGAGAGGAGGAAGCAGGCTCCCCATGGAGCAGAGAGCCCGATGTGGGGCTCGATCCCAGGACCCTGGGATCACGACCCGAGCCAAAGGCAGCGGCTTAACCCACTGAGCCACCCAGGCGCCCCCAAAGCAAACTCTTTTTGAGAGCCCTGAAATTGTTTTTCCTATTGTTTCAAGCACCTTCCTCTGCTGTAAAATCCTTTGTTTATATGCTGTTAAAAACAAAAAAAACAGGTCCCAGATTGGAGTCCACTTGTGCTAAGCCAGACCAAGACTTAATAACTAACCTAATCACACTTTCGACCTTCTCCAGGAGTGTAGTCTTTTTTTTTTTTTTTGAGATTTTATTTACTCATGAGAGAGAGAGAGAGAGAGAGAGAGCTCAAGGGGGAGAGAAAGAGAGAAAGCATGAGCAAAGGTGGGCTGGGGGAGAAGGGGATGGGGAGGGGTTGGAAGGAGAAGGAGAGGTCCTGGGACTCTGGGATCATGACCTGAGTCGAAGGCAGACACTTAACCCACTGAGCCACCCAGGCACCCTGCCAGGAATATAGTCTTAACTAGTCAGTCTGGAATTTTCTGGTCAGCACCAGTGACATAATCTGCCAGGGAGACCCTTTCCATCCCCCAAAGGAAGGTGAGGTAATCTGCTCTTTCCTTATCTCTTACTCCTCTGTCTGTGAAAGCCTTCCATTTCGTACAGCTCCTTCGAGCTCCTTTCTACTTGCTAGATGGGATGCTGCCCAAGTCATGAATTGTTGAATAAAGCCAATTAGATCCTCAAGTTTACTTAGTTGAATTTTTATTATTTAACAATGCCAATCTTGCTTATTCTTCCTTCTCTTTCCTAAAACTTATGTTTTTGCCTCAGTTCTCTCTACTCTTCTATTAATTCATATTCTTTACATCCGTGAAGGCTGAATTTAAAATTAGTCTTTTGCAGGAAGTCTTCCCTAACTGACTTATCCCCAAACCCTCCTCTGTGTTGCTCTTGGTAACCTCTCACTTTGTCAAATCTAGCCTTTGTGTCATTGTTCTCCTTCCTGGCTTCTTGGCAGCATTTGATGCTGTTGGGCAACCTCCCCTTGACACTCTCTCCTCCTTTGCTTCCTTAACAGGGTATTCTTCTGAACTTCTTCCTCTTCCCTGACATCTTCACCTGTCTTCTAATCTGCCTCCTGTCACCTAAACATAAGGATTGTCCAGTGATCTCTTTGGGTTGAGCAGACATATTTATCTGTAGTGCCGGGCACCTGCCTCTCCCCCCTCGCAGTGTTGGCACTATTTCCAGTGCTACACTTATCTGGCAAGGAAAGAGGCAGACTAAGGAGAAACATGGACTTACACAAGGGCTCTGAGGCCCACAGGTGCTGACACCTGCCCTGAAAGCAGCCTTACAGAGAGCTCTGCTCAGGGCTGTAGTGTGGTACACATCGGCCAATGGGGGAAGCACAGCATCTGTAGGCAAGGAAAAAGTTTCCCAGGATCCATTACTGGGTCTGAAAGTTAAACCAAAAAAGGCAAAAAGGCATACTAATTTATTTAATGTAAGTCTTTTTTAACTTTTTTTTTTTTTTTTAAAGATTTGACAGAAAGACACACAGAGGGAACACAAGTGGGGGAAGTGGGAGAGGGAGAAGCAGGCTTCCCGCTGGGCAGCGAGTCCAATTAGGGCTCCATCCGAGGACCCTGGGATCATGACCTGAGCCCAAGGCAGATGCTTAATGACTGAATCACCCAGGTGCCCCTATTTAATATAAGTGTTTATGTGACACAGGAGCCTTCGTAAGGACATGAAGGCTTAATGAGTATTTTGTGCTGGGTTCAATGAAGAGCAGACAGTATGGAGGAGTATGCGGTAAGTGTACTAAACTAGGGAAAACTTAGCAAGGCCTATTAGGATTTTTCTTGACACCCTTTTGTCTTCAGAATGGAGGTGTTCCTTTCCTCTGGGTATAAGGAGAGCATCTCTCACATGAAGCTTTTATGACTTATTTCAGGTGAGAAGGGGAGGGTCAGAGTGACCTTCCTTCTGCCATTTTCTCAAAAGTTCTTTAGCCTAAAGTATTCAATATGGCAAGTTACCCTATTTTGAAGTACCGGAGCCCCATGACCTTCAGTGGACCACTTGGATATTGCCACAACTTCCCAGAATTCCGATAACTCAAACCTCCCAACAACTCTGGTAGTCTCTCAGCAGAAGAATGTGCATTTCTGCAAATCCTGGCACTCAGACTTGGGAGCTGTCCCTGGAGTCAGGTCAGTTGGAGGGCAGCAGGCCTGTGTCAGCCCAGATAGCTTAGTTCCTTAAAACTGCAGAAGTTCGGGGCACCTGGGTGGCTCAGTGGGTTAAGCCTCTGCCTTCAGCTCAGGTCATGATCTCAGGGTCCTGGGATCGAGCCCCACATCAGGCTCTCTGCTCAGCGGGGAGCCTGCTTCCTCCTCTCTCTCTGCCTGCCTCTCTGCTTACTCGTGATCTCTCTCTGTCAAATAAATAAATCTTTAAAAAAAAACAAAAAACTGCAGAAGTTCTGTAGTATCCAATTTTGCCTTTCCCTTCTGTTAGTAGGAGAATCCATAGACTTTTGATTTATATGAGATACTGTGATCAAGGAAAGCAACAGCTGGCATATAGATCTAGGTCCCTAGAACACTGCCTTATCTTTGGAGGGAAGGACAAAGCTCCATTTGTGATCCTGGGAAAGCTCCCATTTGTAAGGGTGAGGGGCTTTTGGAGTTCCTGGTAAAACCCTTAATCTGAAAGGACATCAAGCAGCGGCTTTCAGTCAAAGCTTCTGTCTTAGACTTCAAAAGCATTATATGATCCCCAGATGGGTTAGATAAATATGTGTGTCAAAGATTTAAAAAAAATATGAGCACATATTGTGTTTTAGACCCTATACTAGATACCTGAGTATGTGTGAGAGAAAAGTAAGTTAAGGCATTACCCAAAAAAATGAAATAAATTTAAAAAAAGACATTACCAATGAATTTTGTTCACCAGTGGGGCTTTATTTCCTCTTAGAGATGAGCACACCCATATACTCTGCAGATATAGGAAGTATAAAGCAGTCTGATATGTAATAATCTCCAACACGTATTATTCAATGAAAAAAGAAAGAAGCGGGGAGGCCGAGGTGGCTCAATCAGTTGAGCATCTGACTCTTGGTTTTGGCTCAGGTCATGATCTCAGGGTCTTGACTCCAGACCTGAATGGAACCTCGTGCTGAGCTCCGTTCTCAGCAAGGAGTCTGTTGGAGATTCTCTCCCTCTTCTTCTTCCTCTGTCCCTACCCCCACTCAGTGGGCTCTTACTCTCTCTCTCTCTCTCACAAAGAAATCTTAAAAAATAAAAATAAAAAAGCACAAAACTATATACTGTATGTTTCTCTTTGTGAACGCACACCCGCCACACACACAGATGATCTATCCAACACCTTAGTTTCTCAGTTTCTTACCCTTGAATTATAATGATCTTGTATAAACATGGCTGGAGAAAAATATACAATTATGCTAACTGATCAGATTTTAAAATTTCTGACCACAATTCTCAAGTGGGCCCACAGTGGTACACAGACCCCTGCTAATTTCCCTAGACAATTCACTCTCCCACTCCCCTAACATAGCACTTAATTCCTTCTCCTTCTCCAGCCTTTCCTACCCTTTCCCATTCCTGCTCTCAGATGATGAGTTGCTTTTTATTTTGCTGAGAAAACTGAAGGAACCAAAGAGAATTGCCGCATCCTCTCATCAGTAAAATCTACTAACTGACCTACCTCTCAATCTCCCTATATGTTTATCTTCCCCATTAACATCTAAGGCCCCATCTAAGGCCAACTCTTCCATTTGTGTGATGGCTGTTACCTCCTCTTACCTAACCGGTTGGATTTCAGATTCATAAATAGAATTTGAGATCCAGTAAACTCTAAAAACCAAGAATTATAATAAGGCACATACTACAAATTAAGGAAACTATGAGTTGCCTTCCAAGTATAAGGTAGGGGTAGAGGTCCCCAACAATTTTCACAGGAAACTCACCTTTGCTAAGAATCAGGAGGTCTGTTGAAGGGTTTTGGAAGTTTTAGTAATGGTCATGCTACCAGCTGTATGAACTTGGTTAAGTTACTTGGATTCATGGACTTGGGAAAGGTGTGGGGAGGCCACAGACAAGGCCAGCAAAGCTGCCTTTTGACGCTGGGGTTCCATCTATAACAGTCTCTGAATTAGGATCTCACAAGCAGCAGAAATCAACCGAGCTAAGTGGAAAAAGAACTTCATTAAAAGGATATTGGTGGCTCACAGAATCTCTAGGAGTGCTGGGAAACCAGGACTGGAGGCTCTACAGTGGGACCCAAGCCCAAAACACACTCTGGAGCCAATCTGATGGACGCTGCCACTTTCACTAGGCCCAAACACTATGGCTTAGGTCGTGAATTCCCCCAGCCTGACACTGGACCCCTGCCTCTGGGTCTACCGCCACTGCTACCTCTCGGAACCAGAGGGAGCTCTGGGCCCTGCAGCCACTTCACTAGCAGAGATTCGCCACAGCCCCTGCTTCTCTAGCTTCATACCCACTATCTTTTTCTGAGGAAGCTGCCTCGGCCAGCCCTCTACTGAGGGAAGATGTAAGAGCCAAGCTATTGTAAAAACAAATAACTACCGGCTGGACCAACCAGGGGACCTGATTCAAGAGATACAAACCCACACGCAGGGTGCCTGGGTGGCTCAGTTGGTTAAGAGATACAAACCCACAGACTGGCCTGTGACCTATGATGTTGCTCCATGGTCAAAGCCCTGACTGATGGGTATGATAAAAGTTATTTAAGTCAATTTAGCTTTCTGTTTCTGAAATTTGAAATTTGAGGAAATATTGAAAGTTTCACTGGCAGCAGGGGAAGATATGAGAAGGGCACAAAGAGAAACAGAAATTAACAATCAGATTATAAGTAACAAGTAATAATAAATAAATAAATAAAATAACCTGAGCCCTGGGTGAGCCCTGAAGGATGGCTGCTCTGAGATTTCTGTGAAATTCCCTTTCCCTTGGTGCTACATGTATCCTGCTTGAGTGGTGGCTACAAGAGTTGTTAGTGTATTAGTTCAAAACCTTCCCCTTTCTCTTGCCCTCTACGGAAAGTTTTCTTTTTCTGGTTTGGTTTCCAGGGTTTTGCATTGCGACGAGTAGAGAATCGGATAGATGAGGAGGAATGCGCTTCTAAGACTGAAATTTTCTCACTGGGGAGAGTGCTGGTGACAGAGTGAAGGAAAGGCGAGGGTCTGCCACTCCCCAACTTAGGTCTCAGTTGTTTTGAGTTCAAAGTCGAGGGCAAGGGGAAAGTCAGGAGTAGCTGCCATGAAGGTGCAGCAGGTGGCAGAGATAGGGAAAGGAAAATCTACACATTTTTTTCTCTGTATTCTTTTCACTTCTAATTACATTTTGATAGGTTTGTTTCTTATTAAGTGACCGGCAGAGACCAGGCTAAATCAACCAGTATGAAGTCTCATAAGCCCAGTTAGACCATGAAAGACTTTGTTAGCTGGCTTACTGACGTCAAGATGCTCTAAATTCCTGATTGACGGTTCATGAGATGGTTGTTGTAGTGAATTGAATTATATGTCTACTTAAACTCTCTCACTTCATCGTGGCATGTTCTTGTACAGCTTACCCTCTCTGGCACCAGTTTCCTCCTCTGTTATTGAGAGATTACTTTGTTCCAGTGCTAAGGTGTACCCTCTGTTGTCCTGCATAATTCTTACAACAATCTGAGAGATAGTACTATTATTATTCTCACCTTACACATGAGAAACTTGAAGCACAAAGAGGCTAGGCATCTTGCTCAGAGGTTAGGTGCAGGATTCAAAACCAGCCAGTCAAGTCTCCAAAACCCACCCACCACGAACTAACACGCCACTCTCTCCGTGGAGCCTAAACCAATTCCAGCACTGTGCCCACTGCAGCGACCCCTGCCTCCAGAGAGGGTTTTCTGTGGCTTCTTTGTTTATCATTAGCTCCAGAATCAAACTAGTTCATGTATTTGAATGTCTCAGCTAAGCGTGTGCTGCAAAATGAGTTTTTTGAGTGGGAGGTGACTATGCCTTTCTTGGGTATTGCCAAGATTCCCTTAACATAAAAGGTAGTTTCAAAAGTCAAGCAACCGGGTCACCTGGGTGGCTCAGTGGGTTAAAGCCTCTGCCTTCGGCTTAGGGGATTGAGCCCCCCGCATCTGGTTCTCTGCTCAGCGGGGAGCCTTCTTCCCCCTACCCCCACCACCCCCCCCGCCTGCCTCTCTGCCTACTTATGATCTCTGTCTGCCAAATAAATAAATAAACTCTTTAAAAAAAAAAAAAAAGTCAAGCAACCAAAAGGACAAATGACCCTCTCATCACTTGTTTTGTGGTCCCTTCCTAAGGAGAAAGCAAAGTGTGGGTTCAGGAGAGGACCTCCTGGGCTCTGCCACTTCCTAACTGAATGATCTTTGACAAGTTACTGTTCCTCTCTGTGCCTCGGTTTCCCCATCTGTAAGATGTAAAATCATACCCTCCTCTTAGAGTTGTGTGCATTAAATGACTTAATATTTATTTGGAAATTATATTTAACAGTGCCTGGCACATTTTCAGTGTTAAATAAATATTACATAAAGATATGTGAATAATTTCACCATCTAGTTTTCCATTTTCAAGTACTATGTCCAGGTACACTAAGTATATAGTAATGTTAAAACTTTCTCAAAGGAAGAAGAATGGGGAGGGACAGGGTATACCTACAAAAAAAAGGATGTGGTTTACTTTTCTTTGCCATCACCGCACTCCACATCCCCTCGCTGTGTGTTGGTAAGGGCATCTAACATCCCTTCTCATGTGCCTGTGCTGAGGACAGACAAACTCTTGTTTGAATTCCACTGTAAGATCTCTTTCCATAGATTGCCTGGTTCTCCTAAGAGTATCTTCCCTTTCAGTTCCCCTCTTCCTAACGCTGCAGATCCACTCCTTTGCCCTAGAGCCCTGCAGCACTGGGAGAATCTCCTAGATGCAGAGTGTCTGCCTTGCTAACCGCACAGATGAACCAGACATGTCTGCCCTCAGTCACTCACAGACCAAGAGAACCAGTACTGTGTGGTTTTGAAACTATCCATTCTGGCTATATAAAACAACTTGATCTGCTTTCATGTGGTTATTTAACATAATTTACATTCATAATTAGTTATAACTTGTATTAAGCCACGCAGAAAACTAACACTTTCCACAGAGGAAATGGCAAATATTTTTTGATGCTTTCACAGTCGAAAGTGAGCTTCTACTAAATCAGTGGAACATTAGGACTGAATACCAGCTAGTCTAATTCTTCATTTTACAGAGGAGGAATGAGGCTGAGAGCAATAAAGTGGCTTCCCAAGGTCAGACATCTAGCTGAGATCAAAGTCAAGACTATGTGATTAAGAATTGCATGCTCTGTTGTTTGCTAGACCCCAAGCCATTGTGTGCCTATTGGTTTTTTTCTGTAGCAGCAAACAGTGTTATGCTCAGCTTAATATACAATTTTCTTCCTTTATTTAGACAGTTCCTTTAGAAGGAAATAAAGCCCTTCCATTTATTGTGATTTACTTTGAGGGATTACAAGCTTTTATCTTAAGTTGTTGGTCATAATAATTAAATTTTGAACAGTTTAAACACTGTTTAAAAGTTAAGTAAAATTTTCTGAAAGACAAAAATTTTCCAGTTTTATATTTCAATAAGCCATTTAACATGCGGGAAAAAAGGAATATTAAAATGCCTTCATTCAGACTTTAGAATTATAACAAGATTTTCCTTATCAGAGAAAAAACACAGGGACAAGGTTTCAAGACTTGAAGGTTTTTTGATAATTAACATAGTGGTAGTTAATTTTCTTCTGACATGTTGCACTTTATTTTTATATAATACCATTCATATAAAGATTATAGATAAGTTTTAATCTTGCTTCTAATTCAGTTTTACATAATCGTTAATTTTATTTGTTTTCAGATGAGCAAATCAAGATTTTTAGAAATAAGATGCCCTAAAATCTCCATATTGCCTGTTCCTTATTTCAGCAAACTCAAGTGTGAATATGGCTTGAAAGTGGCCTTTGGTTCAAATTTAGCCTTACCTGGTGCAGGAGTGATGATACTGTCATGCTAGCCACCAGTTCACACTCTGCCAGTATGCTGAGGTCTCCTGGCTCCCAAGCAGTCACCTACCACCATCTCTTCACCACCCTCTTGCCTTCTCTTCCAACTTAGTCAACCTGTTTTGCTTCAACTTTCCCTGCTTTGCATTGAGCTTCCCCAGGACCTGTGACCAGGAACCCTTTACCCTCTCTCTCAGCTTCAGTCTACCTCAGACAGGATACTTAGACTAGAAAGGAGGTTTGTCCCATCTCCTGCCCCATTCCCATTTGGGACCCATTAATGTCCCATCCTGCCCTCCATCTAGGTATAAAGGAACAAAACAAAGGAAGAAGTCCAAGGCTTGTTTCAGTCCTTAGATGCAGAGATCCTGGATAGCAAGCATTAGGTTCTGAGCTAGAAAGTTGTGACCCCCAAAAGAAGGAGAGGATGATAAATATTGTTGATGAAACCCTGTTGAGAGTCAAGAAGGGGTGGGAGTGGAAGGGGTGGTGTGTTGCCTGTAGTGTTGTTACTCCAAGTGTGGTCTGGGGGCCAGCATAGTCAGCATCACCTGGGAGCATTTCAGGCCCTATCTTAGACCTAACAAATCGGAATCTGCATTTTAATAAGACCTCTAAGTGATTTGTATGCATAATGGCAGTCTGGCTTGATCTGTCCTTTCCTATGAAAGACCTCACAGTGACCAGGGCCTGCAAGACAGATTTGGGCTACCCCAAATGCATAGGAGACAAATGCTAATTCAGTTATCCACAGAGAGACGTCACTACCACTGGACTTACATACTAGCCTGTTCATTTCTCTCTGTTAACAAACTTAACCCGACAGCTAGAGCCTCTCTAGGCTACCAGGTGAAGCTGGGATATTTATTCTCTCATCAATGATCCAGTCTTTCTCTAGGTACATTATTGCCAGTCTGCGAACACTTAGTTTTCTTTCTCTGCTTCAGAAAAGCAGTCTTAACTTTCCTCATTTGCTCAAGCTTGGGGGACATTTCCCTGTAAATCCCTAATAATTTTAATCATTGTAACTCAGTCACATGATCGCAGTTAAACCTTGTAACAACACTATGCAATAGGTACTATTATCCCCATTTTACAAATGCAGAAACTGAGGCTCGGAGATGCCAAGTAATGTGTTCAAGGTCACGCATTTGGCAGTAAGGGATCAGAATTCTTGCTGGCTCCAAAGCCTGTGATTTTAGGTGCTACTGTGTATACACCACCTCTTCAGCCTTTTCTTCAGGCAAACTCCAAAGCTGCTTTGCAAGCTGCTGTTTACAGACATATAACTGGCTTGTTTACCTGCTCCTTCATGTGGTTTCTATGGTATATGTCAACCACATCATTATGATTATTGCCATTTCCATCATCATCAATTAATATTTGTTGAACGCTGTCATGGTGCCAGTGCACCATGGTGTCATGGTGCGCTAGAATTTTAATTTCCTACATGCTGCTTCCAGCTGCATACTCTTCCTCTTAAGTAATCATATCGCAAGGAAAATAGTATTTCCTTTTGAAAGTGTGATGAACTGCAAACAGGTGCAAGGGCATTTGTTTTAGTGCTGGAAGCTGGAAAAGAAACATTAATTAGCTCAGTTATTCACCATGCACAGTCTGAACAATTGGTGCCCTACTTTCACACTTCATGCTTGATGATTTCAAAGATGAAGATGAATCCCTTCAACTGGAGAAAAAAATAAATCTAAAGGAACTTAATCAGTGCTCTATTCCTTCTCAGTGTTGAATACCTATGCTTTTATTCTGTTCTGATTTTTCCTTCTAAATTTTAAAATGCTAAGATTATTTAAATTTAGAGTTTTGATGCCTAACCTTCAGGTCATGGATATTTGTATCATTCAGCAAATGGCAAAGTAAAAGAAGTCAATCTTATATTTGAATTTTGGTTAATACCTGCTGGGTCACTTTGGGAATGTTACTTAACCTCACTGAGCCTCAATTAGTCTACCTATTAAAAGAGGTTAATAAATTCTTCAAGGAGTTCTTATCTTTTAGAGATACATACTGAATGAAATGATATTATGGCTGGTATTTGCTTCAAAATAATCCAAGTGTGGGGGAAAGTGGATAGGTATTGAAACAAGACTGGCCATGTGTTGATAATTACTGAAGCGGGGTCCTGGGTACCTAGGGATTCATTATACAATTCTATTTTTGTGTATGTTTGGAAATTGTCAACTAAAAGAATGGAAAAAAAACCTCATAGATCTTTGCAAATGTTAGAAAACATATATAAAAGTGCTTCCGTCTGGAATGATAGTGACCTTTTTCAAGCATTTATTATGTGTCAGATGCCATTCAGAACATTTTACAAACATTATCTTACGTAATTATCTCAACAGTTGCATGAATTTGGTATTATTATTATCCTCATTTTAGAGCTAAGGAGAATGAGGCATAGAGAATCTGAGCAACATTCCCAAGGTCATGCAGCATAGTACCAATGCCAGGATTCAAACCTCAGTTGGCATCTAGAGCCCCTGTTACATTGCCTCTCACCTAATAAGAATTTTTTTTTTTTTTTTTTGCTTATTTGACAGAGAGAGAGATCACAAGTAGACAGAGAGGAAGGCAGAGAGAGAGAGGGAGAAGCAGGCTCCTGCTGAGTGGAGAGCCCGATGCAGGGCTCAATCCCAGGACCCTGAGATCATGACTCAAGCCAAACGCAGAGGTCCAACCCACTGAGCCACCCAGGTGCCCCTAATAAGAATTTTAGCAAGAACCAATAGTAGCTACCATTTTTTGAGTTCCAAACCAATGACGCATCATCCTAAATGCCTCCTCTATATTATCTCTAATGTGTTCATTTTTTTCCTTTTATTCTTTCTGCCCACCATTTAAAAGTATTTGAAGAAATAAGCTGAAGAACAAAAATAATCTAAAAGCTTAAGAAACAAAATAATCCCCTTAAAGCCATTAGTTAACAATTTAGGAGTATTAGCACAAAGCTAGATCAAGAATATGTACATTTTCAAAAAAAAAACACAAACATATATTTTCAGGGTGCCTGGGTGGCTTAGTTGGTTAAGTGTCTACCTTTGGTCCAGGTCATGGGATCAAGCCCCACCGGAGGCTCCTGACTGGATGGGAGGGCTGTTTCTCCCTCTGCCCCTCTCCCCTTACCTCTCTCCCAGACTAGTGTTCTCTCTTGCTATCTCTCTCTCAAATAAATATATAAATAAATAATCTCTTAAAAACATATATATATTTTCCCAAGAGGGAAAGATTGGTAAAGCTTGAAGGCGTAAGAAAACTCTTTTCAACCTAGAGCTTCAGCATACACATACCTCTTCTGAGAAGCTGACTGAGTCCCTGGCTTTCTCTCACAAAGCATATAGATAGATAGATAGATAGATAGATAGATAGATAGATAGATAGATATAGATATAGACAAATTTTACATTTCTCTTTCAGAGGCTTGTGAATCTCCTGAAAGCCATCTATGAAACTCTGACCTAGATAAGAGGAAGAATATTCCAGGTAGAGGTCACAGGACTATTAGCAGCAGAAAGGTGAGGGGAACAATCTGGTGAGCAGCCTAGTGAATGTAAAGAAACAGGGATACCAGACTGGAAAGGCAGAGTGAGAACCAGTCTCCTGAGGGCACTGGAGAGCACACTTGTCCTTAAACTTTGATCTAACCCCTGGGGATTTACCTTAAAGAAAAATTCATATAATCATTACTTACAACACTAAGATATTTATACAAAATAATACTAAAATGCCATTTAATATAATAAATAAGAAAAAATGGGAAAAACCTAAACTTCAATAATAAAAAATACCAGGAGCACCTGGGTGACTCAGTGGGTCAAGTGTTTGCCTTCAGTTCAGGTCATGATCGCAGCGTCCTGGGATTGAGCCCTGCATTGGGCTCTCTGCTCAGCAGGGAGCCTGCTTCTCCCTCTCCCTCTACCCCTCCTGCTCATAATCACCCTGTCTCTCTCAAATGAATAAATTTAAAAACATTTTCTCTCTAAAAAAATAAAAATAATTTATTTTTTTAAAATAAAATAAAATAAAATAAAAATAAAAATAAAAATTTTTTAAATAAAAAATACTAGAAATTAGGATGTTCAAATTGCTAGAGTGGTATACAGCCATTAGACATTGTAATTATAAAGCCTTAGCATAAACAAGTGTCTAGAAAAATTGGCCAAAATTTGAAAATAGGCGAAAGAGATTACTGGTGTCCTTTCAGTAGAATGCTAGCCATTGTCTAGTAGACAAATTGGGGTAATTTGATTCCATAGGGATATGCCCCTTGACTGTCTTTCTTCTAATTAGGCTACTTTATAGTTCTTTGGAAAGTTAAATTGTAGAAAACTGATGGTCATACAAAAGATTCTTGTCCACAGAAATATACGTGAATTTTGTCTGATGGAAATATAACTAATTTCCAGTTAGTAAAAAAGATAACCTAAAACATTACATTTTATTATTCCATAAGATATTAGTCAGATTTGCATCTCTTTTTTTTGTTTTTATTTGACAGAGAGGTCACAAGTAGGCAGAGAGGCAGGCAGAGAGAGGGAGAAACAGGCTCCCCACAGAACAGAGAGCCCGATGCGGGGCTCGATCCCAGGACCCTGAGATCATGACCTGAGCCGAAGGCAGAGGCTTAAACCACTGAGCAACCCAGGCGCCCCTCAGATTTGCATCTCTTAACAAATTTATTTCACTGTTTTTCATTGCCTTTCTCTCTTTATCTATTCTCAAAATTCTCATTTGGTCTTAATGTCTTACCAATTCCCTTATTAATCAACTAGTTGGATAAAATCCTTAGCTACTGTATCAGTACTCCATGGCTTCATAACAAATTATCCCAAATCTTAGTAACTAAAACAGCAGATATTTATTATGTTATAAGTTCTGTGAGCCAGGCATCTGCAAGGAGCTCTGCTAGGTGGTTCTGGGTCAAGGTCATAAGGCTGCAGTCTTCTCAGGGCTTGGCTGAGCAGGATCTACTTCCAGGCTAACTCATGTGGCTGTTGACAGGCCCCAGCAGATCTGCTTCTGCACTGACTCAGCTGGGCCTCTCACAAGGCTGCTTTATTACATGGCAGATGGCTTCTCCTAGAAGTGAGCAAGCCAAGAGAGGGAGAAAGAAAGAACACACCATGTGAAAACCACAGTCGTTTTATAACCTAATACCAGATATGACATCATCATTTCTGCCATATTCTATTCCATATGAAGGGGTCCACCATAAAAATTACTTTGAGCTGAAGGTGTTTAAACATGAACAGATAGGGGCACCTGGGTGGCTCAGTGGATTAAGCCGCTGCCTTCGGCTCAGGTCATGATCTCAGGGTCCTGGGATCGAGCCCCGCATCAGGCTCTCTGCTCTTCAGGGAGACTGCTTCCTCCTCTCTCTCTGCCTGCCTCTCTGCCTACTTGTGATCTCTCTCTCTGTCAAATAAATAAATAAATAAATAAATAAATAAATAAAACAAACATGAACAGATAAAGAGGCTCCCCATTCCCCACCCTCAAACTCCTATTACCTGCCTAAAAGCAGAGCCTCCTCAAAGAACTCAGCTGTCAGAAATCATCTCCCAAGGAGTTTCTGAATCAGGGAAGTTTGACCCTTAACAGCAGAGTCAGATGTCAGCTCCAGGACAAGAGATCACCTAAACAGACATTGTCACAAAACTATTCTCTTTCCCATCTGTTTTCCTAAGGACCCATTTATCTTTCCTAAAAGTCATTTGTTTTCCTATAAGTGCCCTTTCTCCATCTTCCCTTTCCCTATCAAAATGATATATAGGCCCAAATTCTAACTGACCCTTTCAATCACGTTTCTCTGTGGTCCTGCATATTATGGGAATTAAACATTTGTCTTTTCTCCTGTTAATCTCTTTTGTCAGTTTATTTCATAGGCTCCTGATTACTAAACCTAAGAGTGGAGGAAAAATTTCCACCTCCCACACTTAGAAGTCAGTCAATAAGAGCAGCCCTGCTCGGAGTACCTGGGTGGCTCAGTCATTGAGCATTGAGCTCAGTCATTGCCTTCAGCTCCAGTTATGATCCCAGGGTCCTGGAATGGAGCCCCACATAGAGCCCCACATTGAGCCCCCCCATCTGGCTCCCTGCTCAGCGGGAAGCCTGCTTCTCCCTCTCCCACTCCCCCTGCTTGTATTCCAGCTCTCACTGTCTCTCTCTCTCTCTCTGTCAAATAAATAAATAAAATATTTAAATAAATAAAAATTTAAAAACCATCATTTAAAAAAAAAAGAGCAGCCTTGCTCAAGGGGAGGGGACTGCATAACGGCATGACTAGTAGGAGGCAGGAATCATTGGGACCCTCTTAGATGCTGTACCATGACACATCGCACAAATGCCATGCATGCTTTTAAGTCATTGTATATCATATTTAACACAAAGAAAAGATTTATGATGGAGCTCCTCAGTTGGTTAAGTGATTGCCTTTGGCTCAGGTCATGATTCCAGAGTCCCTGGATTGAGTCCCACATCAGGCTCCCTGCTCAGCGGGGAGTCTGGTTCTCCCTCTGACTCTTCCCGCTCTTGTGCTCTCTCTCTCTCTCTCTCTAATAAATAAATAAATAATCTTAAAAAAAAGATTTGTGATATTAAACTACATAAAAAGAGCAGACTGTAAAAGTGAATATATACCATTATTTTGAATATATAAATAATACTATGCATGTGGACAAATTCTGGCAGAGAGGAAAAGAAAGAAAGAAATATCCAAGAGTATAATAGCTGAATAAGGATGGAGTTTAAAATCTGGGGTGGTTCCTTTTCATTCATCCATTCTGTTTTTACTTTAAAATCATCTCAAATATTATCTTGTGTTTTTCCAACAAAAAAAGAAAAAGAGGACTTGAACTTACTGGGATACAAAATATGAAGTCCTATAAGTTTATGTAAGTTAATTCTTAATAATGACATTAACAACTGGCTTACAAAACTCCTGAAAGTTGAACAGTTAACTCCAGCATAACACTGGTCCAACATAACAAAGGTCAGAAGTTTGTTCTCTATTAGCTAAGTGATACTGAAAGGTAAGAAGTTATTGCCAGCAAACATTATTGGCTTAAAAATTAGAAATTTGCAATTGTGAGTTTTACCACTAAATTTCATTTCATGCAGAATTAGCTTTCCAAGGGCATAAATACAAAATGGGTTGATCTAAGATGTCAGTTTGAAGGGATTTGTGAGTAGAGACATGGATGACTCTAGGAAGGGGTAATTTCTGCTCAAATCTAACAACCAAATGAGTTTAAAATTTAGCCCATCAAAAAAATAAAATAAAATAAAATTCAGCCCATCAAGAGATTTGAATAGATAATTCATAGAAAAGAACCATAAAAGAACTATGACACTATAATGGTTCTTCCTCATTTTAAAAAAAAAAAAAAGACTCCTCTTTCAGGAGAATGCAGAAACAACCAGAGACTGGGAGAATATACTTGTAAAAGACATATCTGATACAGGATTGTTACCTACAATATATAAAGAACTCCAAACACTCAACAATAAGAAAACACAATTAAAAAATGAGCAAAAGATCTGATAGACAACTCACTGAAGGAGATATACAGATGGAAAATAAACATATGAAAAGATTCTCAACATCATATTTTCATTAGGGAGTTGCAAATTCCATCAATGAAATTCCACTACACATTAGAATGGCCAAGATCTAAAAGTGATAACACCAAATGCTGACAAGGATGTAGATAAATAGGAACTCTCATTTATCATTATTGTTATAGCAAAATGTTAAGCTACTTTTTGGAAGACAGTTTGGCAGTTTCTCACAAAACTAAACATACTCTTGCCATACTAACAATTATACTCCTTGGTGTTTAGCAAAATGAGTTGAACATTTATGCTTGTACAAAAACCTTCATACAGCAGCCTTCACATAACAGCCTTATGCATAACCTTCACACAGCAGCCTTCACATAGCAGCCTTATTCATAATTGCCAAAACTTGGAAAGAATCAAGATCTCCTTCAGTAAGGTGAGTGGATAAGTAAATGTGGTACATCTAGATGATGGAATATTATTCAGCACTAAAAAGAAAGGAACTATCAAGCCATGAAAAGGCATGGAGGAGGGGCGCCTGTGTGGGTCAGTGGGTTAAAGCCTCTGCCTTCGGCTCAGGTCATGATCCCAGGGTTCTGGGATCGAGCCCCACATCGGGCTCTCTGCCTGGTGGAGAGCCTGCTTCCTCCTCTCTCTCTGCCTGCCTCTCTGCCTACTTGTGATCTCTGTCTGTCAAATAAATAAATAAATTCTTTAAAAAAAAAAAAAAAGGCATGGAGGAACCTTAAATGCCTATCACTAAGTGAAAGAAGCCAGTCTGAAAAGGCTGCATACAGTATGATTCCAATTGTATGACATTCTGGAAAAGACGAAACTATGGAGAGAGTAAAAAGATCAATGGTTGTTACGGAATAGGGGAGTAGGAGGGATGAACTGGCAGAGCAGAGAATTTTTAGGGCAGTGAAACTACTCTGTATGATACTGTAATGGTAGAAATAGATCATTGTAAATTTGTCCAAACCCAAAGAATGTACAGCACCAAAAGTGAACTCTCATGTAAACTATGAACTTTGGGTGATAATGATGTATCAATGAAGCTTCATCAATGATAATAAATGTATCTCTCTAGTGCAAGATTTGATAGTGTAGTGGGGTGTGCATGTATGGGGTCAGGGAGTATACAGAAACTCCGTGTATCTTCTCAATTTCGCTGTGAACTTAAAACTTCTCTTTTAAAAAGCCTATTAAAAAATAATTCCTGGGGGTCTGGGTGGCTCAGTCAGTTAAGCATCTGCCTTCATCTCAGGTCATGACCCTGGGGTCCTGGGATCCCAGAGAACCCCATGGCAGGCTCTCTGCTCAGTGGGGAGCCTGCTTCTCCCTCTCCCTCTGTCTGCTTGTGCTTCTCTCTGTCAAATAAATAGATAATATCTTAAAAAAAAAACTCTTCCTGATTCATAATAATAGACATACAAATTAGACCCACTGAAATGTTATCTTCCATCATCTGATTAGCAAAAGACGAAGGATTTGGAAACACTGTTGGTAAGGCTGTAGGCCAACAGGTACTTTCTCAACTCCACTGATAAGACTGGCAATTTCTATAACCCTGGCAGAGGATGGTTTGGCATTATCTCTCAAAATTACAAATGAATGCACCTCTTGATAGAACAGTTTCATTTTGGGAAACCTATTCTAAAGGGGAGAAATGTGTGAGATGATGTGTGATATGTGAAATGACACATGTACAAAGGTATTTATCATGATGATTTTTGTTGTAAGGACAGATTGAAAACAGATAAAACATACATCATTAAATACAGTGCCAACAAAGCTGCCCTGAGAATAAGGACGCTCTTTTTTAAAAGATTTTATTTATTTGAGGGAGAGAGAGAGAGCACCAGTGGGCAGAGGGACAGTGGGAGAGGGAGAAGCAGACTTCCTGCTGAGCAGGGAGTCCCACAATGAGCCAAAGTCAGACACTTAACTGACTGAGCCACCCACACAAAAGGATCTCCTAGAAGTATTAGCGGAAAAGCAAGATGCAAATCTTCGTGTTTATCTGTTCCCCGTAAGTTTAAAAACGAAACATGAGAATATTTTCACTTTCTTAAATATTTTGTATACAAAGAATATCTCTGGAAAGATAGACAAAAAATTAACAATAGTAGTTACCTATCAGGAGAGTGTGGGAATTGAACAGACCGGACAGAAAGGAAACTTTGTTGGTTACTTTAAAAAAATTTTTTTCGCCATGTGAATGGATTACATATTCTTTTTTTAAAAAGATTGATTGAATTGATTGATTGATGAGAGAGAGAGCAAGCTTAACTGACTGGGCCACCTGGGCACCCCAGGCTTTTACTTTCTTGAATTCCATCTGTTCCTCTTTATTGTGTTTTCAGGCAAGTAGTTCCACCTCTTGTACCTCAGTTACCTCAACTGTAAACTGGGGATACTAGCAATACCTAGTAGTGTAGGGTTATTATAAGAATTAAATGAGATTATGTTTATAAAGAGTCTAGCATGGTCCTTGGATATAGTGCTCAGTAATGATCTATTTCCATAAAGAGATAGATTTCCTAGATCAGGTGAGTTGTTTCTCCTCGTCCAGAATATAAAAACAAAATCCCGTCTTAAAAGAGTCTGTTAGATTTCATCCTGTTGTATGATACTACAGTCATTGAGTGCCTACACTGTTGGGAAAATAAAGATGTTCCGTGTTGGAAGAACAAAGATGAATAAACAGTAGTTACCACTTTCAGAAGGCTTACTGTTAAAAATATGCGCTGTTTGCCTTGTGCGGTCTAACTGGAAGAGAAATTTTGTAACATGAGGAGGGGTCCAGCTGTTTGTTGGAGCCACCAATGCAGCCTGAAAGGTGAAAAGTTTAAGATTCACAGAAATGATGGAATCAGGATTCTTTTTTTCTCACCATTTTACTAAGATATAATTGATATATAACAATGTATTAGTTTTGGGGTGCCTGGGTGGCTCAGTCATTAAGCTGCTGTTTTCAGCTCAGGTCATGATCCGAGGGTCCTGGGATTGAGCCCCACACTGGCTCCCTGCTCGGCAGGAAGTCTGCTTCTCCCTCTCCCACTCCCCCTGCTTGTGTTCCCTCTCTTGCTGTGTCTCTCTCTGTCAAATAAATACCAAAAAAAAAAAAAAAAAATCTTTAAGAAAATATTCCTTTAAAACAACCCATCATATTAGTTTTAAGTATACAACATGAACAGTATTCTGTTTAATAACATTTTAGCATATCTTCCAGGTCCTATTAGAATTTCCATGATGTGTTGCCATAATAATGTGTTGTACAAGGAAGAATGGAAAGAAGGGAAGGGAAGGAAAAGAGAAGGAGGGAAGAAAGAGGAGGGAGAGAAATGATAAAGACAAGCACAGAGACACACTGTTCTCTTTATGATATGCCAGAGGACAGAGCACTTCTGACCTGTGAGGACTAATAAACTGTAGCATTTCTGAACCATTTGTCTGGGCATCTTCTAAGACTTTTTTATCTTTCTCTTTTGGTTCTGAACTGTACATAATTAAATCTAGATGGCTAAAAATCTAATCCGCTAGGGGCGCCTGGGTGGCTCAGCGGGTTAAAGCCTCTGCCTTCAGCTCAGGTCATGATCCCAGCGTCCTGGGATCGAGCCCCGCATCGGGCTCTCTGCTTATCGGGGAGCCTGCTTCCTCCTCTCTCTCTCTCTGCCTGCCTCTCTGCCTACTTGTAATCTCTATCTGTCAAATAAATAAATTTTTTTTTAAGATTTTATTTATTTATTTATTTGACAGAGAGAGAGATCACAAGTAGGCAGAGAGAGAGGAGGAAGCAGGCTCCCCGCGGAGCGGAGAGCCCGATGCGGGGCTCGATCCCAGGACCCTGAGACCATGACCCGAGCCGAAGGCAGTGGCCCAATCCACTGAGCCACCCAGGCGCCCCCAAATAAATAAATCTTAAAAAAAAAAAAAAATCTAATCCGCTAGTCCTAGCTGCATTCAATGTAGCCAGTAAAGACAATGAAATGGATCATGACTATTTAGGTGTAAGAGTTTCACTCTCTGGGGGGCACCTGGGTGGCTCAGTGGGTTAAAACCTCTGCGAGAGGGCTGGGATTACTGTCCCACCTTGTTTCCACATTTTTGTTATTTTTTTCCAACTTTTGATAATGAGCACACTGTATATTTTCCTGTATATTTGTATATACTGTATATTTGTATATTTTCCTCTAGCTGCTTCTTCATCCGTTCTTATTACCCGTATGTAACTGTGAGAGCTCTTTGCAGTAGCACCCTCAAGAAGCTGTGTTGTGAAGGAATGAGCATCACGCTAAAGAAATGGAGGCCAAAACTCACCATCCAAAGAAATCAAGTAGGATGCACCCAAAGCTAATTACTGTCAGGCATGTTTTCATGTGAAATTTTGGTTTACTTAGAATTTTTTTTAAGTTAATGGAATTCCAACTCCCAGAGGGCATTGGAAGGGAAGTCCTTAGACAACAACTATATAGCAGGCTTAGAAAACAACATGTCTAGACTGGAGGTATGTGAGGACAGCTCTCCAGGTGAAGCGTCTCTAGGAAGACATGGAGATCATGAATCATGTGATATGCTGAACACTATAAAAGCCTGTAAGAAGAAGATGTTGGGTATATGGGGAGAATTAGCAACAGATATGTAGAAAATTGAGGAAATTTAATAATGATGCAATTATTAAATCTGGAAAAGGCCAAAAAATAGAAGGAAACATGGTATATGTACAATATGCACTTGGTAGTAAATTATACTTAGTCATATTGAATTAACTAAATATCTTTACATAATTATATTGGGAGAATGGGAACCATGGAAGAAAAGAGTGGTTTAACAATGCTAAATCTGTGCCTGCCACTGATTACAAAATTGTAACGACTGAGACAATAATAAAAAATAACAATATTAGCATATTAATTAGGACTATGGTCTCAGGGACCAGAAGAACAACTAGAAAGAGTTGAAAAAAATCTGTTCTCTGGAGAGAAGGATTGGCGGGCAATGAGGGATGGGATGGGGATGAGGGCCTTGTAACCCTTTTAGAAATGCATTATTTGACTTTTTAATCTCATGCAGCCATTTTCTTTTTTTTTTAAGATTTTATTTATTTATTTGACAGAGAGAGAGATCACAAGTAGGCAGAGGCAGGCAGAGAGAGAGAGGGGGAAGCAGGCTCCCCTCGGAGCTAAGAGCCCGATGCGGGGCTCAATCCCAGAATTCTGAGATCATGACCTGAGCCCAAGGCAGTGGCTTAACCCACAGAGCCATCCAGGCACCCCTCATGCAGCCATTTTAAAAAAGGTTTTACTTTGATTTTTTTTTAATTAACCACACCAAAAAAAAAGAATAAACACCTAATTTTACAGAAAAAAAAATCAACCACAAAATCACAATGCAGTATGGTGGCTACTATAAAATAAACAAAAACAAGACCAGAAAATAACAAGTTTTGATGAGGAGAAATTGGAAACTTTGTACACTGTTGGTAGGAATGTAAAATGGTTCCACCTCTAAGGAAAACAGTATTGTGGTACCTCAAAAAAATTTAAAGTAGAATTACCTTATGATCCAGTGATTCCACTTCTGGATATATAGCCCAAAGAACTGAAGAACACACTATCAAAGGAATTTGTATACTCTTGTTCATAGTAGCATTATTCACAATAGCCAATGGCAGAAGCAACCCAAGTGTCCATCAATAGGAGACTCTGCTTAAAAAGAAAAGAAATTCTAAAAAAAAGAAAAAAAAAAAAAAGGAAAGAAATTCTAACATATACTACAACATGGATGAATCTTAAGGACATTATACTAAGTGAAATAAGCCAGTCACAAAAAGATAAACACCGTATAATTCCACTTCCAAGAGAATACCTAGAATGATCAAATTCCTGGGGACAGAAAGTAGAAGGGTGGTTGCCAGGGGATGGGGGACGGGAGAAGGATTGGAAGCTGTTGATGAATGGGCATAGAATTTCAGTTTTGCCAGGTAAAAAGAGTTCTAGAGATTTTTTGCACAACAATGTTAGCTCACTTAATGTAAGTCATGTTGAATGTACTTAATGCTACTGAACTATACACTTAAAATGATTAAGATGATAAATTTCACGTTGTGTCTTTTACCACAATTAGAAATTTTTCTTAAGTTAACCAAAGTAGTTGGAATTCAAACTGCATATGATTTTATTTTTTTAATTTAAATTCAGTTAGCCAACTTATAGTACACCATTAGTTTCAGATGTAGTGTTCAATAATGTATCAGTTGCATGTTAACACCCTGTGCTCATCCCATCACATGCTCTCCTTAATGCCCATCACCCAATTACCCCATCCCCCCACCCACCTCCACTCCAGCAACCCTCAGTTTGTTTCCTGTAGTTAAGAGTCTCTCATATAATTTTAATCCATGCTCTACCGCTACTCTCATGTGGAGTTTAATACAGGTATCCCTGCTTTTCAAAAATTCACATTAGGACACTTTACTTTTAATAAAGATCTACATTAGCACCTGTTTCACTAACTGAAAGAAATCCAAAGAGGATTTTCACTTTTATGAAAAAAAGGTGAAAAGCAAAAATAGTGTTCAGCATTTGTTTTGCAGTGAGCCCTTACAGAGGCAGCACACCCCCCAGTAGTGAGAGTGGCATCACCAGGCTCCTTCTCTGGGAAGTACACTTAGCATCTCCATATCAAGTTGCCATAGCTCTGAACTCTGCGTCTGTGAGCGTCTGTGCTCTATCTCAATTTACTTTGTGTATCTATTAACAAGATGTGCCCTAATATATCAGAAAAGCCTAAGAGAGGTTAAGGGGTCTGGGAATGCTCAAAAATGTCTCCATATAAATTAATGGTAATTGCTTCTTCCTTTGTGCTGTTTTAACCTATGAAAGATTTCATGGAAATGCTCTCCTTTAGGATAGCAAAGGAAACCTGTTAACTTTGGCTGAGCTCTGCAATGTAACTGTGCATATTACGGTATCAGGAAATGATAAAATCACATAGTCCAAGGGAATTTAATATATTTTTCCCTTGAAGATTAAGTGACAAATAGAGGTGCCTGGGTGACTCAGTCAGTTAAGCATCTACCTTTGACTCAGGTCATAATCCCAGGGTCCTGGGATCCAGACCCACAGCAGGCTCCCTGCTCAAAGAAGAATCTGCTTCTCCCCCTCCTTCCCGCTCACGCTCTCTCACTATCTCTGTCTCTCTCTCTCTCAAATAAATAAATAAGATCTTTTAAAAAAGATTAAGTGATGAATACAGCTTATAACATCTGACCAAATTCAGAGTATAAAAGGAGGAAGTTCCAGTCGTCCTTAAGTGCAAATTGGAGCCATGACAAAAAACCCTAGAAACTGGCTTGGCATCAAGCTAAAATCAATGCCAAAATAATTGAAGTGTATATTCAATATTCATTCAACAAATGATAACTGAGCATTGATTATGTGCCAGGCACTGTGCTGGAACAATGAAACTACTTTTTAACTCAAGAGCTAATCTCAGGAGCAGAAAGGAATTAAGTCAGGAAGAGCAGGGTCTGAGTGCCCATGGGGTACCAGGTACCATGCCTGTTGTGCATATATTACCTCCACTAAGCTGCCCACCATGATGGGTTTTCATTAGATGTTAAACTGTAAGCCAGTTACTTTATGAAGTAACCATCCTGAATTCCTATATCAATATAGAATGGATTTGTCTAATATTAAAGAATATATAGCTAAGTATGCCCCATCTTCCTTTTTTTTTTTTTTGAGATTTTATTTATTTATTTTTATTTATTTGCCAGAGAGAGAGAGCACAAGCAAGGGGAGCAGCAGGCAGAAGGAGAAGCAGGTTTCCTACGGAGCAGGGAGCCCCATGAGTGACTCCATCCCAGGACCCTGGGATCATGACCTGAGTCAAAGGCAGACACTTTGCCACCCAGGTGTCCCTAATGCCCAACTTTCAAAACACACTTACTCTTACCTTTCTAGTTGATACATTCTGCTTTGATAACTTTTCTTTGCAATCCCCCCTCCCAGCTCCTCTGGAGCTCCCATGCCCCATTGTTCTCATGGGTTTTTTATTGCTGCTTTAAAGTTTTCTGAGTGTCCTTTCCACATTCCCAGTGGATTGCAGAGGTCAGAGGTTGGTGTGTTCACTGTAAGTCACATAGAGTGACTAACTGTTTCAGTTTACCCAGCACTGAAGGTGTTCTCTGGTTGTAATTTAGTTTTAAAACCAAGAAAGTCAGGGTGCCTGGATGACTCAGTTGGGTTAAACATCTGCCTTCAGCTCTGGTCATGATCCCGAGGTCCTGGGATTGAGCCCCATGTTGGCTCCCTGCTCAGCAGAGAGCCTGCTTCTCCCTCTACCTCAGCCTGCTGCTCCCCCTGCTTGTCCTTTCTCTCAAATAAATAAAATAAAATAAGTAGTAAAACCAAGAAAGTGGGGTGCCTGGGTGGCTCAGTGGGTTAAAGCCTCTGCCTTCGGCTTGGGTCATGGTCCCGGGGTCCTGGGATCAAGCCCCGCATTGGGCTCTCTGCTCAGCAGGGGGCCTGCTTCCTCGTCTCTCTCTGCCTGCTTCTCTGTGATCTCTGTCTGTCAAATAAATAAAATAAAATAAAATAAAATAAAATAAAATAAAATAAAATAAACACCAAGAAAGTACTCCAGAAGCTCAGTATTACCAATTTAAGTCCCATGTCCTGGAAACCCCATTAATGCTGAGATTGGTCATCCTAACTCAGCTTTGTCTTCTCATTGTCTATCTCAATCTTGTGTGTATGTGTGGATATATTTTTATATACTCAAGGGCTCAGCTGATTGAGAAAGCTACTTAATTAAAAAGGCAAGGAAAAATGACTAACACTTAAGTCTTTAATGACTTACTGGGACAGTATAAGCAAGAGGCTGAAAGCAGAGAAAGTTGTGACTCCCTCCTGTCGCATTTTCTCCCGTGGAACAGGTGGATCAGCACGATGTGGATGGGGTTTAAAGAAGGGCTAGGAGTGGAAAAGTACTGAGTCAAGAGCGGAAAATTATTGAGTACTGATTCAGAGAGGAGATTCAGAGAGGACAAAAGTGTCTTCAAGGTTTCTCGCTCCCTTCTTTCCCACCAATAAGGAGGCGTCAACAGAGACCCCTGAGGGAAGTCCTAAATAAAGAGACTTCCAAATGAAGGCTCCTGGTCTAGACAGGTAGGTTTACAAGCACAGCTGGCCAGGGAGGCCTCGGTGAAAACTCCTTCAGAGACCGCCAGGCACTGCCTGTGCATCTAGTCTAGCGGGGGCAGCCGTCCCCTGTGAGGACTACCCAGTTAAAGCCTTTGCCATTGCCTACAGTTGGGCCTGGAAAATCACACATAGGTTTTTGGCCAGGAGCTGGCATATGAGTATATATAAAGCTCAACAACCCAACAGAAAAATAGACAAAGGTTGTAATCAAACAGTCCACAAAGAAAGAAATGTTAAATGATTCTTGACTTATAACGAGGGAAGTGAAATTAAATCTGCACGGAGATAATTTTTCACTTAATACCCTCTGTTGGTGAAGAAATGGGAAAACACAGACACTCATAGTGCAAGAGGGCGTTTGTATCTGTACTTCCTCTACAGAAAGCAATTTGAAAACTTGTATCACAGGTATAAATTCAGGTATTTTTGACCATCAAAAACATTCTTGGAATCTTTCCTGCAGATAAACTCACACCTGTGGGAAATGACATACACACAAAAGCCTTTATTTATCGCCATTCATTGTTTATAATGGCAAAAGACTGTTCACCACCTAATAGTAATGGACTGGTTAAACAAAATATAGTACATCCATACACAGAAATACTGTGCAGCCTTTCCAAAGGTATATCATTAGGTTTTAAAGATTTATTTATTTGTTTATTAGAGAGAGAGAGCAGGGGGCGGGGCAGAGGGTGAGGGTGAGTGAGAGAAGCAGACTCCCCACTGATCATGGAGCCCCTCACAGGGCTCAACAGGGGTTCAATCCTGACTCTGAGGTCATGACCTGAGCTGAAATCAAGAGTCAGATGCTTGGGGTGCCTGGGTGGCTCAGTGGATTAAGCCGTTGCCTTCGGCTCAGGTCATGATCTCAGGGTCCTGGGATCGAGCACCGCATCGGGCTCTCTGCTCCGCGGGGAGCCTGCTTCCTCCTCTCTCTCTGCCTGCCTCTCTGCCTACTTGTGATCTCTGTCTGTCAAATGAATAAATAAAATCTTTAAAAAAAAAAAAAAGAGTCAGATGCTTAACCGACTGAGCCAGCCAGGTGCCCCATCATTAGGTTTTAAAAGCAAATGCAGAACAGTGTGTTTGCTATACAAAGTTTGTGTGATGGACAGGGGAAATAACGTATATTTTGGTCTGTGTATAGAAGGGCATAATGATATCAAATAGCAAATGGGCATAATAGCATGGTGACTTCAGAGAGCGGCTGTTCAGAATTAAAGGGGAGAATGCAGATCCATTATTTAGATCAGGGGCAGACGCTGGAGCCCGGCTGCCAGGCTCAAACACTGGCTCTCTCCCTCTCAAATTGTGTGAACTTGGGCAAGTTATTCAACCTCATTTTTCCTCAGGTTGTTCATTTGGAAATGGTGACAATAATGAGACTGTGTGAGGATTAAATTAGTTAATACTTGGAAAGTGCTTACAGCTGTATTTGGAACAGTATGTGCTACATAAGTATTTGTGGAATATTAGACATCTGTTTAACATGAATATTAGTTATTATTGTTAGCTATTAGCCAACATTGTTGAAATCAACCCCACTTAGATTGCTTTTCCAGAATTATCTTACCTACCCTCAACTATACTCCTTTACTATCAATAATTCTACAAATACCCTGCATCTTTCATTTGCTGGTATTATTCCCAGAGTCTAGAGTGCCGATTCCAACCACATCTGGCTGAGGAATGCTAACTGTCCTTTAAGATCCAGTTCAAAGATCTCTTCCTCCCTGAAGGTAGCTGCTCTCTCTTATTTGCTGCCCCATCACCAGTCACTAGTCTGACTCTTTCCTGTTCTGGCTGCCTCCCCACCTCCCCTAGACCAGCAGGCAGGGAAAGCAACACTAGATAAACAGGTGATGGAATACTAACATTTTGTGCCTTCAAAAGAACTCAAGAAAGTCAAAGTTTTCTCTTGTGACATGTTTCAACTTTATTCTTATGCCCTAAGATCTCAGAGAGAAAAGAAAGAACTGTTCAGGGACACTGAAGGAAGATGGAAATAGAATACTTTGGAAATTGGAAGGCATTTTTAAGGGGATTTTTTTTTTGGTTGGGGTGGTGGGGAAGAGATTTTGTTTTTAATCAACATGGATCTGGCTCCCCCTGCTGGATCTAAAGTAAAATGCTGCTTAAAAATCATTTCCTTTATGTAATCAAAACGGTAGGATACCGGCACAAAAATACATACATCCGTCAGTGGAACAGAATAGAGAGTCCAGAAATAAACCCACACTTATATGGTCAATTAATCTAAGACAAAAAGAGACAAGAATATTTACAATAGGGAAAAGACAGTATCTTCAACATACAGTGCTGGGAAAACTAGAGAGCTATATGCAAGTGAATGAAACTGGACCACCTTCACCAGACACAAAAACAAACTCAAAATGGATTAAAGACCCAAATATGAGACCTGAAACCATAAGACTCCTAGAAGAAAACATAGGCAGTAATTTCTTTGACATCAGCCACAGAAAAATCTTCTAGATATGTCTCCTCAGGCGAGGGAACAAAGCAAAATTAAACTACTGGGACTACACCAAAATAAAAAGCTTTTGTACAGCAAAGGAAACCATCAACAAAACAAAAAGGTAACCTATTGAATGGGAGATAATACTTGCGAATGTTATATCTGATAAGGGGTTAATATCCAAAACATATAAAGAACTAAGAGAACTCACCACACACACACACACACACACACACACACACATACACACACACACACACAAAACCACAAAAAAAAAACAAGTGATTTGATTTAAAAATGGGTAGAGGGAATGTCTGGGTGGCTCAGTCCATTAAGCATCTGCCTTTGGCTCAGGTTATGAACTCAGGGTTCTAGGATCACCCCGCTCAGCAGGGAGTCTGTTTCTCCATCTCCCTCTCCCTTCCACCTGCTTATGCACTCGCTCGCTCTCTCTCTCAAATAAATAAATAAATAAAATCTAAAAATAAAAAATATGTTAATAAAAATGGGCAGAGGACCTGAATAGACATTTTTCTAAAGAAGATGGATGGTCAACAGACACATGAAAAGATGCTCAATGTCACTCATCATCAAGGACATGCAAATTTAAACCAGTGAGCTATTGCTTTACACAATGGCTAAAATCAAAACTTAAGAAATAGTGAGTGTTGGTGAGGATGTGGAGAAAAAGGAACCCTGACACACTACTAGTGGGAACGCAAGCTGGTGCAGCCATCATGGAAAACAATATGGAGCTTCCCTCAAAAAATTAAAAATAGAAACACCATATGATCCAGTAATTCCCCTACCAGGTATTTATCCAAAGTAAATGAAAACTCGCATTCAAAAAGATATATGTATTCCTATGTTTACTGCAGCATTATTTATAATTGTCAAGATATGGAAGCAACCCAAGCACCCATTGATAGATAAATGGGTAAAGAAGATGGGGTATATAGACAGAGATGTGGCATGTATATCATAAAATATTACTCAGCTATAAAAAAGAACGAAATCTCACCATTTGCAATAACCTGGATAGACCTAGATGGTATAATGCTAAGTGAAATAAGTCAGAGAAAGACAAATATCATATGATTTCACTCATGTGAAATTTACAAAACAAAACAAATGAACAAAGAAAAAAAGGGAAACAAACAAAAAACCAGGCTTTTAAATGTAGGAACAAACTGGTAGTTGCCGGAGTGGAGGTGGGTAGGGGGTGGTGGTGAGTGAAATAGATAAAGGGGATTACGAGTACACTTACCTTGATGACACTGAGTGAGAGATAGAATTGTTGAAACATTATATTGTACTCCTGAAGCTAATATAACACTGTATGTTAATTATACTTTAATAAAAAATAATAGAAAGAAAAAAATGAAACAAGATGAAACCAGAGAGGGAGACAAACTGTAAGAGACTCCATCTCAGGAAACAAACTGAGGGTTGCTGGAATGTGGGAGGGATGAGGTGGTTGGGTTAGGGACACTGGGGAGGGTATGTACTATAGTGAGTGCTGTGAATTGTGTAAGCCTGATGATTCACAGACCTATACCCCTGCGTAATGGGCATAAGAATGCTATTAGCATCTCATTATCATTGAAGCACTTGAATGATATCATAATCAATGTCTCCTATGAGCACAACAACACTCAGTGCCCCAGGAAACCCAAGAGCACTACAGTGTTCCTCCCCTCAAGGATCTACAGGTCTTAAGGGAACGTGGAGGCTGTGTATGGTGCTTGGAATGGTGTCTGACAAGCAGTAAGGCCTCAACAAGTGTTCACGTCATTCCTTTCCCACCCCCTGAAGCTAGCTTCTGCTTAGGGCTAGAATCTCTGACTCCAGGCCTAATAGAACATTTTCTGAAATAGATGCCTCCCAGCCTCCACTAGACTGTCAATATTGTGAGAACAGTGACCAGGTCTTATTCGTGCTCCATCTCTAGTGCCCAAGACTATGCCTAGCCATGTGCTCAATACACTCCGCCGAGTGAATGGGCCTTCTAAGGAAACTCATTCTATTTGTGACTTACCTGTATTATTAAAGAAGTGGGCTGAAATCCGCCTTCCTATCACTTGCATTCACTGGTTCTTGTCTGACCTAATCCAGGCAGTTCTCAATAAATGTAAGTTCCCGTTCTACTTTCCCTTCTTGCCTTTCTGCCACCATTACCCTCAGGAATATCACAACAGACTATTTAAATCCCTTACTGAAATCCATTTACTATTGGCTATACTTTCAGTGTTCCTGTAATCCATTAGCCAAATTATTAGAAACTCACAATGTGATTGAGGAAATCCATCCTGAAACAGGAAACAAAGATGAATCAAAGTCTTTAAATGTGGTGAGTGATTGTGGTCAGACAGGAGTAAATTCAGGAGTTCATAAAGGGGAACTATTTTTAGGGTATAGAAGAGGCACAAGAGGTTTTCTGCAGTTCTTGGGTTGGACCATTTCATTCATTCATCTTAAGACTTAGATGAAGCAAACAACACAGTACTTTCCCTCATCAGTTCACCCACTAGTGAAAGAGACAGACAGGTAGAAAGTGAATTAATAAAATGAAGACAAGGGGATGCTATGTAGAAAAACACAGGGCACTATGAAGGAGAATGAGATGAGGCAGGTAGGGGACAAACATCAGCTTTAGAGAGAATGGGGATTAATAAGCCTCTCCGAGGAGACATGAAGAAGGAGCCCATCACAGGAGAACATTCCATGTTGAGAGAGCAGCAAGTTCTGTGACCTTGGAGGAAGATCTGGCAATGAGGTGGGGAAGAGCTTAAGAAAAAGAAAGGGTGGGAGGGGTTTGTGGCATGGTTTGGAGGACAAATGTTAGAAACAGTGGAGTGTAGGGAAAGAAACAAACAAATACCAATGCAAAACTTATTTTTATGAAAAATATTCAATAATAGTATTTAGGCAAAAATCTAGCTCAACATCTTTTGTGTGCTATTCCAAATACTTGAGCATTATTTTATATATAGACATACACATGCAAATATATTCTCAAACATGTAAATAGTTTACATGTTCCCAAAAGGATTAAAAGAAACTTATAGAAATATAACAAGAAATAAATGAGTTAAATGACTGGGGTGGAGGTAAGAAGTTAAAGGCAAACAGGAGAAGGAAAATATCCTAAAGTCAACTGTTAGGATTGACATACAAAAAATGCATGTTATACATTTCTAAACAACATCTAGATCCAGGCTGAATCTCTGATTCTGAGCTTCTAGGAACAAAGCAATAAGAAAATGTGAACTATTATGAAATTCAATGTCCCTGTAATAAAAAATGAAGTAGTTCTTTAAAGAAAATATGTAGCTTCCTTGTATTAAGCTCTGAGAAAAATGTTCCTTCATTATGAGTCACATTATGACATAATGGTCAAAGTCCTCAACAATGTCCCTACAATAAATACAATAGCAAGATTTCTAGGGTCATTGTCTATAACTAACTTCAGTGTATAAAACCAAAGTGCAACTCAGTAAAAGCAATTCTACAAGGAACCAGAGGCAGTCCAGCTCCACCGCTTATTCTAGCAGCTATAAATCAAGGATAACATTTAGAATGTTTCGAGAAGTAGATGGATTATTTATTATTTATCCTTTAAGTAATCTTCAATGAGGGGCACCTGGGTGGCTCAGTGGGTTAAAGCTTCTGCCTTTGGCTCAGGTCATGATCTCAGGGTCCTGGGATTGGGCCACACATCGGGCTCTCCACCAGGCTGGGAGCCTGCTTCCCCCTCTCTCTCTGCCTGCCTCTCTGCCTACTTGTGATCTATCTGTCAAATAAATAAAATATTTTTTAAAAAAAGTAATCCTCAATGAATATTACTCCTTTCACTTAAGCTTTTGATGAGTAATGTGTAGTGGAGTTTGAAGTTAGTTCTCTGACAAGGAACTAGAATGGAAATGATCTTTGCTGCTAATTTTGTTTCAACAATCAATAGAACTGAAGGTAGGACTAACATTCTAGAGACGAAGCCTAACATTGTGATAGTGTGAAAAGAAAGCCATCCTACTGCCATTTGAAAGTGGGTCTAAGACTCAAGAAATAGATCTGGACCCACTTAAACACAGACAGATAATGAGTCAGGCCCTAAAGTTCTTTCACACGTGTGGTCAAGATCATTCTAGCATCTATTAGTTAAGAGAATACCTTACCTACTAAGATAAGAAATTAACTTTCCAGGGGCACCTGGGTGGCTCAGTGGATTAAAGCCTCTGCCTTCGGCTTGGGTCATGATCTCGGGGTCCTGGGATCGAGCCCCGAGTCGGGCTCTCTGGTCAGCGGGGAGCCTGCTTTCCACCCCCCACCACCTGCCTCTCTGCCTACTTGTGATCTCTCTCTCTCTGTGTCAAATAAATAAACAAAATCTTAAAAAAAAAAAAAAAGAAAGAAAAGAAAAGAAATTAACTTTCCAGATAACTGCATAGTTTATGTGCTGTACAAATTTTTCTGGCAATAAATCAGTTAAGTGTTGCAGGGCAGCTACCAAAAACAATATTTGGATGAAGAGGAGTTGATCTCAAGCCTAATGATATAGAAAGATTCAGAGCCTGCTGAGTGGTAATAACACCACACCCTCAGTATAGAGGCAGATAATTATCTTTCCCTTAAGAAAAAGCCATGAACTAAGCTCATCTAAAAGTGGTTTTAGTTCAGGGGCACTTGGGTGGCTTAGTCGGTTAAACGTCTGCCTTCGGCTCAGGTCATGATCCCAGGGTCCTGTAAAGTCCTGCATCGGGCTCCCTGCTCAGTGGGAAGCCTGCTTCACCCTCTCCCACTCCCCCTGCTTGTGTTTCCTCTCTTGCTGTGTCTCTCTCTGCTAAATAAATTAAAAATTTTAAATAAATAAATAAATAAGAGAGAGGGAGAGAGCAAGCCCAGGCAGGGGAGAAGTAAGCTCCCAGCTGAGCAAGGAGCCCGATGGAGGGCTAGATCCCAGGACTCTAGGATCATGAACTGAGCCTAAGGCATCCGCTTAACAAACTGAGCCACCCAGGTGCCCAAGGAGCGTATTTTGAAAGTATACGGGAAGCTTTCTGCTTGAACCAAGAGACTTACTTGATTGGCGGCATGACAGAGACTCTCTAGCTGGTTACTAAACCAGTTTCCTTTCCCTCTTGGCCCACAGTTCAGCTACATTTCCCAGCCTCCCTTGCAGTCAGGTGTGGGCAAGTGAGTTCCGGCCAGTGGGATTGGACGTATTTTACCTTAAGTGTGGTGCAAGAAACCTCAGAGTGACCTCGGATGTGATGTACTAAAGATGGTAGATCTTTTCTTCACTCTAGGTCCCTCAGCACCCCACTCTTAGTGGGCTTATGTGGGAGAGAAAAAACTGTTTATTGTGTAAAGCCCCAACATTTCAAAGTTTAGAGCAGTTGGGATATAGTTAATATAGCATTTAAGTAGACTCGAGAATATACTTCTACATCTCCATATCTCTATCTCCTCAAATGTAAAATGAAGATGATAGCACTTAGCTCCTAAGTTTGCTCTAAGAATTAAACACGTTAGTGCATATGAAGTGCTTCAAACTGTGCTTGACACATAGTAAATATTCATATTAGAAACTGTTATTATTACAAAGCTTCCTAGTAATAGTAAGATATAGTTTCAACATAATTCCAATTTCTTCTGACTATTCAAATTCTAGTAGTAAATGACATCACATTTATGTTACTATCCGCATTGTGCTGATCTGTGCCCTCATCACCTTTGGACTTCTCTATATTTCTGGTCACCTTGGGTTGTCCCACACATACTCTGAATTGTTCTTCTCTGATCTCCACATTGATGTTTGCTAATCACTTTTGAAGCTCCTGGGGAGTAGGGAGTGGCAGAATGAGGAAGGCTTGCCATCACAATGTGCTGATCAACCCAAGGCACTCATTTGTACCAAAGCTATAGATCCTCAAAATGGCAAAAATAGACTCCTATCCATTTGTATTTGATTTTTTCCCAAATTTGCTTCAACTTTTAAAATTCAGATATTAACTACATTTCAGACAATGTTAGAAACATGTTTAAGAAATTATTCTCAGGGGTGCCTGGGTGGCTCCAGTTAAGTGTCTGCAGTTAAGTGTCTGCCTTCTACTAGAGTCCTGATCCCAGGATCTCTGCTCAGTAGGGAGCCTGTTCTCCCTCTCGCTCTATCTGTCCCTGCCCTTCCTCTCTCTCTCTCTCTCTCTCTCTCTTTCAGATAAAAAAATCTTTAGGGGCACCTGGGTGGCTCAGTGGGTTAAGCCTCTGCCTTCGGCTCAGGACATGATCTCAGGGTCCTGGGATCAAGCCCAGCATCAGGCTCTCTGCTCAGCAGGGAGCCTGCTTCCTCCTCTCTCTTTCTGCCTTCCTCTCTGCCTACTTGTGATCTCTGCCTGTCAAATAAATAAATAAAATCTTTTTAAAATTTTTTTTAAATCTTAAAAAAATTATTCTCAGACATCACAGACCAAGTTTAAATTCATTTAATTTTGCATTATTAATCAACAGGCTATGGGAGTTAGTATCAGGCCACACTGCTGAATCCAGAAATTCCTGGTCAGTCGCCTAGCCTCTTCTTTACCCACTTCTTGTCCATACACTGGGTTACCACACTATACTGAGAAACTGCTAACTTTGTCTGATAGTGATTCTTAACCTGAGGTCCATAGACCTCTCCCACTAAATAACCCCCAAGAAATCCATGGACAGAACTCAGAAAGCCTATGGTGGCCTTGGAAGGAGGAAAAAAAATTACATCTTGGGGTTGGTGGGGTTACATTACAGCCCACAGCGGCTACCAAAGACCCTCCTGAGCCTGGCCCATCAGGGCTCGCACGTGGCATGGTGTGGTTGTGGCCTTGGTGGTACCTTTGCACCCACGGGAGCACAGCCCTCATGCAGGCTAACATTCCAGTCTCTGCCCTGCATTGTTGGCATCAGTGTCCGCCCACTCTCTACCTGCCCTCTGTCCCTACCTTTGACCCTGAAGAACACTGAGTGTTCATATACTGGACGGATCCCAGGGAACCTGCCTATAGGTTGGGAAAGGTTGGCTCATGTGCACTCTGTTTATCACCACACTTCCTGCCTTGTCTTCCTACCACCTCCAGTCCCCCCTGAGGCCCCAGTGAGCCTGAAGACTCCAAACCTTGGAACCAATCCAAGGAAACCTGCCTGTGGTTTCAGACTTACCAGGAAGACTCGCCTTGCACATGGATATTACTTTAATACCCCAGCAGAAGGGAAAACAGCCAAGCAGAACAGCCCAGCCAATGAGAGATGGTCACAACCCAGACAATGAAAAGCCACTATATTTAGAACTTCCACTTTACACCAGCAGACCTATTGTTTATGACAGCCCTCCCAACTCCCCCTATTTCCTCTATAAAAGATCAGTCCTCTCCTTTGCTCTCCAGACATATGCCTACGGTTTTGCTGTAGCTTGCTTACCTGGATTTCAAATTCCTGCTGTTTCCAAAAAGAAAGTTTTTTAATTATAGAAGAACACAGTTTTATTTTTAAGGTTGCCATTACTTGGTGATCAAAAGCAATTTAGAGAAGAACCCCAACAGCCCTGAAGCTGGTGAGCAGACAGGTGCCAGTACCCACAGAGCCAATTAGGCTCACTGGTTTCTCACCAACTTGGGGTTTGAGGATGACTCTTCAGGCTTTCAAGAGCCACTCTTTTTGTGTTTGAGCTCTCCAGGTTTTATTTGGAATCTGTCTTAAGGCTTTTATTTATTTTTATTTTTATTTATTTTCCTAAGATTATTCATCTGGCATTTGTTCTGACTCCTTTACCCAATCTGACTGTTGCCGTTGGAACTGCACTGGCATTCTTCACTTCTTATTGGGAACCAGACTCTTCCTTTTTAAACTACACTACCCTTTGGTCTGATTCCTTCATAACCAGGCTGTTCCTACTGAAACTGTGCTAGCCTTTGGTCTGGTTCCTTCTGGATCCAGGCTGTTTTTGTTGAAATTGTGCTGTTTTGAAATTTTTCTCTTTGCCCTAGAGAAAAACCTCTAGGAATTGCAGTCTCGGTTATCAGAATGCTTTGAGGGTGGCATCTACTTCCCAATTGGGACTCTGGCCAGTTTTATGTTTAAAAATTATGATTCCTGGGGCGCCTGGGTGGCTCAGTGGGTTAAAGGCTCTGCCTTCAGCTCAGGTCATGATCCCAGGGTCCTGGAATCGAGCCCTACATTGGGCTCTCTGCTCAGTGGGGAGCCTGCTTTCTCCTCTCTCTGCCTGCCTCTCTGCCTACTTGTGATCTCTGTCAAATAAATAAATAAATAAATAAATAAATAAATAAATAAATATTCCTGGGACACTTGGGTGACTCAGTCACCGGAGTGTCAGACTCTTGATTTCAGCTCAGGTCATGATCTCAGGGGTATTGAGCCCCTCATTGGGCTCTGTGCTCAAAGCAGAATATGCTAGAGAATCTTCCTCTCCTTCTCCCTCTGCCCTTCCCCCAATTCATGCACATACACTCTTCTCTCTCCTCTAAAATAAAATCTTTTTTAAAAAATTAAAAAATTAAGTAAAAACTATGAACCCTTAGCATAATGCTGTCTAACTCCATCCATTTCATTGCAAATGGCAAGATTTCATTCTTTTTTATGGCTTAGTAATATTCAGCTGTGTGTGTACATATATATACGCATACATACATATATATATATATATATATATATATATATATACATGCCACATCTTCTTTATCCATTCACCAATTGATAGATGCTTGGGCTATTTCCATAATTATGCTATTGTAGATGACACTGCTATAAACTTTGGAGCTAGAGAGTATTATGCTAAGCAGAATAAGTCAGCCAGAGAAAGACATACACCATATAATATCACTAACATGCGGAATTCAAGAAACAAAACAAGTGAGCAAAGGGAAAAACAAGAGAGAGATAAACCAAGAAACAGACTCTTAACTATAGAGAACAAACTGATGGTTCCGGGGGTGGGGGTGGGGTGCAGGGGGAGGTGGGGCGGATGGATTAAATAGGTGATGGGGATTAAGGTGTGCACTTGTTGCGATGAGCCCCCTGGTGTTGTATGGAAGTGTGTAATCACTATATTGTATATCTGAAACTAATGTTACACTGTATGTTAACTAACTAGAATTTAAATAAAAACTTAAGAAAAGGGGCACCTGGGTGGCTCAGTGGGTTAAGCCTCTGCCTTTGGCTCAGGTCATGATCTCGGGGTCCTGGAATTGAGCCCCGCATCAGGCTCTCAGATCAGTGAGGAGCCTTTTTCTCCCTCCCTCTCTGCCTGCCTCTCTGCCTACTTGTGACCTCTCTCTGTCAAATAAATAAATAAAATATTTAAAAAAAATAAAAAGAAAAGAAAGAGAAAAGGGACACCTGGGTGGCTCGGTGGGTTAGGCCTCTGCCTTCAGCTCAGGTCATGATCTCAGGGTCCTGGGATGGAGCACCGCATCAGGCTCTCTGCTCTGCAGGGAGCCTGTTTCCCCCTCTGCCTGCCTCTATGCCTACTTGTGATCTCTCTCTCTGTGTCAAATAAATAAATAAAATGTTAAAAAAAAACTTAAGAAAAAATAACATGTTTATTTTATTAACCTCTAATAGGCATTTAGCAATTCCTTCCATTACTAATATAGGCAACAAGTCACAGCAATATTAGCAGCATCTGTGACTTTGTCACCAATAAATATCCCAAGAAATATTTCTATGTCAAATTATAGCAGTTAAAAATATCTTAAAATATCATTTATGCTCATACTCCTATGAAATTATGGTAGTCACTAAACCTGGTATTAGATCTTACTTAGTACCTTAATAAGGAAGCATGTATATTATTACAGCAAATGCTGACTTAATATTTTGAGAACTATGTTTCAGTGTAATTGGTTTCCAGTTGTACTTTAGCTTTGCATGTAAAAACATTAATTTTAAAAAGTCTGTAGACTGGGTGCCTGGGTGGCTCTGTTGGTTAAGCAACTGCCTTGGGCTCAGGTCATGATCGTGGAGTCCCAGGATCGAGTCCTGCATTGGGCTCCCAGCTCCAAGGGGGAGTCTGCTTCTTCCTCTGACCTTCTTCCCTCGGATGCTCTCTCTCTCTCTTTCTCTCAAATACAAAAAGGAAAAAAAAAAGTCTATAGACTTCACCTGACTGACAAAGCGCCCATGGTTCAAAAAGAAAAAACCTGTGGGTTAATTTGGTTTGACACTCCCCCCACACCCTCATGTATTTTTCCTTATCCTCCTCCATAGTCTCAAAGAGGACTACAGTGGTGACAAAAATTCATGCACATTGAAATGCCATCCCCTAGAAAGCATGGTAGATGATTAAGAGCTTGGGCACTAGGGCTAGCTTGTCCTGCTCTGTCACTCATTGTATGACCCAGGCAAGTTCTTTCACCACTCTGTGGCTCCTATCTGTAAAATGAGAATTATAATTATTCCTTCCTCATAGGGTTGTTGTGAAGAACAAATGAGTTAATCCACCAATCCATTAGACTCTTAGAGTCTACAACACAGTGAGCTCTCAAAAAATGTTAGCTGCTCTTTCAAGTGCTTGTCATAGCTGTTTCTTTATGATATTTATAGGGAGGGGAGAGGAGGAGAGAAAAGAGTAGGCTGGCTATTCCTCATGTGAGTCATTGCCTATACATATAACTTTTATGATGCACAAAATTGATATCCTTTTTGAAGCGTGGGAAGGAAACAGTTGATGGTTCTTCCTTGAAAAGTATAAACTTAATTTTGTTTTATAATAGTAACTCTCAACTGAATCTTCTTTAATGCTTCAGTGACCGTATAAATGCTCTCCACCCTTGGTTTACAAAACAGGACTTTCATTTAAATAATATTTTCTTTCATAATTCATAGTTCACTTCTAAATCCTTTAAGACATGAGTCTAAACTGTCATTTTAACTGGAACAGGGAGATAGTCAATATAAATAGAAGTAAATTCACTCATTTATTCAATCAATAATTATTGAATTCCTGCTCTGTGCTAGGCACTGCTCTAAATGTATAGGAATTTGTGGTGAAGAAGACAAAGTCCCCACTGTTATTGAGTGTATCTTCTAGTGTAGAAGACAAACATGAACTAAAGTAAATTTTTTTAAGATTTTATTTATTTATTTGACAGACAGAGATCACAAGTAGGCAGAGAGGCAGGCAGAGAGAAAGGGGGGAAGCAGGCTCCCTGTGGAGCAGAGAGCCCCAATGCAGGGCTCGATCCCAGGACCCTGGGATCATGACCTGAGCCGAAGGCAGAGGCTTTAACCCACTGAGCCACCCAGGCACCCCTAAAATAAATTTTTTACAGTATCAGGACATGATTGATCCTTCAAAGGACATTAAAATAAAGTGATGTTATGTACATGAGGATCAGATGGCTATTTTAGATGGGCAGTCAAGGAAGTTCTAAGTGGATGACTTTTTCTTTTTTAAGATTTTATTTATTTATTTTATTTTAGAGGGAGAGTGAAAGAGAAAGAGCATGTGCTCATGAGCAGTGTGAGAGGGAAAAAGAGAGGATGAGAATCTCAAGCAGACTTCCTGCAGGGCACAGAGCCCTATAAGGGCTTGATCTCACAACCCTGAGATCATGACCCTGACTGAGATCATGACCTACAACAAATGCTTAACCAGCTGAGCCATCCAGGTGCCCTTAAGCAGGTGACAAATATTTAAGCAGAGATCTGAATGACAAAAAGGAGCCAGCCAAACCTAAAGGACACCATTCCAGGCAAAGGGAATAGCTAGTGTAAAGTCATTAGAGCAGGACTGAGCTTACCTGTTCTTATCTATTTAGGAATGGAAAGACTATTGCTGAAACATAAGCAAGGTAACAGAGCCGCTCAGGAGAGGTAAACAGGGGTCAGATCGTGCAAGACTTTGTAAGTAAAGGCAAGGTTTATTCTCAGTGCAATGGAAAGCTACAACAGTTTTAATTAGGAGTAAGGCGATCTGATTTACCATTTAAAATCACTCCAGACAAATTTAATGGAGCAAGACTGGATAAAGGAAGGCCTGTTAAGATGGCAGGTTGCACCAGATTACAGCGGTGAGATGGCAAGAAGGGTCAGCTTAGACAGTAGGGTGTATTTTGGAGGCAGAAGAAGTAGAATTTACTGATTGAAATCTGGGGAAATGAGAGGAATCAAGGTTAACTCCTAATCTTTTGGCCTATATAACTGGGCTGATGGTACCAATTATGGAGATGGATGGGGGAATGAGGGGATGGGGAAGTAGGGAACAAATGTGAGGTAATAATTGAGAGGGTTTTTTTGGGGGGGGGTTGTTTGTTTAAGATTTTATTTATTTATTTCCAGAGAGCGAGAGTATAAACATGGGGAACAGAGGCAGGCAGAGGGAGAAGTAGGCTCCCTGCTGAGCAAGGAGCCAGATGTGGGACTCAATCCCAGAACACTGGGATCATGACCTGAGCCTAAGGCAGACCCTTAATCAACTGAGCTACCCAGGCATACCTATGCCCCATCTTTCAAACCACACTTACTCTTACTTTCCTAGTTGACACATTCTGAGCTGCCCAGTTGTCCCATAATTAAGAATTTTAAATTTGTGTTTCTTAATTTTGAGTTGTCCGTCCAACATCCAAATGGAGATATCAAGTATATGATTACACAAGTTTAGACTTCAGGGAGGAAGTCAGGGACTAGAGATATAAATTTGAGAATCATTGGCCTAGGAATGGTATTTAAAACTGTGGGACTTGATGAGATCACACAGTTAGACAGTATTATAAAGAAAAAAGAGTTGAAGACTAAGTCTTGGTACAATCCTACCTTTGGAAGTCTGATAAAGAGGAAGGAGCTGATAAGAGACTGAGATGCAGCAGGAAGGTTGAAGGAAAACAAAGTGGACCTAGCATCATGAAAGCCTAAAGAGCAAAGTGTTTCCAGGAGGGAGTGATCACTAATGTCAAAAAACTGCTGAGTGGTCCAGAAGGATGAGGACAGAGAGTTGACCTGACTTTGGCAAGATGCAGGTCAACAGTGACTTGATGGCAGACATTTCATTATATGGAGAGGCTGAAAGCCCAGTGGGGTGAGAAAGCCTGCAGATATAGACAGTTCTTCTGAGCTTTGTTATAGTGGAGAAAAAAGAAACCAGGCAGAAGCTGGAGGGGTACAAGTCAAGGGACATTATACATGCAGGGAGTTAAGTGGGAGAGAGACTGGGTAGGGAAACTGTGAGAAGGGAAAACATTTAAACTTTGCTTTCTACCCTCAGGGAGTTTATGATCTTGTCTGGGAGAAGTTGAGGATGGTAGTGATAAAAAGTTCAGGCTTTGGACTAAATAAAACAGTATCTGTAATGCTGAACACAATGCTTAACAGTAAGAACTCAATAGATGGAAGGAAGCTATAATTATAAAACAATCTAAAAACATTCTAAGATAGGAGATAATTGAGGGCTAAACTGAGTAAGTAATTAGATGTTAGGATTTCAAAGATGAGGAGATTACTGTCAGCCCAGTGACCATAATTAAAAATCAGGATCCATCATATGGGACAATGGGTTAAAAAAAATCTGTTAATATATCCATGTGAAAAAAATTTACAGGGGTGCTTGGGTGGCTCATTGGGTTAAAGCCTCTGCCTTCAGCTCAGATCATGATCCCAGGGTCCTGGGATCGAGCCCTGCATCGGGCTCTCTGCTCAGCAGGGAGCCTTCTTCCCTTCCTCTCTCTGCCTGCTGCTCTGCCTACTTGAGATCTCTGTCTGTCAAATAAATAAATAAAATCTTAAAAAAAAAAGTTTTACAAAGCTCAACAGATTTTAAAAATCTTTCAGCCACTGACTTAAATAGTTGCCTTTATTGGAAATATTTAAATTCCATGTAGTCCCAAATATCCTGAGCCATCTGAGTCCTCTGTACCAGTCCTCATGCTTTTCCCTCTGTCGGAAGCAGCACTTCCTACCCTTATCTAATGGCTACTCATTCTTCAGAGCTACTGCCTCTTCTCCAATGGGACTGGATGCTCCTCTGTTTGCACCAGTGTGCAATTTTACCATAATGTTTACCACAGTGTGTTGACATTTTCTATTTGTGTACATTTTGTGCTTTTTCTTTTCTGGTTTTGGGTTTACTAGACCATAGGCTTTTCAAGGGCAGGAACATATTATATTCATCTTTGTTTCTCTTGTACCCAGCCCAGCTTCTGGCTGATTGCAATTAACCTTTATTGAACTCAACTGAATCTAATATTAGGATTATGCTGGAAAATCCTGGACTAGAAAATCCCAGAAGGACTGATAACTTAAAATACCCCACCACAACCTTAGAACAGGTTTATAACGTAAGAATTAATCACAACTCCCGTCCTTCATTATACCCTCTGAATCTGCACAACTCCACATACTTACTTCCAAACTAACTTGTTTATCTTTTTTTTTGTCATTCAGTGTCTAATCAAAATTATTAGCATCCATTTTTATGCCAATATTACTAAGCTCTTGTATTTTTTTCTTTTTTAATTTGAAAGTAATACATGCTCATGGTAACAAAATCAATCCATACAAAAGGAGTCTACAGCAAAAAGCAAGGTTCCGTCCTGTATGTGACTTCCAGCCTCTCAGGAGTTCTTCATATACACAGATACCACTATCAATTTCTTGGGCATCCTTCCCAAGGTATCCTATTTTGTTACAACACACTATTGTTTTTCCACATAAATACTAGCATTTCACGGATTATTTGATAACTTGGCTTTTTCCTTTAACAGAACATTGAAGATTATTCCACATTGGAATTTTTTCTCTTGTCAGTCCATCTTTTTAACAGCTACATAGTATTCCGTCCCCCATTTTATGACATACCACAACCTATTTAACCTATTCCTTATTGTTGGAAATTCAGGTTGCTTTTATTGTTTTTCTACTATATAATTATTATGGGTTGAATTGTGTTACCCCTAAAATTCAAATATTGAAGTCCTAACCCTTAATATCTCAAAATGTGACCTTATTTGGAGATAGGTTCCTTATAATCAAGTTAAAACGAGGTCATTTAAGGTGGGCCCTAATACAATATGACAGGTATCCTTATAAGAAGAGGAAAGTTGGACAGAGAAATTCAAGAGGGAAGGTGATAAAAAGACACAGGGAGAAAGCAGCCATCTACAAGCCAAGTAAACAGGCCCAGAACAGATACTTCTCTTGTGCCTGTCAGAAGGAACTAATCCTGCCAACACATTGATTTCAGACTTCTAGCGTCCAGGACAGTGAGACAATACATTTACTGTTTAAGCTGCTCAGTTTGTGTTACTTTGTGTTAGGCCAGCCCTAGCAAACTAATATGATAATGCTTCGATGAATATCCTTGTACATATCTTTTTTTCACAAAGATGCAAGTATACCGTTAGAAATCACAGAAGTAAATTTATAGGAAGATACCTCTGTATCTTTCACATACCCTTTTCTCTGCCTAGAATGCCTTCCTCCTGAGATGCTCCTAAAAAACTCTAATATAACCACTTCAAGTCTTACCTCTTCTGTGAAACCTGCTGTGGTAGCCAGCTTCTAGGATGGCTCCCAGTGATCCCCCACCTCCTAGAATTCAAGTCTTTGTGTATGCCTCACCTTTGTGTATTCCCCCCCTCTTGAACATGGACTGGACTTATCAACTCTTTTAATGAACAGAGTATGGCAGAAGTGATGGGACCTCACTTCTGGGATTAAGTTACAGAGGCTGCAGCTTCTGTTCAGGGATGCTTTCTCTCACACACTCTTGTTTCCTCTTACTCTTTCTTGGCCATTCATGTTGGGGGAACCCAGCTGCCATGTTGTGAGTCAGCCCTGTGGAGAGAGCCATGTTTCAAGAGATCACAACCATGTGAGTGAAAATGAAAGTGGATCCTCTTCATTCAAGCCTTTAGGGGAGACTGGCAGCGGATAGCTTGACTGTAACCTCATGAGAAACTTTTGAGGCATAATTACTCATCTAAGCCACACCTGGATTCCTGACCAAAGAAACTGTGAGATAGTTAATTTTTGTTGCTTTAAGCTACTGAGTTTTGGGGTAATTTGATATGCAGCAATAGATAACTAATTACCTTCCATCCTCCCCTTGTCTTTCCCAAGCTTCTAAGTTTCCAAAGTTACTTAAACATATCTCTAGTAATGCTCACTACATCATACTTGTTTCTAAATGTCTCTTCTCTACTTGATTGTCTTCAAGGACAAAAGCCCTGGCTCAGCTGTATATCTACTGTGTTCTTTGCAAAGTTCAAGCCACTATCATCACTTCCCTAGACTGCTGCAATAACCCCCAAACTGGGCTGCCTAAAGCCTCTGTAGCCTCGCTCTGACACATGCTCTATGCTCTATCTAGCTGTAAGAAATCTTTTTAAAATGATTTTTTTGAATCATAAAATGATCATTTGAGAGCTGAAACTCCTTCTCCTTGTTCTTAGGATAAAGACCTAAATTCTTTTTTTTTTTTAAGATTTTATTTATTTATTTGACAGAGAGAGATCACAAGGAGGCAGAGAGGCAGGCAGAGAGGGAGGGGAAGCAGGCTCCCAGCTGAGCAGAGAGCCCGACATGGGGCTCTATCCCAGGACTCTGGGATCATGACCCAAGCCTAAGGCAGAGGCTTTAACCCACTGAGCCACCCAGGCGCCCCCTAAATTCTTAATATAACCTCCCAGGACGGGCATGATCTGCTTGCCTCACCACCAAATCTAAAGCCACTTCCCTCTTGTTTCCAGTACAACAGCAACGCTGGCCTCTCGGTTCCTCAGTTGAACTATGCTTCTTCCTCCCTCAGTGTCTTTGCACACACTGTCCCTCTTCCTGGGATGCTTTCTGCTTCATCCTCACTCAATTTATCCTCATCCTTTAGATCTCAGTTCAACAGCACTTCCTCAGGCACTAGCCTTTCTGATTTTCATTCTGAAGCAAAGAACCCTGTAGTTTTCCTTCATGCCACGTAACCACAATTTAGATAAATGATTAATTAATTAGGTGTTTAATGTCTGTCTCCCCTGTTGGACTTGGACTCTAAGCTCTAGGAGAGCAGGGACACCTTGTCTTGCTCACTACTATAGTCCCAGCACAGCTGATAGAGCCTGATATAGTGAAAACAGGAGCTCAATACTTTTTTTTTAAATTGTTATTTTTTTCAATACTTTTTTTTTTTGCTGAATGAATTACAAGACAAACATTTCGTATTCCTTTTATAAACTTCACATCCTTTCATTATCTGCATATTTAATGTGGTTTTTAAGAAATTTTAATTCTAGTTAGTTGACAATACAGTTCAATATTTGTTTTAGGTATAGAGTTCAGCGATTCATTATTTACATAGAGCACCCAGTGCTCATCCTAACAAGTGCCCTCCTCAATACCCATCACCCATCTAGCTCATCCCCCACCCATCTCCCCCCCATCATCAACCCTCAATTTGTTCTCTATCATTAAGAGTCTCTCATGAGGTGCACCTGGGTGGCTCAGTCATTAAGTGTCTGCCTTCGGCTCAGGTCATGATCCCGGGGTCCTGGGATTGAGCCCCGCATCAGGCTCCCTGCTCGGTGGGGAGCCTGCTTCTCCCTCTCCCACTGCTGCTCTGCCTACTTGTGCTCTCTCGCTTTCTCTGTCAAATAAATAAATAAAATCTTTAAAAAAAAAAAAAGAGTCTCTCATGATTTGTTTCCTTCCCATTTTTCCCCCGTCCTGTATGTTCATCCATTTTTTTTTAATTCCACCCATGTGTGAAATCATACGGTATTTTTCTTTCTCTAACTAACTGATTTCACTTAGCATTATACGCTCTAGCTCTATCCACATCACTGCAAGTGGCAAGATTTCAGTCTTTCTGTTGGTTGAGTAGTATTCCATTGTGTGTGTGTATATATATATATATATATATATATATATGCATATACATACATACGTGTGTGCATATATATATGTATATCACATGTTCTTTATCCATTCATCAGTTGATGGACGTTTGGGCACTTTCTGTAGTTTGGCTATTACACATTTAATGTTCTTAATGTCATTTCTCTATGACAGTGTTGTTATCTGCCTTAGGTAATGATCTCTACGAGCAGAAACAACAAGTTTTAAGTTGTGTGGTATAGAACCCAACAGAGTTGGGATTCAGCATTGGGAAAGGAAAGTAAAGAATAGGTTTACCAATAAATGGCCTTCAGTAGCTATTTTATTGCTGTTAAAAATCTCCATGGCCTTTCAGGGGCCAGTGTGAAGGCAAAACAGCATGAGTCTTACTTACAGTTAGACCTGCGTTTGGATCTCAGTTGTACCATTTAGTATCTGTGCGACTACAGGCAAATTCCTTATCCTCTCTGTTCTTCAAATTTCTCAGCTACAAAATGAGGATATAATAATGGCATCACAATTTAAGGTTGTTAAAGGAACTCGATGACTTATAAAGCACTAAGAAGAGGGCCTGATCTTAGCAAATGCTCAATAAATACTAGCTACTTTTTTTTTTTTAAATATATCTACCTGTAGTAAACAAGGTTGCCTATTTCTCATATGGTTCTAGAAGAAGTTTGGGAATATTTGTGGTGCTGTTAAGTTCTCTGTGGGAGGTTAGGATTGGAACACTTAAAAATATAATGCCTCCTCCTCAATTCTTTTCTCCACTTTCAAAAATCTTAATATTGAAGCTAGGAGAGAGAAAAATGGCTGCCAGCTATGTTCTTTTTGGTTTCAAATGACAGCAGCACCAGTCTGTTCTAGAAATTTGTGTTTCTCCTGCTGACACATCCATCTTCATACACCTGGTGCCAGAGAGATGAATCGTTAAGGGATGCTTACTAGTTTAGATTCTTGACACCTGGCAACTGGTGAATGATTTTTTTTTTTTTTTTTTTTTTGGAATCTGGAGAACCATCAGACTCCCTTTCTCTTCTTATTGGGACCCTTCTGGTTGATCACAGGCTAGTAAGTACTGGCCATTTAGAGGCACAATAAAATAATGAAGTTGGAATTACAACAAGAAATTCACTTACTAAGGGCCCTGTACTGATAGGACCCAGAGAAAATATTTCTCACAAGAAAAAATATAAGTAATATTAAAAAAAAAAAAAAAAAGCCAAGCAGTTAATCTTCCCTCAAGACATGGTGTTCTCTCAAGGCCTCTTCCTTCTTTTCTGAAGGCACATTCAGTTCTGGGGCAGAAGCTAGGAAACCAGCTGAGATAAATCGTTTTCCCCTCCCCTTTTAATCTTGTGAAAGAGCTGCCAATTCTAGAAATTCCTCCTTTGATGAGAAGATAAAGCAGAACAATGCTGTGGAACTAAACAAATTCCTAAGGGACATTCTTCTAGGGTGTGTAAGGTCTGCCTGGAAGTGGGGGGAAGGGGAGGAAGAGATGGAAAGCTATGAGTAGGAAGAGTGAGTGGACAAGGGTTGGTAGCCACAGCCTCAAGGAGTGTAGTTGCTTCTAGGCTTCTCCAGGGTGGCAACTCCCTCCAGTCTCATTTCCTGGGGTGTGTAGGCATGTTTATTAGTGATTAGAGGGCTTCAACCATTTCACATCCATCCTACCAAAAAAAAAAAAGAGAGATTTCTTTCCCATTATTTGTTGGAGGGAAGTTTCTTACAGCCTTCTCACAATTAAAAAAAAAAAAAGTTTGGTTTGTTGTGGTTGTTTTTTACTGGGAATTGCAGCCCAAATCAGTCTACCACATTAGATTGTAAGCCTGTGGAAGGAGCGTGTCCCCTTCTTACTGTTTAAGAGACAGCCTGTGGTAAAATGCTACAGATTGGAGTCAGAGCTGAGTCTGAATCCCGCTCCCAGCTTCACTATCTGTAAATGGGAATAATTTTCCTATCTGCTTAACAGGGTTATGCAATTTTATTTATTTTTTTTAAAGATTTTATTCATTTATTTGACAGAGATCACAAGTAGGCAGAGAGGGAGAGGGGGAAGCCGGCTCCCCGCTGAGCAGAGAGCCCGATACGGGGCTCCATCCCAGGGGCCTGGGACCAAGACCTGAGCCGAAGGCAGAGGCTTTAACTCACTGGGCCACCCAGGCGCCCCAGGGTTATGTAATTTTAAAACCGGACACTGAAGGCCTAAACTTTACAAGCATAATCTCATTCATGAGGCTCCCTCACGAGGCAGGTATTACTTTGGAGATTGTATGTAAAGATACTTCCTAACGCAGAGAAGAGCCGTCCAGCTGTGAGTTATCACCGAGCGATCTTCCTCACCTAGCTTCTGAGGATTAAAGGAGACAGGGATGTGAAAGAGCTTTACGCAAACCACGTGATGGGCTACTAATTACACGCCCCACAGCACCTGATCCACCGTGAGCAGTCGGTAAATGCTGCTTGGAGGGCATGATCGCGTATCTTGCCTGTTCCTTTCAGTTTTCCAGACACCGACTAACCTCGCAGCGGCCTGAGGCCAAAACCACGAATTTGGGAACCACAGCCGGGCTGGAGGAGACTGCTGAGTCCCCGGAGAGGGCACGGGAACAATAGAGTACTTCGGTGGTTGGCGGACGCCCGGCCAGAGAAGGGGCCGGCTGGAGACCGCCACCCCCGGTCTGGTGCGACAAGAGAGCGTCCTGAACCGACTTGACATTTCCCGGGGGAAGCGGCAACCAGGCCCCCAGCACCCGAGCTCTAGCCTCGCCGGACGCGCCCAAGCCCCGCCCACTACCTCAGGTAGGCCGTTCGTACCAGCCAATCCACCAGAAGCCTGGGCGCGGAAGGCGGTGCTTTCCTGGTCGGAAGTGACGTGCTCTGCTTGGCTGGCCGCGGAATCCGCGGAGACTCTTGGCGGCGGCTGAGGAGGCTGCGAGGGAAATGGCTCGGACGGTGGCTGCTGCGGCGGCTCGGGTGGTGGTGGAGGCAGAGGTTCGGGCAGCGTGAGGTGAGGAGTGGTAAGTGCGGCGGGGACTGGTACCTGGGACTCTGCTGTCCGAGGGCAGCGAGGGACCCCGGGGAGCCCCGGATGAGAGGGTCCCTTGCGGCCCCCGGTTCCCGGGTGTCCGCCTTTGACCCCTCATTTGGGACTCTTGGCGTTGCCCCAGCCTGACTTACCTCCCCCGGGCCTTGCTTCCACCCGGACCGTTCCGGACAGCCCCGCCTAAGGTGCGAAGGGCTCGCACCCCCATTAGGCCCCTCTCGGCGGGGGTTGGGAGGTGGTGCGTCTGGGAGTTAGTTTTGTACCAAGGGGGAGGGGAGACCACCCCCTTGTGCTTGGGTACGGGGCTGGAGTCACTGTGGCCGGTCCTGTTCTCTTGTTGAATTGTTAGATTCTGACGAAGTGTGTTGCACTTCTCTCAGTTGTGTCACACACCCCCCCCTCACCTTTTTGTCCCATCTCCAGCTTTTGGGATAATGATCTTTTTCTTTTCACTTCTCCCGGTTTGCCTTTTTGCCGTGAATCCACTTGCTTCGGGAAAACTATAAAGTGTGTGTTTAGCGCATCATCTTTCCGGGAGTGCGGTCGAATTAAAAATATTTGCTTAACCCTTCCTGAGTGACGGAGGAACAATACGTATTGAAGAAATCACATACTTAATTTCCTCACTAAATGGTTTGGCTTTAAAAAGGAGATTCTCTAGCTGTGGAAATTTTTTCGGGGGGAGCAGGGATTGAAGAGGGAAATGAAAAACACTAAGTGAGGAGGAAAGTCTGGGGGATAAAAGGTGGAAGAGAGAGCTTGTGGTTTTGTTTCCCTTATGTTAATTAGCCAGATAGAAGTTGAAGTTGTACTTATATTTTTATTTTGAACAGTGGGTGTTGAATTGAGAGGAAGGAAGGGGGTCTTCGTCTTTCAACAAGATTACCTCCTAAAGAGTAAGCTAAAATCTTTCCAGATGGGTGTCAAGGAAAGCTCTGCTGGGAAAATTGTTTAATATAGTGGAGTATCAAAGCTACCACTTAGAAGAGATGTAGAGAAAAGCTATTAGAAGAGCTGTGAAGACATCGTATAGAGAGGAAGCCTGTTTGGAGGTCCGGGAACGCTTGATTCCAGAAGAGACTTTGTACCTTTGCCTCCTTGGCTAGTGATTAGGTCTCCACAGGAGACTCCTTTTAGGATTGTGCCATACTTGGTGTTAGTGCTCTTATTCACCATGGGGACTTAAACCTAGTTGAGAGCTATGCAGTTGAAGATAATTGCTAGTTTAATAGTAAGACCGTTTTTGAGTACTGAAAAGCATTATGACTGAGAATAGATAGATTTTATTATTTAACTCAAACTTAACTCAAAAGCGACTTTATATAGCTACAAGCATATGTATATTGAGCTACTTTGACAAGTAATTTTGCCTGAATGAATAGATTCTGAAGTGGTTTTTTTTTTCTTATGAAAAATCTGTTTTGTATGCATGTTGCTTGCAGTTTTTCTTGGCAAACAGTGTATTTTAATGTTTTCACCCATAGGTTTCACAACCTTTTCTGTATCATGGAACATAAAAGTTGATGTGCTTGCATTTAAAAGTTAGGAACTATAACATTAGATATATATAATATTATGAAATTATAAGGAATTAGTTGTATATTAAGCATCTGATTCTTTGTTTCTCTCGTTTGCCATGAATGGTTCTAAAATTTTCACTTGAATATTGTTGGATCAGTTCCATGTCCAGGAATCTCTCTCTTTTTTTTTTTTTTTTTCAATTTAATTTTATTTATTTGACGGAGAGAGATCACAAGTAGGCAGAAAGGCAGGCACAGAGAGAGAGGGAAGCAGGGATGCTGAGCAGAGAGCCCAATGGACCCTGAGATCATGACCTGAGCAGAAGGCAGAGGCTTAACCCACTGAACCACCCAGGTGCCCCCATGTCCAGGAACATTTCTTTAATCTAGCACAGTGTTTTTGCATTTGTAAGCACATTCAGTAAGTGAACTTATACCTGTTGAATTTCCCAAGAGTTCAGAGTTCTTATCAGAGCATCAGACCAGACTTTTCAGAGCAGCAGTGCAAAGCATTTTTTTTTTTTTTAAAGATTTTATTTATTTGTCAGAGAGAGAGTACACACAAACAGGCAGAGAGAGAGGAGGAAGCAGGCTCCCTGCCGAGCAAGGAGCCGGATGCGGGACTCGATCCCAGGACCCCAGGATCATGACCTGAGCCGAAGGCAGCGGCTTAACCAACTGAGCCACCCAGGCATTTTAATGCTTTGTAACTTCTTACTTTGATAACATAAATTATCCATTTTATTATATTTCCCGTGTTTCTTTTTTTAACTTTTTTTTTAAAGATTTTTTGTATTTATTTGACAGAGTACAAGTAGGTAGAACGGCAGGCAGAGGCACAGGGAGAGGGAGAAGCAGGCTTTCCACTGAGCAGGAAGCCCATTGCAGGACTTGATCCCAGGACCCAGAGATCAAGCCTTTTGTAGGACTTAATTCCAGGACCCTGGGATCATGACTTGAGCTGAAGGCAGCTGCTTAACCAACTGAGCCACCCAGGTACCCCTAATTCTCATGTTTCAAGAATAAATCAAGGCAGGTAAATGATAAAGCAAATGTTTTAGTACTGTGCATTTACATAGTACATGATCTATTTGTTGTACCTGAGTAGGGCTAAAAATTAATCCTCTGAAAGATTTTGCTATCAGAGGGCCTGCAAGGATGCCTGGCACGTAGTGGTTCGAGGGATAGAAAAAATGAGACACACAGTTTATGACAGTATGGTTATAAGGGCATTAGTAGATCCAAAGTACTGAAAAGGATGGGATCACGTGGGCTGGAGAAGGGGAATGAGATCATATGAGGAAGATGGTGCTCAAATTGAGTCTTAAAGGACAAATTTCTTCTGTTAATGAGATAAAGGTGATCAGGTTCTGGGGTGCTGTAAGAAGAAGGTGATGAAATTTCCAGGACAGAGTTGTTTCAATGCACAGGGAACAATTTGGGGGAAAACTTAGATAAGAGGAAGTAAAAATAGAGGTTTAAGGAAGGATCTGCGAGTTCTGTTTGAAAAAATAAAGACAGGACAGAGGTGAAGTAAGAGATGAGAGTAAGTAGACCTCTGCAATAAAAAACGCAAGAGGCCAGTGGTCGGAACTTTTATATTATTTGCGTGATTCAGGAAATCTTAGTACAGGCTGTGAATTTGTGGCTTGATTAGCATGGAGGACATGGTTAAGAGAGCTAAGAAGTTGGAGACTCTATAAACAAACAGCAGAGTAGTGTTAGTTCCTGTTGTGAAATGAGTAGGGGTTTGATAAGGAATTTGACTATGAGAAGAGAAGGGAATAGGCAGTGTTAGGAATATTGACTAAAAAAAATTTGCACTATGGGAAATTTTAATGAAATAGGCTTTTTTTTAAAGTATTTTCCTATAAAAACAGAACTTGGTGGTTTATATTCAGAAAATATCAGTGGAGGCAGGGAGACATTAACTATTAAAGTTCTGTTATGGGGACTGGCTGGCTAAGTCAGCAGAGCTGTGACTCTTGATCTTGGTGTGAGTTTGAGCCCCATTTTGGGTGTGGAGCCTACTTAAAAAAAAAAAAAAACTAATGAAGTTCTGTGAAATGAGAAGGAAAAACAAAGACAAAAGGGAAAATGAGAGGAGAAAATAAAAGGGAAATCAGGGGCGCCTGGGTGGCTCAGTGGGTTAAGCCTCTGCCTTCTGCTCAGGTCATGATCTCAGGGTCCTGGGATCTAGCCCCACAATTGGCTCTCTGCTCCTTGCCTCCCCCTTGCCTCTCTGCCTACTTGTGATCTCTCTGTCAAATAAATAAATAAAATCTTTTTTTTTTTTCTTTTTTCTTAAAGGGAAATCAGTGCAGGTACTTTGCCTTCTGGTAAGGTGGGAAAAGAATGTGGATGTTGGAGTGATAGACACAGAAAAAACACCTGTCTAATTAGGAAAACATCTTTTCAGATGTTTTATTTGCAGTTTAGAGAATTATGTGAAGCATAATTTTCCCCCAAGTTAAGCTCTGAAGGGGACCCAGTTATACCTATAAACAAAACCATAGTGCTGTTGAGTGTCCATAACCAAGTTATTTATTAAGTCCCTTTTTATGTGTTTATAATGTGATCTATAACTGTTCTGACCTATATTTCTAGTTCAGTGTGTATGTATCTTTTAGACTAGGGTGGTGAGTTGGGAAAAGGTGGTCTTTGGCTCCAGGGAATGTAGCCTGGATTGCATAATGACATCAGACTGGAATTCTGCCTGTATTGAAATGTATGACATGACCCTGGAAGTATGTAGAATTGTTTGTTTGTTTTTAATCAGATTTATTGAGATATAATTTACTTATAGTAAAAGTCATTTGTTTTAGGTATTAGTTCTAGAAGTTGAAGAGATAGTGACAGCCTTTAATTGCCACCACCACATTTAAGATACAGAAAGACTATTTCTGTCACTCTAGAAGTATCCTTATTCTCCTTTGTAATCAGTCTCTTTCACTTACCTCCATGAAAGAGACTGATTACAAAGGAGAATAAGGATACCTCCAGGCAGCTGATTTTTTTTATTCCTATAGTTTTACCCTCCCAGAATGTCGTATAAATTGGTATCATAGGATGTATTCAGACTTTTTTTTTTTTTAAACAAATGGTCATCTCAACTCAGAGGAAGTCATCCTTCTCCATTTTTTTTTTTTAAGGTGTTTTTGTTTTAGTAATATATACTAAACGTGGGGCTTGAACTCACAACCCCAAGATCAAGAGTCACATGCTTTTCTGACTGAACCAGCCAGGTGCTTTAGCTTTTGAGTCTGATTTCTTTCACTTGGTGGAATGCTTTTGAGATTCAATAAGACACCACATTTTGTATATCTATTTGTTTAAAAGATTTTATTTATTTATTTGACAGACAGATCACAAGTAGGCAGAGAGACAGGCAGAGAGAGAGGGGAAAGCAGGCTCCCTGCTGAGCAGAGAACCCGATGCGGGGCTCAATCCCAGGACCCTGAGATCATGACCTGAGCTGAAGGCAGAGGCTTTAACCCACTGAGCCACCCAGGCGCCCCTGTATATCTATTTTTTTAATGGACAGTTAGGCTGCTGCTACCTTTTAGCTATTAAGTACTGCTGTGAGCATTTGTGTACAGTTAACTCTGTTTTAATGCTATTGGGCGTGTATATCTAGGAGTGGAATTGCTGGGTCATATGGAAATTCTATGTTTAATTTATTGAGGAAACACCAAAGTGTTTTCCAAAGTGGCTCTATCTTATCAACACTTACTTTCCATTTTAAAAATTTTAGCCATTCTAGTAGATATGAAGTGGTATCTCATTGTGGTTTTGGTTTGCATTTCCTTAATGACTAATGATATTGAACATCTTTCCATGTGATTATTGGTGATAAACTGCTTTTTAAAAAGATTTATTTATTTATTTATTTATTTTTGAAAGATTCTGTTTATTTGAGAGTGTGTGAAAAAGCACGAGCAATGAGGAAGGGGAGAGGGAGAGGGAGAAGCAGACTCTCCCCTGAGCAGGGAGCACGATATGGAGCTGGATCCCAGGACTCTGGGATCATGACCTGAGCTAAAGGTAGATGCTTAACTGACTGAGCTACCCAGGCACCCCAAGACTGATATATTTTAGAGAGAGAGTGAGCATAAGAGAGAGAGAATCTCAAGCAGGCTCCACGGTGAGCCAGGAGCCCAGTGTAAGGGGAGTGGGTCTCCATCTCAATGACCTTGAGATTACAACTTGAGCTGAAACCAGTCACTCAACCAACTGCACCACTCAGGTACCCCAGTAAGCTACCTTTTTTTAGTGGTATGAATACACTGATGATTGTTCCAATAATTGGAAAGATGTAATATATATATGTATTATTAGATATCTGTTAAAAACGAGTCATTATATATGTTATTTAAGCCTAACAACACAGATATAATCTTTTACTGACGAGAAAACAAGACAAAGGGAGATTAAGTAACTTGCTTAAGGTTATACAGTTACTAAGAGATCTGCTGTTTGAGCCTCAAGTCTTGCTACTACATCATTTTCTTTGTTATCACTGTTCTGTAAAACTACCAGTTTAATGTAGTTGTGTTATTTGAAAACAAGATTTTGTTAGCCATAGAAATTACGGAGTTTGGGGGAAAATTCCAGAAATAAATAATGTCAGTTTTTCATTATTCCCTTTTTGGGGTTTCTCAGTTGTAACTCAGTTTTATGTTTTCCTGTCTTAAGCTATGTTGGAAATGGAGGCATATACCATAACATTTAGTACAAAAGCTTACTGTTATTTGTCATGTCGGAATTGGGGTAATGTCAGAGTATATTTAATGATTCATGTTAAATGAATGGACAATAAAGTAGTTCAAAGTTCAGTAATTATCTTCACAAAGCAGTACTACTGTTGGGTTTTTGAGTTAGATTGAAAACTGCTTTGTCAGTAAAATGTCTTCAAGAGGAATCTCTTGTTGTAACTGTATTCTCTCTGCCCCCCCCACCCCCTGTCATGTTCCCCTCCCAGACAGTGACACATAAATGCAGTTACAGAATGCATTCTTGATGAATGCCCCATTGTGAATCTTTTATGTGTAGAATGTTGCTCCTAAGAGCTAAAGGTAGTAGAATGACTGTCAGGGAGAATCAAGCCCCTTACTAATTGCATGTAGTACTTGGACAAAGTGTTCTTATAAAGTGTGGTATGGAGGTTAAAGATTGTGGGAGCTGGCTAGGCTTATGCATCTTTAAACTTGTGAAGCTTAGGAAGGCTCTTGGCTTTTCCCATGACTCACCCCTTATGTCCAAGTTATTACTTTCATCTTTTCCCTGACCATACTATTAAAAATAGTATCCCCCTCCCCACAACTAAATCATTCTTTATTACATCACTGTTTTCCCCCCTCATTTCATTTACTCTCTAAATTTAATGTTTTTGTTTGCTTATTTAAAGAAACCCATTCTTTCCTTTGCTGCCAATCTAGTCCAAGTCATTACTAGTTCTTTTCTAGATTATTTCAGTTATTTATTAATTGGTCTCACGGTTTCCATTTTGGTTTTTCTTGTGGTTTTTTTTTTCCACAAAGCAAATAAAAATCTTTGAACATTGAAGCTCACATTACTAGAGAGATATACACCTTTTCTTTCCTGTCACACCTAATAATTGAATATACTAGTGTTTTTCCCCTTGGAAATATATATTCAATTATAGAAAGTTCATATTGATGTAGATTTTAGAATTTTTTTGAGAGACTATTTTTGATTTGTGCTAGTTGAGTTTGGTGATTTAGCTTATTAAATTTTTAAAGATTTTTTTAATTGATTTATTTGAGAGAGAAAGAGAGTGAGCATGAGAGAGGGGGAGGGTGAGAGGGAGTGAAGGAAAAGCAGACTCCCTCCTGAGCAGGGAGCCCAGTGTGGGGCTTGATCCCAGGATCCCAAGATCATGACCTGAACTGAAGGCAGACACTTAACTCTCTGAGCCACCCAGGTGCCCTGCTTATTTTTATCAGAAAACATTCCAAAAAAAAAAAAAAAAAAAAAAGTTTCACTAAAAATCCAGAGTAAAATTAGGTTTAATTTTTAATTAATTTTTTAAATTATGTTCAGTTAGCCAACATGTAATACATCATTAGTTTTTGATGTAGTGTTCAACAAAGCATTAGTTGCATATGACATCCAGTGCTCACCGCAACATGTACCCTCCTTAATACCCTAAAATCAGTTCTAAATAAGAGTTTGATTGTGTCATACCCTAAACTAGAAATATAGCTGTATATTGAACATATCTAAATTTGGAGAAAAGGTTTAATTTCTTTTTTTTTTTTTTTTTAAAGATTTTATTTATTTATTTGATAGAGATCACAAGTAGGCAGAGAGGAAAGGAAGCAGGCTCCCAGCTGAGCAGAGAGCCCGATGCGGGACTCAATCCCAGGACCCTGGGATCATGACCCGAGCCGAAGGCAGAGGCCTTAACCCACTGAGCCACTCAGGCGCCCTAATTTCTTTAAGTCATTGTAGAAACCTCCCAGGTTTCTTTAGGAGTAGGCTCTGTATATGAGATTCATTTGACCTTAACTTCACAAATATTACTAAGAACTGAAACCACTTCTTTCCAAGTAGTTGTTTACATTACTCTGTGATCCCATGAAGTTCATTCTCTAGTATATTTTTATCCTGCTTGGGCTTCTAAACTTTTTTTTTTTTAAGATTTTATTTATTTATTTGACAGATCACAAGTAGGCAGAGAGGCAGGCGGGTGGGGCGGGGCCGGGTGGGTGGAAGCAGGCTCCCGCTGAGCAGAGAGCCCCATGTGGGGCTCCTGGGGCTCAATTCCAGGACCCTGAGATCATGACCTGCGCCGAAGGCAGAGGCTTAACCCACTGAGCCACCCAGGCGCCTACGGGTTTTTAAACTATTTAGATTTGTTGTGTTGGTGTCTTTCTTGACTTGCAGAAAGTTCTTGGCCATTTTCTTTTCAAATATTTCTTCTGTTTTATTTTTTTCTATTTTCTCCTGGGACTCCAGTTATAAATGTTGGGCCATTTGAAATTGTCCGACAGGCATGCCCGTTTATCTTTCTCCTTTTTTTCTCTCATAGTTTGGATATTTCCTGTTGATTTGTCTTCAAGTTTACCAGTCTTCTCTAATGCTGTTTAAAAGTCCATCTAATTAATTCTTCATTTCTGATTTATTTTTCTAGTATTTCTGTTTGATTCTTTTTTGTAATTTGTATCATTCTGCTGAAACTGCCACCCCCCTTCCTTCATGCATCTCCTTCATTTTTTCTGCTAGATCATTTAGAATTTTCATCCTAATTAGTAATTTTACCCTAAGTTCCTGTTTGATAATTCCAGCATTTGGGTCTTTGCTGTATCTGTTTATTTTGACTCTTTGTTTGACCATGGGTTACATTTTCTTTCTTTCTTTTTTTTTTTTTTTTTTTTAAAGATTTTATTTATTTATTTGACAGACAGAGATCACAAGTAGGCAGAGAGGCAGGCAGAGAGAGAGGAAGGGAAGCAGGCTCCCCGCTGAGCAGAGAGCCCCACGCGGGGCTCGATCCCAGGACCCCGGGATCATGACCCGAGCTGAAGACAGAGGCTTTAACCCACTGAGCCACCCAGGCGCCCCTCTTTCTTTTTTTTAAAGATTTTATTTATTTATTGGACAGAGCACAAGCAGGGGGAGTGGCAGGCAGAGGGAGGAGGGAGGAACAGGCTCCCCGCTGAGCAGGAAACCCGATATGGGGCTCCATTCCAGGACCCTGGGATCATGACCTGAGCTGAAGGCAGACCCTTAACTGACTGAGGCACTCAGGCACCTCAGGGCACATTTTCTTTGTCTCATAATCTTTGATTATATATTAGCACAACTTAAATGTATCTTATTCTGTCAAGCCATTAAACTGAGAAAGTCTGATTTATAAGTAAGATGGGTCTGTGCTTTGTTGCAACTTTATTTTGATTCAGTTCTGGGTTGAAGTACTTTGGGTGGTAGTGATGAGTTTCTCTTCAGAAGGATTTGGGATCTGAGCACTGACTTGATTCTAGAGATTTGTTTTGCAGCCTAGCTGCTAGCTTTTTTTTTTTTTTTTTTTTTAAGTTGCTGGGAAGTCCCTTTGTTCTCTACTTTCTTTTGTTCTTGGCTTTCTCTATCTCAGGAGATCTTTGCCTTGCTGGCCTTAGCCCTGCCCTTAGAGGGCACCTATCTTTTATAAAGGCCTAGGATGTTTTTGAGGACTTTTTTGTCAACTCTCCTGCCCCCATCCCCAGCCATTAGTAGCTAAAAGCTTGGAATGCCTCAGGTGGATTCCTCCCTGCTCACCTGGCCAGCCCTTGAAGGGTAGCTACCTTATATTTCAGGGAGGCCCACATACTTAAGGGGGATCTCTTTCACCTCTTCTGCCTTATGCCCAGCTTTCAACGTGCTTCCTGTGCATTTGGTGAAGACTTGAGGGAAAGATTTGGTGGTGGGTGCAGACTTGTTCCATGCCTGGGGCTCCTTATAATTCTTAATCCAGGACTTTAGACCACTCACACTCAGATTTACCTCCACCATGCCTCAGAATTCTAATCTGTCATAGTAGCCTACCCATGACTGTTAAAAGTGTTTATCAGAAGTCTTACTTTTTTTCCTTATCCCTGTCTGCAGTGCATTCTTCCTGCTCTTCTGTACCAGAGATGAGAATAACAGTGGATCTGCCTCTCTTATAAGAAGTTTATCACTTTGGGGAATTTAATTCATTAGGGTTTTTTTTGTTTTTTTAAGATTTTATTTATCTGTTAGAGAGAGGGCACAAGTAGAGGACAAGTAGAGGGCAGAGGGAGAGGGAGAAGAAGGCTTCCCACTGAGCAGGGAGCCTGACACAGGGCTCAAACCCAGGACCCTGGGATACGACCTGAGCCAAAGGCAGATGCTTAACTGACTAGGCACCCCTAGTCAGTTGGGCACCCCTTCATTAGGGTTTTTAATGTGTGTCCTCTGCTCTCTGATTGTCTCTTAAAAGTATTTTTTTAAAGCTTATTTAGCTTGCTTTTCATTGTTGAAATGAGACAGTTTCTTGCCACTTTGTATATCCTAATAACAGGAAAATCCCTTTGTCACATTTTTCTTTTCTTTTTTTTTTTTCTTAAAGATTTTATTTATTTATTTGACAGAGAGATCACAAGTAGGCGGAGAGGCAGGCAGAGAGAGAGGAGGAAGCAGGCTCCCTGCTGGGCAGAGGGCTGGATGTGGGGCTTGATACCAGGACTCTGGGATCATGACCTGAGCTGAAGGCAGAGGCTTTAACCCACTGAGCCACCCAGGAGCCCCACTTTGTCACATTTTTATTACCTTTTAAAATAGTAAAGCTTATAAATGATGAAGTATTTAAAACTCTACCAAACTTTAGATAGTGAAAATCTGCTTTCCACCATTGGCTCCCCTCAGTCCTCCATTTTTAGTTATTGACCTAGTAGTTCCTTACTTTTATCTCCTCTGTTTTGTAAGATGTCTTCTCCTTTTCAAGAAAAGACCCTTCATCCATGCTTCTGATTCATATCCAACTGTATGCAGTATTTAAGCTAGTGTGAATTTCCAGTTTTATATATCTATTAGTCTTTGTGCCCTGAATTCTTGTCTGCAATCTACTCTATTGAAGGCCTTTTAAAACCATTTTAAACAGCCATTCCTGATACCTCCTGTCTCTCTGAGTTCCTCTTACTGTCAATGAATTGAAAGAATAGAAAGAATAATATGTCTTTGCTACTTGTAATCCCTTACTTTTTTAGTTTTCCGCACTTCTCCAAATTGTTCTCTTTGGAAATAATCACTGCTGACAATCTGTGGGATGGAGAAATGAGGAGGGACTGCTAATGGGTAAAGTGTTTCTTTTGGGATGATGAACATGTTCTGCAGTTTCGTAGTGGTGATGGTTGCACAGTTCTGAATATATGGAAACAACTGAATTGTATGCTTTAAATGGGTGAATTTTATAAGTTAATTGTATCTAATGAAACTATTATTAAAATAATCACAAACAAGCTCTTAGATTTTGAGGTTTGTTTTTTTTTTCTTTTTTCAACCCTTATCCTGTGTCACCTCTCTGTAGTTTCTGACACTACTAATCACGTTCTTCTTAGGACACTGCATTCCTTTATTTCTCTGATACCATTTTTCATACCTATTATGTTCCTCTGACCTTTTGTTTCCTGCGTAGGTATTAGTGACCTTTATGATTTCCTCCTTGTTTCTTTTATTCTCTTCACTTTACACATTCTCCCAGGACAATTACAACTATTTTTATGACTTCACGTCTTTAGTTTTATATAGGTAACACCTCAAGATTCATCTCTAGCGAAATTGCTCTGTCGGTCGAAGGCCTCTATTTCTAATCGACAGGCAGATGTGAACTATATTTTCCACAAGTACTTCAAAATAGTAGTGTGTTTTGGTCTGACTGGAAGGACTATGTAGCTCTGAAGAATAGTCCTGAGAATAAGGCACATAATTTTATTCCCTCAGAGAAAGAAAATAGTGGTTTATAATTTGGCACATTTTAGATGACTTCAAAATACTTTAAATCAAAACGAATGCAACAAGAGTGGGTTAAAAATCTGTGGTATCTCTTAGTTTAAAATACTCACTTTGAGTCGATATTTCTGTGTAATTTTAAGTATCTTACAGAGAGCACCAGAGGCACTCTACAATGAAGAATTGCTTCCTAATCTGGTCCATATTAGATTAAATTTCATTTATTTGTTAACAAACATTTGAATGTAAGCTTGCTTGTTCTAGGATTGTTCTAGGCGCTGGGCTTATAAGAGTGAGCCTAACAGATAAATCCTAGCTCCATGAAATTTATAGTCTAGAGGGGGAAAAGCTAGACAATAAAATACATAAGTAAAATCTATAGTACGCTGGGGGGCGCCTGGGTGGCTCAGTGGGTTAAGCCTCTGTCTTCCGCTCAGGTCATGATCTTAGGGTCCTGGGCTCTCAGCTCAGCAGAAAGCCTGCTTCCCCTTCTTTCTCTACCTGCCATCCTGCCTACTTGTGATCTCTCTCTCTGTGTCGAATAAATAAAATCTTTAAAAAAAAAAAAACAGGGGCGCCTGGGTGGCTCAGTGGGTTAAGCCGCGGCCTTCAGCTCAGGTCATGATCTCGGGGTCCTGGGATCGAGTCCCGCATCGGGCTCTCTGCTCAGCGGAGAGCCTGCTTCCCTTCCTCTCTCTCTGCCTGCCTCTCTTGTGATTTCTCTCTGTCAAATAAATAAATCTTTAAAAAAAAAAACAAAAAAAAACAAAACAACTATAGTATGTTGGATGGTACTAAATGCTAAAGAAAAAGCAAAGGGGAGTTAGAGAAAGTTGCAGTTTTATCTTGATTATCAGGGAGGACTTAACTCAGATATCACCTTCTCAGGGAATACTTGGTGAGAGAGGGTATGCCATTCAGCTATCCAAGGGCAGAACAGTCTAGAGGGAACAGAAGTGCAAAGGCTCTGAGCGAGAAGTATAATGTATTCGAGGAATAACAAGGCGGTTAGGTGGATAGTAGCACAGAGGAGAATTAGAGAAGTAATAGGGGGACTAGATATTAGAGTGCCTGGTAGGCTGTTGAAAGGATTTTACCTTTTTTTTTCTGAGTGAGATAGGAACTGTTGAAAGGTCTGAGTGGAAAGATCTAAGTTTTTCAACATCATTCTGGCTCCTGTGTTGAGAGTGATCTGAAAGTGGAGGGTGGAGGTTGGCAGAAACAGATTGGGTATTTATTCCAATAATCCAGGCTACAGATGATGGTTGGTCTAGGATGGTAGTAGGAATATATAGAAAAAATGCTCAGATTCAAGAAATAGTTGAAGATGGAGGCTGTAAGATTGTATGTACATATCAGTAACTATCAAACATTGCTGCGTTCCTGACAAGCTATAATTAAATTGGGTTTTCTAATTCAATTCAAGTAAAATAAATTTGCTGGATATAACATACAATGGTGAGAGTGTGCAGTCATCTCTTGCTTATAGTATCTATTTTAAAATATTGTAGTTGTATTTTAAAATACAGTGGTTTTTTTTTTTTAACATAAATCATGTTATGTGCAGTGCCTCTTAAGTGATTCACAGATGGTGAAAATTTGGGAAACCGTGATTTGTTTTGTTGTTTTCTTTTGCAGTCTTAATTACCCTTTCTCTGTATCCCTTAATAAATCAGAGTAGTGTCCTTAATTTAGCCTAAAGGTTGGCAAATAAAAAGGGGTAATATTTCTCTTATTTGTATTTTTTATGACATTAAAAAGTTGAGCTTCTTGTGTTCATATAATTTGCCACATGTGAATTTTATTTTATTTTATTTTTATTTGACAGAAATCACACTAGGCAGAGAGGCAGGCAGAGAGAGAGGAGGAAGCGGGCTCCCTGTGGAGCAGAGAGCCCGATGCAGGGCTCGATCCCAGGACCCTGGGATCATGACCTGGGCCAAAGGCAGAGGCTTTAACCCACTGAGCCACCCAGGCGCCCCGCCACATGTGAATTTTAAAACCCCATACTATTAATTGCAGGTGGTTTAATTTTCACATACCATGTATAATATATGAAAATATTTAAACTACTTAAAATATATGGGGAGTGGATTCTTTTATTATGAAATAATGCACAGAAAAGTGCATAAAGCATATGTGATTATTTAACAAGTAATTGTAAAATAAACACCTGTATAACCCGTCAGTAGGTAATGAACTAGAACATTACTTGTATTCCAGAAGTCCCTAATATACTTACCCTTGGTCATGAATCTCTGCCTCCCTCCATGAGTAACCACTATCCTAACTTTTGAGAGTCCTTTCCTTCACAGTTTTACAACATTATGTAAGCATTCTTTTTTTTTTTTTTTTTTAATGTAAGCATTCTTAAACAATATAGTTTTTCATGTTTTTGAAATTTATGTGACTGGAATCATTGTATTTTTTTTTAAAGATTTTATTTATTTATTTGACAGACAGAGATCAGAAGTAGGCAGAGAGAGGAGGAAGCAGGCTCCCTGCTGAGCAGAGAGCCTCTTGCAGGGCTCGATCCCAAGACCCTGGGATCATGACCTGAGCCTAAGGCAGAGGCTTTAACCCACTGAGCGCCTCTCATTGTATGTGTTTTTATGTGTCCATGTGCTTGTCATGTTTCTACATTTTACTCACTTTTTCTTGTAGCTATAGTTCATTGGCATTACTGTATAGAATTCCACTGAATGAACTGTGATATAATAAAAAATAACTATTTGGTCTTTGTTCTCATTCCTGTCATGCAACTCCTAAAGCCCTTGGAATTTCTAGAGTTTCTTTTGTATGCTAATGAGATTAATAGTGTCAGAGATCCCTAGATAGTTTCAGGATGGTGCTGGTCACCAGAGGCTGAGGCATGTTTAGAGGATTGGAACTTTCAGTCCCGTCCCCGTCGTCGTCCGTCCCCCCCCCCCCCCCCCCCGACTTTTGGAGATGAGAGAGGAACTGGAGACTGAGCTAATGACTACTTCCAGGTTCGTTTCTACTTTGGACTATTGTGGGCAATGTTACTCGAAGGTTCTTAGGATTTTCTTTTTAATTTGTAGAAGTTGGTAATCTAGGATTTGAGTCCTTTGGTTATGTGTTAAAGATATCTTCCTTTCTTGTGGCTTGTTTTTGTCATCCTCTTTGGTGTGTTTAGATAAATAAAAGTTGTGGATTATAGTCCAGTTTTTTTTTCCTCTTTTTTTTTTTTTTTTTAAAGATTTTATTTATTTATTTGACAGAGAGAGATCACAAGTAGGCAGAGAGGCAGGCAGAGAGAGAGGGGGAAGCAGGCTCCCTTCAGAGCAGAGAGCCGGACATGGGACTCGATCCCAGGACCCTGAGATCATGACCTGAGCCGAAGGCAGCGGCTTAAACCACTGAGCCACCCAGGCGCCCCAGTTTTTTTTTCCTCTTATGGTTAGTACTTTTTGTCTTGTTTAAGAAATTTTTCCCTTCTATGATTCTAGTTTTTCCTTTCCCATTTAGACGTTTGGTTTGCCTTGAGTTGATTTTTGCTTAAGGAGGGAAGTAGGAATCTGTTTCATATCCCTTCATTTGTTCTAGCTTCATTTATTGAAAAGACAGTTCTTTCCCTGGGCTCTGATAGGCCGCTTATCTTCAGTCAGGTGTCTGTGCAGGTGTTGTTTCTGTTCTTGACCTCTTAGCCTGTTCTTTATTAGATTTTTCTCTTCCTGCATAAATACCATGTTATCCTTAATAAAATTAGTTTTATAATCTTTATTGGGTAGAGCAAGTCTTCCCACCTTGTTCTTTTTCAAGAAGTTTTGGCTCTTTTGGCCATTTTGGTTACTGAATAAATTTTAGAATCCCCTTGTCAAATTTTATTTTAAAAGCTGTTGAATTTTGAATGGGATTTCATCAAGCCTACAGATCTATTTTAGGAGAAGTGGAATCTTCATAAAATTAAGTTTTCAAGCTTCTAAACATGGAAAACTATCCCTTACATTCAGATAATCCTAGTATTTGTCAGTAAAGTTTTATAATTTTCCCCCACAACTTGTTACATGTACTGCTAGTTAGTAGGTTCTGTGTGTGTTACTGTAAATATAATCGTTTTGAAAATTGCCTTGTCTAACTATGATATATAGAAATACAATTGATTTTTTATATATTAGTATCATTTCCAATAGTTTGCTAGAATCTAGCATTGCTGTTACCTATATATTCTTTGGAATTTTTACTCTTATCTCGGTTAATACTTTGTTTCTTCCTATTTGATCCTAAATTTTCCTTTTCTGTGCTGTCTAGTAGTCTATAAAGTGTTGAATAGAAGTGGTTGTGGGCATCCTGGTTTTTGTTCATGGTCAAAGGGAAAGCTTTCAAGGTTTCATCATTAGATAAGATTTTTGTTGCTACTCATGGTCAAATAAGGAACTTCCCTTCTGTTCATAGTTGGCTAAGAATATCTATTGAGATGAACATAACGCTTTTTCTGTTTTAATTCTTTATTGATGTGGTAAATTGCATTTTGCATTTACAGCTAAGTTTGGTTTGCTGTTTTGTTTAGGACTTTTTGTATTTTGTATTTCATGAGTAAGATTGGTTTGTAATTGGGGTGCCTGGATGGCTCAGTGGGTGGAAGCCTCTGCCTTCAGCTCAGGTCATGATCCCAGGGTCCTGGGATCCAGCCCTGTGTGGGGTTCTCTGCTCAGCAGGGAGCCTGTTTACCTTCCTCTCTCTCTGCCTGCCTCTCTGCCTGCTTGTGATCTCTGTCTGTGAAATAAATAAATAAAATCTTTAAAAAAAAAAAAAAAGATTGGTTTATGATTTTCTCATCCTTCCCTGGTTTTGTTATCAGTTACAGTAGTCCACAAAAAGTTTGGGGAACATACCTTCTTGTCTGTTTTCTGGAAGTTTGTGAAAGGTTATTGTTTCTTCCCTGCATAAAGCCAGTGAAGCCATCTGTCCCTGCAGTTTTCTTGAAAATATTTTTGACTGCTAATTCCGTTTCTTTAGTGTTTATAAGATTATTAAACTTTGTTTCTATTTCAGTCAGTTTTAGTAAGTTTCTGTCTTCTAGGAATTAATGTACATTTAAAATTTATTTCCTTAAACTTATTAATATCCCAATTATCTTTCTAATGCCTGCTACCCTTTTTTATTCTTGATACTGTTCATTCCTGTCTTATTTTTTTCTTGATCAGCATCACCAGATATCTTACTGGTATTTTAAAACGAACCAAATTTCGACTTTTAAATCTTCTTTTGTATATTTCCTCTACCACTAGTTCTTCTTTAGTCTTATTCCCTTTGTTCTGCTTTTATTTTGCTGTAATTTTTATGATTTCATGAGATAGATGCTTATCTCACTCATTTTTCAACCTTTCCACTTTTCTAGCATCGTTTAAAACTAAAGTTTTCCGGGGCACCTGGGTGGCTCAGTGGGTTCAAGCCTCTGCCTTTGGCTTGGGTCATGATCCGAGGGTCCTGGGATTGAGCACTGCGAGGGTCCTGGGATTGAGCACTGCATCGGGCTCTCTGCTCAGCAGGGGGCCTCCCCCCCCCACCCCCCGCCTGCCTCTCTGCCTACTTGTGAACTCTGTCTGTCAAATAAATAAATAAAATCTTTAAAAAAAAAACACTAAATTTTCCTGAGTGCTAGGGTGTCTCAGTTGGTTAAGTGTCTACCTTCGGCCCCCTGGGTCCTAGGATCAAGCCCAGGCTCCCTACTCAGTGAGGAGCCTGCTTCTCCCTCTCCCTCTGCCTGCCGCTCGCCCTATTTGTGTTCTCTCTTTCCCTCTCACTGTCAAATAAAGAAAGAAATCTTTTTTTAAAAAATGCTGTAAATTTTCCTGTATCTCCTTACTGTATCTTACAAGGTTTGGTATGATGAATATTTTTTCTTTCTCTGTGTATGTGTTAATCGGTTTGGTATATTAGGTTTGGTATAACTTTTGTTTATTTTAAAGATTTTATTTATTCCAGAGAGAGAGAGAGAGCATGAGTGGGGATTGTCAGAGGCATTCTGAGAAGCAAACTCCCCACTGTGGCGGGAGCCCTGTGTGGGCTCTGTCCCAGAAACCTGCGATCATAACCTGAGGGAGCTGAAGGCAGACACTTAACCTGCTGAACCATCCAGGCGCCCATGTTTATTGTTTTTTTCATTGATATTTTTCATAGTTAATTTTTTTTAAGTTTATTTATTTTAGTAATCTCTACACCCAATCTGTCACTCCTGCTCTAGGACCATGAGATCAGGAGCAACGTGCTCTTCTGACTTAGCCAGCCAGGTACCCCAATGGTTTTTTTTGTTTTGTTTTGTTTTTGTTTTTTTGCTTTCAGCATCTAGTATACACCCAATAATGAATATTTATTGAAGAATTGAATAAATTATGTAGTGCTTGTTTACCAAAAATAAGGTTTTTTTTGTTTTTTTTTTTTGTTTTTTTTTTTTAAATAAATACATGGACATTGGGGAGGGTATGTGCTATGGTGAGTGCTGTGAAGTGTGTAAACCTGGCGATTCACAGACCTGTACCCCTGGGGATAAAAATATATGTTTATAAAAAATATATAAAAAATTTTAAAAAATACATATTTGAATATTCTCTTCCTGGCTTTAAATCATATTGGGATGGCCTTCTTTATACTGAGGTTAACTAGGAATTCCCTGGGTTAGTTTAGCTTTATGATTTTTTTTTCCTACACTTAAAAAGTTAACCTTTTTGTAATTTTGTAAGCCTGTTTGGTTGATTTATCTATGAAATGAAGTTTATCTATGACATGTTAACAGTTTGTTACTTGTAGAACAATTAGAAATTGTATACTTTAAAAATACAAAACTGGGGCGCCTGGGTGGCTCAGTGGGTTAAGCCTCTGCCTTCGGTTCAGGTCATGATCTCAGGGTTCTGGGATCGAGTCCCGCATCGGGCTCTCTGCTCAGCAGGGAGCCTGCTTCCCTCTCTCTCTCTCTGCCTGCCTCTCTGCCTACTTGTGATCTCTTTCTGTCAAGTAAATAAATAAAATCTTTAAAAAAAAAAAATACAAAACTTACTCATAATGGTTAAGACAGACCTTAGTTAAAAGCCTATATGTTGTCTAGGGAACTTAAAATTTTTCTTACCCTGAAAATTAACTAATAGACATTGGAGATATTTTATTGAGTTGAGGGAAGGGATGACTTCCCTTTGGGAAAATTAATTTCTGGATAGTAAGGAAAAATTTATGATGCTCATTCACCATGCTTTTTGTTCCTTTTCTTATAAATTCTGTCCATAAGTTGTCTACTTGCCACCTTTAGCTTTTGAGCACTTGAAATATGGCGAGTCTAAGTTGAAATGTGTAAGTGTAAAGTATGTACCACGTTTTGAAGACTTAATATAAAAAAAGAAGGTAAAATGTCCCATTCATATTTTTGTATTGCTTACCTATTGAAATGACAGTATTTTGAATATATTGGATTACATAAAATATTAATAATTTTGTCTGTTTCTTTCCGTTAATGTAGTTGTAAAAATTTTAAAATTCGGTATGTGGCATGTATTCCATTCCCATTGAATAGTGCTAACCTAATCTCACCCAGCAAACACCAGGACACTCATCCATTTAATCTTTGACAAAGTTGTATAATGCCTAATACCAAAATACTTGATTACTTTTGTCAGATAAGTTTTTTTCCTCCATGAATCATAGAGATAGTTGGAGAATGTTACCTTGTCTACTGGAGTTCTTCCTTTTAGAACAGATGACACTTCTCTCCTATTTTTATTTATTTAAGAGTTTTACTTTTTTAAGTAATCTCTACACCCAACATGGGGCTCAAACTCACAATCCTGACTGAGATCAGGAGTCACACACTCCACTGACTAAGCCAGCCAGGCACCCCCTCCTCTCCTATTTTTAGTTTTCTGTTGCCATCTCCCCTCCTAGTTTCCAAGATAATTTTTTTCTGCCACCACTTGTTTATTCTAAACTCAACCACATGATTTTTCATATTTAGTTTTTTTTGTTTTTTTTTCAAGATTTTATTTATTTGTCTGAGAACACGAGCAGGGGAAGCGTTAGGCCATGGACAAAGCAGGCTCCTGGCTGAATCCAGGACCATGGGATCAAGACCTGGGCCAAAGGTAGACACTTGACTGAGCTACTCAAGTGTCCCAAATTTAGTTTGACTTATTAATAAATAAAAAAAACAGACTAAAAGAGTTTATTTCTTTGCTTGTTGCAGAATTTGAGCTTCTCTTTGATAAAAAGAACGGTGTCTTAAGTTTCTAGTCATAGAGGCATTCATTCAACAACTACAGTAGCGTAGAAGAGGATGAGTAAAATCCGAATTCATGCTCTCAATGAAATGATAAATTTGCTAGTCATGTGATAACAAATTAACCAATAAATTGGCACATGTTATAACTAGCATTAATTGCTTCATGACAGAATGAAACAAAACAATAAAATTTATTAATGCAGAATGAGGTAACTAGCCTTGAGGAAGAAAGTTGGTATTTATGAAGGATAAGGTATGTTTAGACACTTATTCTAGGTAACTGTTAACATAAAAATATAGTAAATTAGCAGTGCCTGGATTTGAGTTCTCTCACCACTTGCTAACTACTATGAACTTGGGCAGATTATATAATTTGTATGAAGTTTTTTTGTTTGTATACCGGAGGTAAGAGTAGCTACTTAATTTATGAGGATTAAATTAGTTAATACATTGCTTTAAGCAGTGTTTTTGGCACTTAGTGTCTACATACCTCTATGCAAATAACGTATATTGGTGTATGTCTATAGATTTGTGTATAGATAAAGATATGTAGATATTTGCTACAGTTTTAAATATTTTCCATGGTTACTGTAGTGTTAATTATTTTATTTATTTATTTATTATTTATTATTTATTTTTTAAAGATTTTATTTATTTATTTGACGGAGAAACAGAGATCACAAGCAGGCAGAGAGCAGGCAGAGAGAGAGAGGGGGAAGCAGGCTCCCTGCCAAGCAGAGAGCCCAATGCGGGGCTCAATCCCAGGACCCTGAGATCATGACCTGAGCCGAAGGCAGAGGCTTTAACCCACTGAGCCAACCAGGCACCTCAATAATTTTATTTTTAATGGTGGCATAGTATTCAGTTCCATCGGGGTGCCATTATTTAATTTTCTTTGAGATTCATGTTCATTTTATTTTTTTTAAGTTATTATTATTTAAGATTTTATTTATTTGACTCAGAGAGCAAGAGAGCCTGCATGCATGAGCACAAGCAGGGGTGAGCAGAAGGCAGAGGAAGAGGGAGAAGCACCCTGCTGAGCAGAGAGCTTAATGCAGGACTGGATCCCAGGACCCTGGGATCATGACCTGAGCAGAAGGCAGATGCTTAATTGACTGAGCCACCCAGGCGCCCCTCATTTTCATTTTAGATGAGAAATATTTGCATTGTTGAACTCAAATGATTTTTTTCTCTATTTTTTTTACTTATCTTTAATTTCAAGATCACAAGGTATTTAGATGGGTAACAGTACTGGCTTGTTTCATTTCTTATTTCTGAGATTTAAATTTAAATTTTAAATGAATGTCTACCAAAGAAGCCAAGAACTTTTAAATTAATTCTTTTGGGTCTGCAAATGGTATCCCAAAGTTTAACTGAATAGTTTAATTGCCCTCTTTTGAAGAATGTAAAGTAGCTACAGCCTTGTGATTATCACTGGGTTACTCTATGTTGGGGAATTTTGGCAGATGGTATACAGTCATCATTCAGAAACTAGTTATATTGTCTTTTCCAGCTTGAATTAGGAGAACATTAGCATTGAAGTTTGCATTTTGAATTAGCATGTGCAAAATTGTTTCCTGCTAAATGTTTGTCATCAAATGATGTTTTGTTTTAAAAAATTAATGGAGCATGTCACTTTGGCAGCCTCAGAAAAAATAGCTGAAGCACTGGGTTACTTTTGGACAACCTCTTAAGTCCTTTATTACCATTTGAGTATACATGCATGATAATCTTTTGGAAAACTAAAATATGGTAAATCAGCTGTTAACAGCTTACTTTTACTACTTAGAGTTGAATTTAGCAAATACTGCTTGGGGTTGATATTGGGATAGGGCAAGCAAATAAATTGATGTGAAAAAATGCCATATTCACTGTTAAAATATTTTTCAAACTATTTTATACCTTTGTCAGTAAATAAGAGGTAACATTAGTATGAAATAATTTGGAATAAGTGTTCTCTTTTGAGTAAACTATCTCAAGCTCACTTAAAAAAATCCTGATTCTTTGAGAACAATGTCATATCATTACCAAATATGGTGGCCAGGAAAATGGTTAAATAAATTACCAATATGCTTGTGGAAGATGAATTGCAGTTCAGTATCTGCTTCCCTCTGCAAAATGTTATTTTGTTCTAATCCATCTGATTTTGTGAAAAATAGACCATGTTGTGGTATTCAGTAACAGGCAGTTAAACTTAATTTCTCCCATCATATATTCCAGTCATGTGCCATCTGAAATCTCTTCTTCAAAGCTGTCTGATAGCTTACTCCCTTCTTTTTTTTTTTTTTTTTAAAGATTTTATTATTTTACTTATTTGACAGAGAGAGAGATCACAAGTAGGCAGAGGCAGGCAGAGAGAGAGGAGGAAGCAGGCTCCCTGCGGAGCAGAGAGCCCGATGCGGGGCTCGATCCCAGGACCCTGGGATCATGACCTGAGCCGAAGGCAGTGGCTTAATCCACTGAGCCACCCAGGCGCCCCAGCTTACTCCCTTCTTTAAAACACATGTTCATTAAATTAAGGCCCATATTTATTAAGCTGGGTGCTTTTAAATGTAGGGAAGAAAGATACAAAGTAGGTCTCTGCACTTAAGCTTATTCAATACTATTGGGTAGACATAGAGGTTACAGATTCTGTGTAAAGAGGTTTTTAGTTATTATGGGAGAAAGTAATTTTAAACCAGCTTAAGCAGAGGAATTTATTGGCTTAAATAAATGAAAAGACTGGTCTTGGACATGGGTTGGATCCTGACACTTAATGTAATATCCAGAATCTATTCCATTTTATTTCTCATAGCTTTGCTCTCTTCTGGTTTGAATCTGTTCTCGGGCAGCATCTCCTTCAGTGAGTAATGGCAAAGATGGCTACAGCGATGCCAGACTTAAATCCCATAAATTTAGTAGCTTCAGTGATAGGCTTCCTTTCCATATAGTTTCAGAAGTCTTGCGATTACCTCTAATTGGCCAGACGGGTCCTCTGATGTGGTTGTGGGTAGGAGGGTTGGGGCTAAGGATGTTTGAGCCCTATTTGAACTAGATGGAACAAAACAGAGACGTCAGGACTGCAAAAAGGAAGTTATAATTTCTACTATCAGAAGAAAGGATATTGATGAGGCAAAAACAGCATAAAGTCTATGAAAATGAAGATAGAAGTTTTATATGAGTTGAAAAGATAGTTTCTAATAGGAGCTGCTTAAGAAAAGTTTCAGGTGTCTGTATTTGCACGGGGCCCTGAAGGACAATTATAATTTTTCCAAGGCAGAATGAGTAAAGAAAGGACTTTCTAGGTCACTCACTTGAGAATTTTGGCAGTGAAAGGAGAATATTAAAATGAAGGCTACTGGAGTCTAAAGAGGAATGTTAAGATTTTTTTCCACCTCTGTGTGTACAAAACTTGAGCATGTTTATGGCAGAGGAGCAGAAGCAAGTAAGAAAATAATGCAGAGGAGGCAATCACTGATAAGTAGGGGAATTCAGTGGGATTTAGGGGAATTCAGTGGGATTAAGGATATAAAAGGAAAGGATTTAGGAAGGAAAAGGGCACTGTTCATTCTCTGAGGATACTTGAAGGAAGGTGGTAGTGATGGCTGTGAAAGTTAAGACGGAAATTTTGCTGTTAAATTGGTAATTGGCTTTTGCTTTCTGAAAGTGAGAAGGAGAGATTGACCAGTTATCTGTTGCTATGTACTAAGCCATTCCAAAATGATTTTGTGGGTTAGCATTTGGCTTGAACTCAGGGTAGGTGGTTTTTTCTGCTATCTTGCCTTGGGTCAGTAATGTGGATGTGGCCATTTGGACTGTGGATGAATGGTCTAAGGTGGTGGCTTTGCTCATATTTGCTGGTTGGTGATGACTGTCGACTGGACCTTTTTCTCCTAGTGCTCTCTCATCTTCTCTGAGCGTTCCCATGGCAGTGGCTGCACTGAAAAAAGAAAGAGATGAAGCAGTCAGGCTCTCATGAACTTGAAACTCCCACAGTGTCACTTCTTTTATATTGTATTGGACAAAGCAAGTCACACAGAGAACTAGACTCCCACCCTTTATGGGAGGAGAAGCAAAGTAACTTTATAAAAGGGAAGTGTGTGCTAGAGCGGGAGGAATTTGTACCTCTTCTTCCCTATCCAACATTTTGTGAATTTTCAGTCATGCAGCCAAGTTGGAAGGATTTCAAAGTGAATATCCATATGCTTACCAACTAGATTGTTCTATTAATATTTTCCTATACTTGCTTTAGCACATGTTTATCCATCTATCCCTCCCTCAGCTAATTAACTTATTTTTTTTTGTTGAATATCAGAGTAAATAGTAGACATCAGTATTTTCCTCTAAGTAGTTTGTATTTATTTAGTAAAAGTCAATATCTGTTTACAGTTTTTTCTTGAGATGAGATGTTTGCGTACAATGAAGTATACAAATTTAAGTGTGCATTGTGCCTAGTTTTGCACTCTACCACAGAAGGGAAAAATATAGAAAAGCTTTTCAGTGAAATGCTTCAGAAGTTCAACTGTAGTTGTACAAAAGACTTAAAGGATGTCTTCCTTGAATATCTCTTTATGTCCTCATCACTAGTAATTTTTTCATTTAGTATTACCTCAGCACTTAGGATTTTCATTTGTTTTACATTAATCTGAAATAACTTTGAGTGTTTCCTTACCTCCTATCATTAAACTTATATTTTGTATATACTATAGACAAGCACTGTGCTAGAAAAAGGATGTAAGTAGGGCTCCCTTGATTTTTTTTTTTAATATTTTATTTATTTGACAGGCAGAGATCACAAGTAGACCCAGAGAAAGGCAGAGAGAGTTGGATGGGAAGCAGGCTCCCCGCGGAGCAGAGAGCCCGATGTGGGGCTTGATCCCAAGACCCCCGGATCATGACCTGACCTGAAAGCAGAGGCTTTAACCCACTGAGCCACCAAGGTGCCCCCCCCCCTTGATTTCTAGGTGTTCAAAATAGGTGAATCTCAAATCTGTTTAGATTAATAATATGTGTGATTTATTTAATGCTTATGCTCAAGGCCAGTGATAAGCACTTTTCAGTTGCATTGTTTCATTTAATCCTTCTAATTTAGGAGACAGATACTTTCTCATGTAAAAAGTTAGGAAACTAGGGCATTAAAGCCTCTGCCTTCGGCTCAGATCATGATTCCAGGTTGTCCTGGGAACGAGCCCCGTATCCGGCTCTGGGGAGCCTGCTTCCTCCCCTCTTTCTCTGCCTGCCTCTCTGTCTACTTGTGATCTCTGTCTGTGAAATAAATAAACAAAATATTTTTTTTTAAAAAGTTAGGAAACAGGGGCGCCTGGGTGGCTCAGTGGGTTAAAGCCTCTGCCTTCGGCTCAGGTCACGATCCCAGAGTCCTGGGATCGAGCCCCGCATCGGGTTCTCTGCTCAGCAGGGAGCCTGGTTCCTCCTCTCTCTCTCTCTGCCTCTCTGCCTGCTTGTGATCTCTGTCTGTCAAGTAAATAAGTAAAATCTTTAAAAAAAAAAAAAAATCATCTTAAAAAAAAAAAAAGTTAGGAAACAAAGGCATTTGAGAAAGTTTTCACTTCCCCAAGTTCTTACAGCTTCATAAATCAAGCTGATGTGACTCCAGACCCATAATTAATCCCTGATTCATATTGATAAGAAAAGTAAGAAATGTGCCCTGTAACACAGCAGCTAACTAACCCTTTGCTTCATACAGTAATTTTGATCTGAACTATGTTTATCTTAAGTAGAAGACTATGAATTCTTATGATTGATGAGATACTTTATTAATAAACTATTTCTTATAGCTTATGAATAAATATTTAGCTATTTATATTATAACTATTTTCTTAAACTCTGTGCCAGTATGGGGCTTAGATTCATAACCCTGAGATCAAGAGTTGCATACTCCACCAGTTGAGCCAGCCAGATACCCCAGTATTACAACTAATGATTTAATTTCAGATAACCTAATAGAAGTGTGGTCAAAACTGTGACAAATTCAGCTGTAATTTAACCTTTGAGAGGAGTATTGCAACTTCTTGCAGCTTTAATACTCTTATTTTCTGATCTTTGTTACATTATACATTAATAGTTGTAGAATATTATAACCCCTTAATCAGTTTTTCATATGTGTTTTGATAATAGTTCCTTGATTTTGTTGGTTAGATATTGAGTACTTTTATTGCTAATTGGCTTATGAGTAATTTAACAAATAGCAAAAGATTGAAACCATTTTAACTTGCTATCTGCATAACAGTAAGCCCTGTTCAAACTCTTGACAATATGTGACTAGCCCTTAAGCTGTTTTGTGCCAAGAGTCCTGCAGAAAGTGTCATTGGTTAACAGCAGCCACCTAAAATGAAAAGTTCTTAAGTTCATTTACAGTGCTAGCTTTCCTGTTAGGTCAGGGAATGAGGTGAAGTCATGTATGACTAAACATATCCCTTAACCCAGCACTGTGTAGATATTTTAAAAAAATGTTCCTTCACCCAGATGTCCCACAACTGTTCATTTTATTTGATTTGGTTGTTTATGTGTAAGTGGCTTTAAACCCTAACTCATATGAGATAGGTTACAAAAAAAATCTATTTGTGTTTTAAAAAATCTAATTGAGGTTTATGTTTATTTTTATGTATAGGTCTTGCCATCTTGGAAGCTACAAGAAAAAATAGATTAGGGAAGGTTTGGTCTTTTAAGTGGATATGGCTGAGATATCCAGCAATAATGGATTTAAACAGTGTTCATCACATTTGGAACCAACAAGAACAAAAGAAGTGGACAAAGAAGAAGCATTACAGATGGAAGCAGAAGCTTTAGCAAAACTGCAAAAGGATAGACGAGTGACTGATAATCAGAGAGGCTTTGAGTTGTCAAGCAACACCAGACAAAAAGCACAAGTTTATAACAAACAGGATTATGATCTCATGGTGTTTCCTGAATCTGATACCCAAAAAAGAGCAGTAGATATTGATGTAGAAAAACTCACCCAAGCTGAACTTGAGAAACTATTGCTGGATGACAGTTTTGAAACTAGGAAAACACCTGTCTTGCCAGTTACTCCTGTTCTGAGCCCTTCATTTTCAACACAGGTCTATCTTAGACCTACTATTCAGAGAGGACAGTGGCCACCTGGATTATCTGGGCCTTCCACTTACACTTTACCTTCTATTTATCAGTCAACTTATAGTAGTAAACAGACTGTATTCCAAAATGGCTTCAATCCAAGAATGCCTACTTTTCCATCCACAGAACCTATATATTTAACTTTTCCAGGACAGTCTCCATATTTTTCATACCCTTTGACACCTGCCACGCCTTTTCATCCACAAGGAAGCTTACCTGTCTATCGTCCAGTAGTCAGTCCTGACATGGCAAAGCTGTTTGACAAAATAGCTAGTACATCAGAATTTTTAAAAAATGGAAAAGCAAGGACTGATTTGGAGATCACAAATTCAAAAGCAACAGTCAACAATCTACAGGTATCTCCAAAGTCTGAAGATATAAGTAAATTTGACTGGTTAGACTTGGATCCCCTAAGTAAACCTAAGGTGGACAATGTAGAGGTATTAGACCATGAAGAAGAGAAAAATATTCCAGGTTTACTAGCAGAGGATCCTTGGGATGCTGTTCTTCTTGAAGAGCGATCACCAACAAGTGGTCACCTTGAAAGTAAGGTGAATGGAAAATCTCCTTCTGGGGCAACAGTAACAAGAAGCCAGTCTTTAAATATTCGAACAACTCAGTTTACGAAAGTCCAGGGCCAAGTATCTCAGGTATAGTCTTTTCTTACTAACTTCTCAAACTTAGTAGTATAACACAGAATTCATGGTAAGTATATAATTTATTAGGTAAAAGAACTATTTTTCATTTTGAATCTGGTTTTCTTTATTCTTAAATGTGCTGTGAATCTTAGATTGCATGGGAAAGAATTAAATGTGTTTAGGTCAATTGAATAATTAGTTGCTATTAATATTTTTAATAGGATTATAAATTTAAGAAACCTAATCAAGGATCTGGCTATCACTGATAAGCTTTTATTTAAGATAATTTTTATATCTCTCCCTGACCTTTCGTTATACATGGTCCTACTTTCTCTTCCTTATCTCTTTAATTTTTCAGGGTAAACAAGGAATTTTGGGTTTTAACCCCATTATGGAAATTTTCCTATGTATTATTTTGTTGATTTTAACCATGAATGAATGAATGAATGGAAGAGCAAGAGGAAGGGAAATAAAAGCCATTGAAGGACACTGTTTAAACACCTATATTGATAAAAGTCAAGAATGGAGCTATAGTCTATGTGGTGTAGTTGCTGAGTTCATATCATCTTACTATCTGTAAAAATTAGTTAGGGGTGGCTGGGAAAGGATGTCTTCCTCCCTCAGAAGAGAGGCAGCAGGGTTTAGACTTCTCCTTTCAAAATACAGTATATCATAACAGATTTCTGTTTTGCTCTTATTATATCTCTGGATCTTGGAAATGTTTAAGCCTCATTCTCCCCTTAATGTGAATTACAGCATTCGGCTAATTAGATCAGCCCTTAAGTACTCTTCAGGTGCTGATAACCAACTAGCCTTTAGGGAAGGAGAAGTGAATTTTTTTTTTTTAAGATTTTATTTATTTGCCAGAGAGAGAGCGAGCGAGCAGCAGGCAGAGGGGGAAAGCAGACTCCTGGCTGAGCAGGAATCCTGAAGTGGGACTTGATCCCAGGAACCAGGGATCATGACCCAAGTCAAAGGCAGACATTTAACTGACTGAGCCATACAGGCTCCTGCTATTTTTTTTTTTATTTTTTTATTTTTTAATTTAAATTCAGTTAGGGTTGCCTGAGTGGCTCGGTCAGTTGAGCATCTGCCTTTGACTCAGGTCATGATCCTGGGGTCCTGGGATGGAGCCCCTAATCATGCTCCTTGCTCAGTGGGGAGCCTGCTTCTTTTTCCTCTGCCTGCCATTTTCCCTGCTTGTGCTTACTCTCTCTCTGTTGAATAAATGGATAAAATCTTAAAAAAAAAAATTTTTAAATTCAATTAACCAGCACATAGTACACCATTAGTTTCAGATGTAGTGTTCAATAATTTATCAGTTGCTCCTCACATCACCTGCCTTAATGCCCATCATCCAGTTAACCCATCCCCTCACCACGAATAATCGAATTTTGCATGATTTTGGATGGGTGTATCTTGAATTGTGACTTTGAAAAGCCATTTTGGAGAAAGCAGCAGGTAGTAAGGAAGCGTAGGAAAAAAGGTGAGGACATTATCAGAAAAAAGAAAAAAATCTTAATTGATACAGTGTTTTATAAATATATTTTGACTACAGCTCACACTAAGAATATGTTAAGCTCTTTTAAGCTTTTCAATATTTACAAATTCAGTCGCATAATCTCTTAATATTTCCAAAAATCACAAGTTAATTATACATTTTATTTTTTTTTTCCTTTTTTATTAATTTAATTATACATTTTAAATTGGAATCCTAAATACAGTGTCAAATTATTTTCTCTTAATATCTCTGTCATTTTGTTGTGGTTTTTGTTTTTACAAAATAGCAGTCATTTTCTAAAGTATTTAAAAGGAGAAGGGGAAACTTTAAGCCATGAGTCATCCAATAAAAAAAAAAAAGGCAGGGGCGGAGGGGGGATATACCTAGTAGAGGAATTGTTGGTAATTCTGTTTAGCTTTTTGAGGCATTACCAAACTTCTTTCCATAGTGGTTGCATCATTTTATATCCCACCAGCAATGTTTGAGAGTTCTGGTTTCTTCACATCCTTGCCAGTACTTGTTATTTTCCATTTTTTAGATTATAGCCATCCTGATGGATAAGAAGCATATTGTTGTGGTTTTGATTTACATTTCCTGATGATTAATGGTGTTGAGTATCTTTTCATGTGCTTAATTGGCCATTTGTATATCGTTTTTGGAGAAATGTCTGTTTAAGTCATTTGCTCATTCTACAAATTGGATTGTTATTAGCAACTTTATTCATAATAGTCCCAAAGTAGAAATAACCCCAATGTCCTATTAACTGATAAATGGGTAAACCAAAGTGTTATGTTCATACAGTGGAATATTGCCTACAAAAAAAGAGTGAAGTCCTAGTATATATAATAAGATGAACCTTAAAAACATAAATGAAAGAAGCCAGATACAAAAGACCATGTATTGTATGATTCATTTTATATCATATGTCCAGAGAAGACAAATCCAGAGAGAAAGGAAGCAGATCAGTATTTTCCAGGGGTGTGGGAAGGTAGGAATGAAGATGATTGCTTAATGGGTACAGGGGTTTTTTGGGGGTGATGAAAATGTTCTAGAATTAGACCATTTCAGGGCACCTGGGTGGCTCAGTGGGTTAAGCCTCTGCCTTTGGCTTAGGTCGTGATCCCAGAGCCCTGCATCCCATCAGGCTTCCTGCTCAGCAGGGAACCTGCTTCCTCCTCTCTCTCTGCCTGCCTCTCTGCCTGCTTGGGATCTCTCTCTGTCAAATAAATAAATAAAATCTTTTTTTTAAAGATTTTATTTATTTATTTGTCAAAGAGAGAGAGAGAGTGACAGAGCGAACACAGGCAGAGGGAGAAGCAGGTTCCCTGCCGAGCAAGGAGCCCGATGCGGTACTCGATCCCAGTACACTGGGATCATGACCTGAGCCGAAGGCAGCCGCTTAACCAACTGAGCCACCCAGGTGTCCCTAAATAAATAAAATCTTAAAAAAAAAAAAAAATTACACCATTTCGGTGTTCTTTGCATAGTAGTGATGACCACACAACATTGTGAATGTACTGAAAGCCAGTGAATTGTACGTTTTTAAATGGTTAAAACAGCCTATCCTGCTCAGGTCAGGTCACTGCCAGATTCACATTTCAGTCAGTGTCAGTGGAGAGATTCCTCCCCAAGTGTGGGTCTTGTTTTTATGGGTGAAGCATTGAGGGTTTAGGGATTTCAGCTGTTTTCAGGAATTGTTTGGGAAGGGCAGCTGCCTAGAACTTAGAGATCTCAGGAACTATGGAAAGTTGCAGTGTCTGCTATCAGAGAAAAGGAAGCTGCTAGTCTTGTAGGGAGCTAAGTGTAGGCTTAGTCCTTCCACTGGTAGAAGACAGAAAGCCCTTGATTGTCCATGCAATTCCCAGTGAGCATCCAGGTCACTTTCAAATAATCCTGCTCCTTGCATCACATTTTTGTATGTATGTATTCACATCTCTACAATATATGCATTGTGACCACAATACATAGATTATCTTGAATTTAATAAAATATTTATAAATGACTGGTTTATTTCATTATCTATCTCAAATTCTAACTTTCTCAGGATTGAAAAGTCATTTATCCTAAGGGAAACATTATTCCATCTCCCCAAGAAGCCTGCTTCTCCCTGTCCTCCCTGCTTGTGCTTTCTGTTGCTTTCTCTGTTCCTATCTCTCAGATAAATAAATGAAATCTAAAAAAAAAAAAAAAAAAAAAAAAAAAAGAATTAACTAGGCTTCTAAGCATCAGTTTTAACAGAAACCTTTTAGATTTTGCTTTTAAGTATGGGGCGGGGCACCTGGGTGGCTCAGTCAGTTGAGTGTCTTACCCTTGATCTCAGAGTCATGAGTTTGAGGCCCAAATTGGGGTCCATGCTGGATGTGGAGCCTACTTAAACTTTTTTTTTTTTTTTAAAGTATGGGGTGGGGGTTAAGGATCAAGGAGTAAACAAACTGTTTATGAGAAACATGAGTGTGCTAATAAGCGAGGTAAGCAAAAATAACATGACTTGAGCAGCTGAGCACTCAGATGGGAGCTTGATTTCTAGAATGTATGTATCAACAGCTTTACTAAATGGCACTATTTCTGAATTGAGGTGGCTTAGGCTACCAGCCCAGCCTGGCTGAGGAATGCAGTTTTTAATCATTGCATTATTAAAATCCCATTTAATAATTTTGTCTGAGCATCACATTCAAAGAGGGGCCACTGGCAAACTAGAGTATGTCTTGAAAAGAGACAACTGCAGTTTTCAGGAGCTAGAAGCTAAGTCCTTTAAGGAACTGTTGAAAAGATTGGAAATGTTTTGCCTGAATTTTTTTTATTTTTTGAAGAGACTATTAATTGGAGATAAGTCACTTAGTAGATCTGAGTTTCTTCATCTGTAAAATAAAGATGGTTATGTTGTGGGATTGTTGAGTGTGACAAGAATTCTTGAGATGTTTTGTGGTGCAGCTTGGTTTATTTAATTAGAATGGGGACAGGACCCATGGGCAAAAAGAGCTTAACTTGTATGAAACTGGTGGTTATATGCTTAGTGCTCAAGGGGGAGGGGACGTGCAGGGATTATTAAATCATTAGATGTCTTTGAATTTCTACTCGTAAAACTACTTTCATAATATTTCTATGGTGCTTATCATTCAGTTTGATATTAATTATTGGTGAGATTTACATGAGACTCTTGAAGAATATAGCAACCTTTTTGAAACTATACAGGCTATCAGTCAGCCTTCCGGGCTAAAGGTGAACATTTTTCTGCTTCTGTCCCTTATTAGTTAAACTGGATGAGTTCTGGGATCCCTTTCCGGAGTAATATTTAAAGTTTGGAAAGTTCCCATGTAAGAGGAACTGGACTTTTTTCTTTCTTTGAAAGTTTTGTATTTTGAGGGCACCTGGGTTGCTCAGTGGGTTAAGCATCTGCCTTTAGCTCAGGTCATGATCCCAGAGTCCTGGGATCAAGTCCCAAATTGGGCTCCTTGCTCATCAGGGAGTCTGCTGCTCCCTCTGCCCTTCCCTCCTGCTTATGAGCTCTCTCACTCTTTCTCTCAAATAAGTAAAATCTTTAAAAAAAAATAAAGTTTTGTAGTTTGGACATAGTTTCTCGAATCAATTCAGGAACTAGAATAACTGAAAATCATGGTATTGTAAAAAAGATGAAATAGTGATATACTAAATTTCACAGTATATTAAGTATATTACCTTTGTGCTATAGTAAGTAGGATTTTTGTGCTAGATTTTAATAGACAAGTGGCAGCAGGTTCTGAAAGTTTTATAAAAAGGTTAAAATTAAGCAAATCCCATTTATATTTTTTGATGTGAATTGAGAAATTCGAGTTAGTAACTTAATTTTAAAGTCCATTGTTCCAGAAAATAGAACAAGGACCGATGAGGAAGAAAATTCAAGGAGGCAGATAATATAGTTAAATATTGACTATAGGACTTATAAGTAGTCATTTAATAATGATGGTTTCTATCAGGTTATTTTAAAACTTTTCTCTGATATTCATATTTTGGGGGGGATAGCAGTGCATATTCTTTATAATTACTTTACATGCTGAAGTATTCATTTCCTCTAAGAATTTTATGCTTTGTGGTAAAAAGAGTGTTTTTCTTCTTAGTCAGCAAGCTTACTTCCTGTTCCCTTTTAGTGTCTTTTGTTAATAATCTAAAGGCTTTGGTTCAAATTTTTGTGACCAATACCGGGAAAAGGCAGCAAAGAGTTTAAAATTGTCTTATGGCAACTTAAGTTTAAATCAGACTTTTAGTTAATAGCTATAAATTTAGCTACTTTGAGCGATTGCAAAGATTTTAGTAATCAAATTATTTTCATAGAACTGGCTTTGCAAAGTTCTATGGGTTTTAGTTCTTTCTAAAAGTTAACTGTATTAACATTATAAGCATTTATATACCCCATTGGCAGAATGTCTGTCATTAATTTTAAACAAGGGGAAATCTTTTTTTTTTTTTTTTTTTTTTAAGATTTTAGTTATTTCATAGGGTGGTGTGGGGCAGAGGGAGAGGAAAATCCCAAGCGCACTCCACACTGAAGTTTGAAGCATGTCTTGGGGCTTGATCTATAACCCTGAGATCATGACCTGAGCCAAAATCAAAAGTCACATGCTCAACTGACTGAACCACCCAGGTGCCCCTAAATAAGAGGAATACTGAACAACATGATTTTCATTGTCTAGCTGAACGTAGTAAACTATTTCAATAGCTTAGTGAAGTATCTTTTTAAAACTATTTAAAAATTTATATAAAGAAGTGATTAACTTTGTTCCAAATAATAACTGTTATATACATATAATATTTACACACACACACACCCCACTTAAAGTACATTTATTGAAAATTTAGGGGGCTCCTGAGTGGCTCAGTCATGAACCGTCTGCCTTCAGCTCTGGTCATCCCAGGGTCCTGGGATTAAGCCCTGCATTGGGCTCCCTGCTCAGCAGAAAGCCTGCTTCTCCCTCTCCTACTCCCTCTGCTTGTGTTCCCTCTCTTAACTGTGTCTCTCTGTCAAATAAATAAAATCTTCTAAAAAGAAAAGAAAATTTGGTGTTGTGTTCAGTCTAATTTCTGGGACAGTATGGCATGACCCTTCCATCTGTGTAGGTGTAAAGCTTTCCCATTCTTAAAACTGCTTTACAAAGCATATACTGTTAGAGTTTTGTGCATTATTTCAAACCTTCATCATTTTCTTTAATCCACCCTTTCCACCACCTCTGGTGGATGACCTTAACTACTTTTTTTTTTTTTTAAAACTACTGAGGTTTAGGACCATTTTTTGGTATGCATTTGCCCACTTCAGATTTGCCTCTTCTTTCTGGTTTGGATGAAGGAGCTATTCTTTCACTTTTTCAAAACTTAATTCTTTCACCTCTTTTCTTGTTTTTGTCTCCCCAAAATATTTTCTACCATTACTCTTTAAAGAAGAATTTTTAGTTACTGCCTTTACAGTCTCTCCTGTTTTCATTGTATTGCAGAAACTTGTTTCTGATAATATGAATACTAATTGCCAATCTAGTGAGCATAATCACTGTCCAACTCTTTTGCTTCATTTGCAACAGCTGACTGCATCCTTTTCTTGAAACTTCTTTTCTGTGTCCTAGTTAAATCTACTTCCTAGTTTCCCTCCTGTAATCCCCCTTTTCCTTTGTCTAGCTTCTAAACATAGGCATTTCTCCAAGGTTTTGCTCTTGTCTTTAATATCTCTTACCTGTACTCTCTTGGTTGGTGCTTAATTTTGAGGCTCCAAGTTAGGTTGAAAGCTACTGCTCTACATTCCTGCAGTGATATGACTCCTTGGTTCTCTGTGGTTGAGATGCTCTGATAGTTAATTTTGTGTGTCCCTTTGATTGTACCCTGGGGTGCTCAGACATTTGGTCAAACATTAATCTGGGGTTGTCTGTAAGGGTGTTTCTGGATGAGATTAATATTTGAATCAATAGACTGAGTAAAGGCAGATTGCCCTCCCTAATGTGGGTGGACCTCATCCAACCAGTTAGATGTCTGAATAAAACAAAGCACCCTGACCCTATTTCTAATGAGGGGAAATTCCTCCAGCCTAACTGCCTTTGAGCTGGAACATGGGTTTTTTTCCTGCCTTTGGACTCCCAACTGAAATATCAGCTCTTCCTGGGTCTTGAACCTGCTGGACTAAGATGAGAACTATACCATTATCTCCGGGGTCTCCAGCTTGCCAACTTACAGACCTGTCAGTTTCTATAATTAGGGAGCCAATGCTTTATAGTAAATCTCTTTACATACGTGTATATGTGGGATATTGCTCTCCCATTGATCTTGATGGATGCCTACAGCCATTAGCAGAGAGAAATTTCCCAGTAGAAAATAGCAGAAATTAAATGATCCTCAAATCTCTGCCTTTAGCTCTTGGAATAGGATACTTCTAGATGGTAACCAACTACATGAATTTACAAACCTAACTATATTACTAGAGAGCTCACTGTCTTCCCCCCACAGACCTCTTCTTTCTTCTGTATATTAGATAATAGCATTAGCAATTTTTTGTCTCATTTGTTGAAAAATACTTGAGGATACAGTGTGTGGGTTACAGATTAATCATTCACAGACCTAATCCTTAAAGAACTTGGTTTAGAAGGAGAGACACTGTATATGCATATAACTGTAGTACAAAATAGAAAGCTTTGAATGCTACATAAAGGTTTGTGCAAGATCAAGGGAGAAAAGAGGTTATTTGATGCCTAGGTTGTTTGGAATTAAAGGGAGGGATTGGGATTGGGGGCAAAAGTTGAGGGAATAGGTGTAAAGTGTAAAATGTTAAAAAAAATAAATTGTTCCAGGAAGAATGGAGAAAAACAAAACCCCTAATGTTACCATATGAGATGACACATTGGCAGTTCAGCTGTTTTTTACTTGTAAAAACAAAATAAAAACAGAACATTTTGAGTTAACTTTTCAGGTGGTGTTTTTATCTTGATGTATGACTAGAGAATTAGTTGTAGTCTATTTCTGTCACTGTCAGTTGAAAGTTATATAGAATATTGCAGAAATTAAATGATCTGTGTGATCTATGATCTATAATTTTCTTGAAAGGAAAGACCTAATTCATGAAAGGTACTCCGAATAGTACAATTTTTTTGGTTAAAAAAAAAAATCTATAAGTGCCACTAAGGAGATTCAAAATCTGTTAATAAGTAAAACATGAAAAAGAATTAAAGAAGGAAAGATGATTATTGGGTCATGCAAAAGTACATGTTTTCTATATAGCATTGCTCCTGCAAAGGCCATAATGTTGTTTTTCTCATTATGTTTTTAAGTTTTTTTTAGGGAGACTTTTTTGAGAGGTGAGAATGGCAGAGTGATTAAGCATGTGATTCTGAAGCTAGGCTTCCTGGTTTGAAATCTTAACTCTGATTGTATTAGCTGTGTGACCTTGTGTTAATTAACTTCTCTGTGCCTCATTGTAAAATGGGGATTATATTACCCACCTACTAGAGCTCTGTAAGAAATAAATAAAACATATATTTAAAAATTTCATATAGCAGGGCTTGACATGTAATAAATGCTCAGTAATTGCTAGATTGCGGGGGGGGAGTGGTGGTAAAATACACATAAGCGGATTTACTGTCTTAACCATTTTTAATTGTATAGTTCACTGGTATTAAATACATTCATATTGTTGTACAACCATCACTACCATCCATCGCCATAAATTTTCATCATATAAAACTGAAATTATACTTACTAACAACTCTCTATTCTCCCTTTCCCAAATTGGACCAATGATTGGGTGTTTTCTGAACTGGAGATTAAGTTATACAAGAATATAACATTGAGTAAAATTAGATTATTTTCAAAGGGCTTTCACATTATGATAAATATAAAACAGAAAGTGATGATATATGGTGTTTGGTTCAGACTAAATACTTCAAGGTGGCAGGAGGGGAGAATTGTTTCATGCTGAGTAATCATGAAGGGCACTATAGATGAAGTAGCATTTTGTTGGGCCTTCAAAAATAACAGATTTTGACTTGAGTTGTGAGGGCGGGTTAGGAGGAGGTCATTGAAGACTAAAAGATTCAGAGGCAGGATAGTTCAGTTTGTGTTTTATAGGAATAGGATGTGATTCAAACTAATTGGAACATAGAAATCATTTGGGAAGTTCTAGGAAATGTGATTGCATTAGATTATGGCAAACTTGATATGTCAGGCCAGAGAATTTTTAGGAATATCAAATCCTATTTTCAGGGTTGTATGGTTTATTTGCTATAGTGCTTGTTTCTATAACACAAATTAACTCATATAATTGGTAAATATTGGCTTGATGTCAGTAAAATGGAGAAGTGACATTTGTTCAAACATAACCTTTCTAGCATGTAACATTTTAAAACAATCAAGAACAAACTTTCTCATAATTAAAGAGAAGTCCTTATCAATATGAGAAAATATTAAGGAAAACATTGGAAATCCTGCAGAAGTGTTGTCTTCTAGTGAAGATGGTGGTTGAATGAGTGGTGTCAAGAATGATTCCATGTTCCACAGTGTTAAGCTCTCTGGTGAAGACCAGTAAGTGCAGACAAAGTTGTGAAGATCTTTCTCTTTGCTTTGAGAACTTTCATGAAGATGTACATCCTAGATTATATATATTTTTTCTAGATTGTATTTTTACTTCATTGAAATTGGTCTTGAGTAGAAGCAGGAGTTCCAGGGTTTAAGGCTTCAGAGGATCTAAGACCATAATGCTAGGTGCAAATTCAAGTGGAGATTTAACTGTGCACATATTTTTATAAGGACTTGTTATTTTATTTGAGGCCTTGATTACAAGTTATGTGGATTTTGTTGTTTTTTTTTTTTTAAGATTTTATTTATTTATTTGACAGAGAGATCACAAGTAGGCAGAGAGGCAGGCAGAGAGAGAGGCAGAGAGAGGAGGAAGCAGGCTCCCTGCGGAGCAGAGAGCCCTATGCGGGGCTCGATCCCAGGACCCTGAGATCATGATCCCAGCCGAAGGCAGCGGCTTAGTCCACTGAGCCACCCAGGCGCCCGCAAGTTACGTGGATTTTGAATAGTTTGCCTTAACTCTGTTTTTCCCATGAGTTGTGTTATTTTTAGTTGTGGTTTTTCTAGAACTCAAGATTTGTTTTGTTTTCCCCCCCTTAAATGTGCATATCCCATTCTAGGAGAAGGGGCTCTGATACACTTTAAAAGAAGGAAATTCATAAAGGAGTTGTTGCTGTAATTTTTCTGACAAGGTTTTTTTGTGTGCCATGGTCATTGAACTCCATTAGAATTCTTGAAATGTATGTACTATATTCTCATCCACTTAGTTTTGAATTGAGAATATTCCAATTTTAATTTATTGAATTTCAAAGGAAATTTACATTTGAAATTTGTGTCAGACTATTTATGTAGTAAATCCAAACACCTCTAAATGGGGGTGCCTTGGTGACCTGGTCCGTTAAGCATCTCTTGGTTTCAGCTCAGGTTATGATCTCAAGGTCATGGATTGTGGATCGGCAGCCCTGAGTTGGGCTCTGCATTCAACATGGAGTTGGTTTAACATTCTTTCCCCCTTCCTCTCCCTCCTCCTCTGCCCCTCCCCCAACCTCACCACTCAGGCACTTGCACAAATAGGCACACTTTCCTCTCAAATAAATAAAATCCTTTTTCAAAAAGACAATTCCAAATGGACTCTGCTCTTTGGCTCTGCTTGGGTAGTGAATTTATCTCATTCAAGTATTGCACACAGAGTTTGATCAGACATAAACTTAACTTTTAAAGAACTGTCAGGATGTGTGCATAAGTTTATTAAGATGGAAAATGCCTGCTAACTCCTAAAACTCATTCTCTTACATAAAGAACCAGCTGCCTTCTTGGAATTGGGCCAAAGTTGAAAAAATAGAATTCCTGGTTTCTAGAGGAGTCCCAAATGGGCTTGATCTTTTCACTTTCTTAAAACAGCGTAGTCCTTTAATTTTATTCAGCCGTTAACTTTCTGAAGCATTTATTTTGGGAAGATTTTGAATGGAAATATCTTCAGCATTCCATTCTTGTTGACCAATACAAACTACAACCTGCTTCTGCTTTTGAGCAAGTAAACCAATTAACTTCAAGGCTTAGCTGGTATTACTTTTACAAAGATAGAAATCTATAATATAAAACTTTGCTATTGATATGATTTGTTTTCCCTCCATATCTTTGTACATACTTTTGTAAAAACGTGTTTGTGCTCTACTGCTGTTTAACATTTAGAGATCTTTTACTTTTAAAATAAAAACATTTTTTTTGGTTACAGAAAGACCCAAATGGGACCAGTGGTTTGTCAACTGGAAGTTCTCTTCTACAAGAAATTGAAGTACAGAATGAGGAAGTGGCAGCTTTTTGTCAGTCCATTACAAAGTAAGGAATTTTTCTTTATAAAGTTTTTTTATTAAATACTTTTAAAAAGTTAACTTGAAAACAAGCTTAGTACTAATAATTCTAAGATTTTTAAAATTTCAGTTATCTTCTCCCTCTGGCTAAAATTTCAAGACCATTAATTAACACATTAACAACAATTGTAGTTGAACCTGTATCCTTCCTAACCTGTTTAGTTTGTGAATACTTAGAAGAAAAAATTGAGGTCAGACAGTAATTGCACTGTTAACCATTGAAAACATGGCTTAAACATATATAAGTTTTGGTACACTTAAAAAATCCCTGGTTTTGTTTTAGGGAGACTTAATTTACTGTAAACTCTCTGACATTCAAAAACTTTAAAGAGATGCTTGTACAACAGGAGATTATAGGAGCAAATGTTAGAAAAATGCATTTCTGAAATATTCTTTTTATCTTAAATATGTCTAATACTTCTTGTAGATGAGGAAACAGACTCAGAGAAGTTACCTACTAAAATTTACTCAGCTAGCCAGCAGCAGAGTCAGGTCTCCTTTGCTTCTGATTCAGTGTGTTTTCTTTTCATTGTATCACTATATTAGTCGACTTCTGTTGTGAGTGCTAGAAACCCATCTTAAACTAGCTTAAAGAACAGTCATGTATTGATTCATAAACCCCTATAGCAGAAAGAGGAAGGACGGAGCAGAGCTCAGTTACAGCAAGATCTTGGAATTTACATGCTTGTGCTTGATCTCTCCTCCCTTTGGATTCCCCTTTCTTTCCCATTTTCATCCTTTCCTTCTTCCTGCCCTTCCTCCCTGAATGTTGGCTTCATTTTCTACTACTGCAGGTGGGGTTTTGAAGGCAGGGAATATAGCCACTTGTAGCTTACTTAGACTTTATTATTTTTTTTAATTTTTTTTTTAAGATTTTATTTATTTGACAGAGATCACAAGTAGGCAGAGATGCAGACAGAGAGGGGGGGAAGCAGGCTCGCCACTGAGCAGAGAGCCTGATGTGGGGTTCGATCCCAGGACCCTGAGATCATGACCTGAGCTGAAGGCAGAGGCTTAACCCACTGAGCCACCCAGGCACCCCTTACTCAGACTTTATATTCTAATGGTCTTGCAGGAAGGGAGGAAAGGGAATCCCCTCAGCCAACACCAGATAGAAAAATCCCATGGAAGGAAAGAGTGGAACAACAAACGTTGTGGCCAAGGGGTTGAAATCTGTTATCAGAAGAAAGTATATCACCACTGAGGGATTTATTCATTGAATTCAGTATTTTCCTCAGTGTGGTCTGCTGTAAGTGAAGCAGAGTGTGGGGTTCCCAAATCATTTTTGAGTATATACATCATTTTAATGTTTAAGGAGCTTACTAACTAGATTTTCTAGACTATTGGTAATATTTCATTAAAATTCTGTCTTTGTTACCTCTTAACCAGCATTTCTTTTCTTCAGAATACCTTAGGGGAGAAAAAGAAGAAAAATATCAGTAGAGGCACTTTTTCTTCCCTGTGGAAAAGTTTTTAAGATAGAAGAGACATTTAGGTGACTTAGTATTCAAATTACACGTATTGTAAATTACCTATGCCTTCCTGTCATTATACCATATGTGTGTGAGGTTAATAATTTGGAAATACTCTTTTGCCTTAATTTTGGAAGTAATCTGTTATGTGTTTATCTAGTTCCTTCAGTTTTCTCCCTAAATAAGCCCTATATGCTTTCTGTTAGACTGTTTTGAGTGATTATTGCATTTAAGCTTTGCAGATTGGGAAATTAGGCTGTCTTGAGATCTACCTTTCTCCCCATTTGAATCATATAGTTATTTACGCAGACTCTGCCACTAAGCTAAAATGATTATTTTTATTTATACACGTGCACAGTGGTTTGTGTAATCTGAAACCCCAGATGAAGTAAGGAGAGAATGACTTCTTTTGTAATTTTATTTCCATTAGTAGAGAGTGATTCCAAAAAATATTTCAGAGAAGTAAGAAGCAGAGGGGTTTTTGAAGCCATCTTCTAGGCTCTTCAGTTCTTCCCCTGCAACTTTGGAGATTGGGGTCAGGAGATATCTCTTGAAGAAATTAATAGCTCTATTTTTTTTTTCCCCAGTATGGTCATTTCTGCACTGGAATTTTTAAACAAGTATTTATACTTTTACTCCTTAAACTCCTTACTTTTTGAAATCTCTTAAAATGATTCATTTAATCATTTAAACTCAGCTATGAAAGATTTGTCAAGATACTTGTTTACAATTAAGATTACTTGTATAACAGACTCTGATACATTGCAGGTTCTAAGACTTTGTGTGTGTGTGTGTGAATTTAGGGAGCTAGATTAGTGATCTCAAGAGTATTTTTTAGTTTGAAGGACTGTAATGCTGTGATTCAGGACATTTCATTATTACTGCATCTTTCTGGTTTTTATTTCTTGTTTTCTTTCCTCTCTCATTTATCATAATTGATAAAGCTTGCTGGATCTGCTACTTATATAGTTCCAGAGAAAGTTCTTAGAAGAACATTAGGTACCAAAGTTTTTGATGGTTTCTTAGGATAGGATGAGAAACTACACCTTATATTTGTCATTTTAAATAGCCTTCTAGTTTCTTTTTTCCTATACAGTTCAAATCTAATATTTATATCCTGCAATAGTGTCTTGATCCCAATGATTCCTTGTATGTTTTCAAGGACTTAACTTCTGCATTTAGGTAATTTTATTCTAAACAATACAGACTTCTGTAATTTTTATTTTTGCCTTTTAAAAAGCCCTCATTTTTATCTTTTTTCCTGTCCTTCTGATTTTGCATGATTTGGCTGTCTGTACCTAACTTCAGCTTGATTGAGCACACAGTAGGAAAATAAACCATAAAGGATTTAAATTTCCTGAACTGTAGAGCCACATTAAGCAAACAAAGGAGCACGTGGGTGGCTCAGTTGGTTGAGCATCTGACTCTTGGTTTTGGCTGCGGTCATTATCTCATGAGTTTGGGGATTGAGCCCCAGTTAGGTCTCTGTGCTCAGCAGGGAGTCTGCTTGGGATTCTCGCCTCTGCTCTTCCCCTACTCATGTACTCTTTCTCAGTATCTCTAAAATAAATAAATCTTTAAAAAAAAAATAAAATAAGCCAAGAAAGCTGTTTCTTTGGTGATGACAGGGAAGTGGAAATTTTAGAGAAAATGAAAATGAGAGTTTAAAGAGTAATCTGTATTGTTATAACTTAAGAATATCAAGCTTCAATATATGAGACTGTCCATAAAAACACCTCTGATGGTTTATTTAAATAATTCAGCAATTTAATTTGCTTTTGTGTGTTTAAAAGTTTAGTTATAAACAAAACAAAAAAACCCCAACTTTAAAGAATCTGTTATCATCTTAGTTTTTCCCCAATTTTCATAAAGCAAACAAAACCATAAAAATAAAGAAATGTCAGTATTGCAGAAACAAAATGACCGTTTTTTTCTGGATTATCTTCCAAGATGTCAAGCAGAGATAGAACTCATTTAAAAAAAAAAAACAAAACCCAACATGGGGTTCCATTTCACTACCCTGAGCTCATGACCTGAACCAAAGCCAAGGGTCAGGCACTCAGCTGACAGTGCCACCCAGGCGCCCCTCATTTATAAAAATTTTTTTTTTTTTTTAAAGATTTTTATTTATTTATTTGACAGACAGAGATCACAAGTAGATAGAGAGGCAGGCAAAGAGAGAGAGAGAAGCAGGCTCCCTGCTGAGCAGAGAGCCTGACGCGGAACTCGATCCCAGGACCCCGAGATCATGACCTGAGCCGAAGGCAGCGGCTTAACCCACTGAGCCACCCAGGCGCTCCCTATAAAAATTTTTTATTGTGATAAAGCATACATAGTGTGAAATTTGCTATTTTAACCAGTTTTACATGTCCAGGTATGTGATATTAAGTACATTCACGTTGCTGTGTAAAAAAGGGACTCGTTTTTTTGAAGTTTTTATTGAAATTCCAGTTAACATGTAAGTGCAATATTTCCATCTATCACCTGTGCTCATCATAGTAAGTGTGCTCTATAATTCCCATCACCTATTTAACCCATCCCTTCATCCACCTCCTCTCTGGTGACCATCACTTTGTGCTTTGTAGTTAAGAGTCTGTTTCTTGGGAGCACCTGAGTGGCTCAGTCAGTTGAGGGTCTGACTTGATCTAAGGTCAGGTGAGTTCAAGCTCCACGCTGGACTTCATACTCGGTATGGAACCTACATTAAAAAAAGAGAGAGAGACAGAGAGAGTCTGTTTCTTGGTTTTTACCTTTCTCTCTCCCCCTACCCCATTGGCTCATTTGCTTGTTTCTTAAATTCCACATATGAGTGAAATCATATGGTATTTGTCTTTCCTGACTGACTTCTCTTAGCATAATACTCTCCTCAAGCTCCATCCATGTTATTGCAAATGGCAAGCTTTCATTCTCTGTTATGGCTGAGTAATACTCCATTATTCCAATATTCCTACCTCTTCATTATCCATTCATCATTCAGAGGACACTTGAGCTGTTTCCATAATTTGGCTATTATAAATAATGCTGCTATAAAATTCATTGGGGTGCATGTATTCAAAAAAGGACTCACTTTAAGGAAAGGAGTTGGGGCGCCTGGGTGGCTCAGTGGGTTAAGCCGCTGCCTTCGGCTCAGGTCATGATCTCAGGGTCCTGGGATCAAGTCCCACATCGGGCTCTCTGCTCAGCAGCGAGCCTGCTTCCCTCTCTCTCTCTGCCTGCCTCTCTGTTTACTTGTGATCTCTCTCTGTCAAATAAATAAATAAAATCTTTAAAAAAAAAAAAAAAAAAGGAAAGGAGTTGAAGGAACCTACCCTAGCAAATCAAGTTCATTGAATGTAACTTTGATCACTGGAAATTTAGTCTAATAAATTTCTGAGCTATTATCAGGAATGTCTGCTTGTCCTTTCATCATCTTTAAGGATTTCTGAAACTTGAAATCTTGCTTGGATATAGACAGAATTCTCTGATACGTGATTTGCTGTGAGTATCTATTTTATAGTGTAGAAAACAAGAGAATACCTAGTAAATTAATAAGAAAAAAGAATCTTGGGCAAGGTCCAATGAAGGTCTTGATATTATTATGTTGTAGAGGGGTAAGTTTGAAACAGTTAAATATCTGAAGGTGCTGTATCCATGTATAAATGTGCATTTCCAATGTCAATATAAGTTTATTAGTTATAGTAGTTTTTTTCTTAAGATTTTCTTTATTTGAGAGAGAAAGTGAAAGAGAGAGAGAACACAAGCAATAGGGAGGGCCAGAGGGAGAGGGGGAAGCAGGCTCCCCACTGAGCAGGGAGCCCAATACCAGTCTTGATCCTAGAACCCTGAGGTCATGACATGAACTGAAGGCAGACGCTCAACCAACTGAGCCACCCAAGCACCCCAACTTATATTAGTTTTTTTTTAATTTCTTATCTTCTTCTTTTTTTTTTTCCAAAAAGATTTTATTTACTTATTTGACAGACAGAGATCCCAAGTAGGCAGAGAGGCAGGCAGAGAGAGAGGAAGGGAAGCAGGCTCCCCGCTGAGCAGAAAGCCTGATGTGATGCGTGGCTCGATCCCAGGAATCATGACCTGAGCTGAAGGCAGAGGCTTTAACCCACTGAGCCACCAAGGCACCCCTACTTTCTTCTTCTTAATATTGGATCTTTTGTGGTACTTAAGACCACAGTGCAGAACTCAGATTTTTTCGTTTATTCATTTATTTGACAAGATGCCTGTAGTGCCTCTGTTACTAGGCACTGCTCTGAGTGTGTTACAAACTTAGTTCACATAGGGACACCTGGGTGGCTCAGTTGTTAAGCGTCTGCCTTCGGCTCAGGTCGTGATCCCAAGGTCCTGGGATTGACACCCTCATTGGGCTCCCTGCTCAGCAGGGAATCTTCATTCCCTCTCCTACTCCCCCTGCTCATGTTCCTGCTCTCACTGTTTCTCTCTGTCAAATAAATAAAATCTTAAAAATTATTTTAAAAAACTTAGTTCACATAATTCTCACAACAACCTTATGAAGTTAGTGGTAGTGTCCTCAGTTTGTAGAAGAGGAAGCTGGAAGCAGATTCAGTAATTTGCCTATGGTTACATGGCTGGTAAGTAGTAAAGTCAGGATTTAAACTCGGGTTGTCTGGCTCTAGAGACCATGTACAGTTATACTCACTGCCTCTCAAACTTTTCTTTTTTTGTTTTTTTTTTTAAGATTTTATTTTATTATTATTCTTAAAGACTTTATTTATTTGTAGATTTATTTATTTGTCAGAGAGAGAGAGAGAGAGAGCATACAAGCAGGGGGAGTAGCAGGCAGAGGAAGAAACAGGCTCCCCGCTGTGGGGAGTGCGGATGCCGGACTCCATTCCAGGACCCTGAGATGATGACCAGAGCTGAAGGCAGATGCTTAACTGACTGAGCCACCCAGGTGTCCCAAGATTTTGTTTAGAGAGAGTGCTCAGGCACACTTCAGTCGAGGGGCTCAGTCTCAGGACCCTGAGATCATGGCCTGAGCCGAAATCAAAGTCAGACACTTAACCAACTGAGCCCCCCAGGTGCCCCTCTCCTGATCCTCTTCTTTTTGTCTTCCCAAACTATTTTATTCTATTCCTATGACTTGATTATTTTAATCTCTACGGAGGGAAATACATAATACTTCAAGCATTCATTCCATTTATATTCCTGTGAAAAGCACTCAGGAGAATTGGATCCTGTCTTCTAACCTCCAGAAAAAAGTCAGTTAAAGGAAGGCTACAAATTTTAAAAAGGCATCAAATTTTCCTTTGTTTTCTGGTAACAGAAAGTGATGTTGGAGAAGAGCCATATATACTGTACTCATGTATTTAACTTTAAAACTATGTTGTTCCTGTGAATACCTTCACAGGAAATTCTTGCCATTCCCTAAGTTTTAGAAATCACTTTGAGAGAATAAAGGCCTACAGCATGGTAAAAACTGATAATGATTTTTTATTGTTGTCTAACCACCCTCTGGCCCCAAAATGTAGGGGGGAAAGCCCTAAGAAAAAGATTTTTAAAAGACAACAAACTTTTTATTCCTCTAGCAGTTGCAGTTGAGGGTTACTTTGCTGTATTCTCAGTAGATTCATTAAAAGTGTTCCTTTTGTATAATTATACTGTATAGCCAAAAAATCTGAAGCAGAAAACCTCATTTAATGCCCTGTATCCAGTGTATGCCTGGTTAATGTTGCTAGCGTTACCACAGATCTCTTGGCACTACTTAATCTCTTTTCTTGGATTCCTCTTATCTAAAAGGCAAATGCTGGTATTTGGAGTTTGACTGGGGTCCATTCATTACAGTTCTCATGAGCTACTTTAGAATTGAACAAAGACACAGAACTGAATGGTAGTAAGCATGCAAAGTTTTGTTTAGGGCTCTCAAATGCAGCTTTAAAAATATTTTTAACTTCTTCTTTCTTGTGAACAGATTGAAGACCAACTTTCCATATACCAATCACTGCACAAATCCAGGCTATTTGTTAAGTCCAGTTACAGTGCAAAGAAATATATGTGGAGAAAATGCCAGCGTGAAGGTCTCCATTGAAATTGAAGGATTTCAACTGCCAGTTACTTTTACATGTGATGGTAGGTTTGTGGTTTCCCAACCATCTTTTTGGTCTGTTTAGGGAGAAATGTTTAAAATGTTATTTTAATCATTCTTGACCCTGTTATCATTAGGTATCCTTTTAAAAAATTTTGTGTTTTATGTGTGTGTGTGGTAAAATCCTTAACATTCAGGGGCGTCTGGGTGGCTCAGTGAGTTAAAGCCTCTGCCTTGGGCTCAGGTCATGATCCCAGGGTCCTGGGATTGAGCCCCACATCGGGCCCTCTGCTCAGCAGGGAGCCTGCTTCTTCCTCTCTCTCTGCCTTCCTCTCTGCCTGCCTGTGATCTCTGTCTGTCAAATAAATAAATAAAATCTCTAAAAAAAAAAAAATACTTGGGGCGCCTGGGTGGCTCAGTGGTTTAAGCTGCTGCCTTCGGCTCAGGTCATGATCTCAGGGTCCTGGGATCGAGTCCCGCATCAGGCTCTCTGCTCGGCGGGAAGCCTGCTTCCCTCTCACTCTCTCTGCCTGCCTCTCTGCCTACTTGTGATCTCTCTCTGTCAAATAAATAAATAAAATCTTAAAAAAAAAAAATACTTAACATTCATTAGTTACCCTTTTCACAAAAATGGCATTCATTTGGATACTTTTCTGGTTAGGACTAGTGGGAAAATAGTTTACCTTTATGACTGCATATTTCTGTGAAAAATGCTGGGTAATTTTGATTAATTGGTGGCATTTGGCCAAGGTCCCAAAGCATGGTATTGAAAGGCGATTTATAGTCCCAATTTTTTTTTTTCATTTTATGGCAAGAAGAGTGTTTGTTTTTAAATAGCTGTCAGTGAAATTGAAATTCCAGGTATCTTGCTAAGCTCTTCTAAGAAGTAGATAATCTTCCTTTAGTTCTAACTATTCCAAATTTGGTGTGGATATCCTTTCTAGAAATGTATCCTTAAGTCTGTAGGAAATTTTTTGTCATAGTTTGAGTCTCATGATGTATATTGTTTTAATGGGATTCCAGCAGTAGAACAAGAGCCTTTATTTTTACAGTACTTTGACCTAAAAATGATGCCATTTTTTTCTGTCATGGTTATGACTAGGAAAATGTCCAATATTTGGATACTTTCTTTGTAGCTTTGCACTTTTCAAGGCTCTTTGAAAAAAATATGAATCTGAAACAAAAATGTTAGCCAACTATAATAATTATTCTTTTAGTTTCTAAAGGAAAAACTATTCTTATAAAACATACTTTGAATTTTGATCTGGGGATTATTTAAAACCCTTATGTTGTAAGAATTACTACTAAAATTGAAAAAAGATCAATAGGCCCCTTGATAGAAATAGTAAACACTGATGAAAGTGTTTCAATTTGTATGGTTTTGACTTAATATATCAAGATATCATTACTTTTTGAGGAAAAAATAATGACTTAAAGACTTAATATATCAAGACTTAATATAAAAAAGACATCATTACTTTTTGAGAAAATATCTCGAATGCTTATCGTTTGGTTCTTCATAAACGTGCACATTTACAATGTACATCTCTGTTAAGAAATTTAACCACATTATGATAGAAGTGTGTCCAGATGATAAGTATTACCATACAATTGGCTATTCAGAAATGTACCCATTGCATTAGATATTTTATGGCCTTTTCTGCCAATCTGTTGATTTTCATGAAGTCTGAACTGAATAATTGTTTTCTAAATTGAACATAGGGGCTCTTAGAAGTAAATTACTTTAAAAGGTTACTTTAATTTTTAGTGTCTTGTAATCTTAGTATCCAGCTACTGTAATGAACAATAATTGAACAATACTTCCTACTTGCTATATTTTTATTCTTTGGAAAATTTATTACGAACATGTCAAACATTTAAAATTTAAAACATTTAAAATTATTTTTTCCTTATGATTTCGTTTAAATCATTGTTTGCTATATCCTGCTAAATGTTAACCTTTTTGGAGGAGTCTGTGGTAGGGAGGTGGCTTTCTTAGCTTACTTAGATCTGCCCTATCTAATACAGTAATCACTAGCCCCATGTGGCTATTGAGTACTCAAAATGTGGCTAATATAGAGTGAGATGTGCTATATACGTAAAATACACAGTGGATTTCAAAGACCCAATTTGAAAAGAAATAAGCTGTGTCATCGGTAATTTTAAAATGCTGGTTATATGATGCAATGACATTTTGGATTTATTAAGTTAAATAAAATATGTTGAAATTAGCTTCACCTGTTTCTTTTTACTTTTCTCAATCTGGCTAGTAGAATATCTTAAATTCTGTATGTGACCTACATTATATTTCTGTTGTATAGGCTCTCTTAAATGATAAGAATTACATTCTCAAGTGTATAGAGTGAAATGAGCAAAATGAAACTGATGCCTCTTTTACAGTGAGTTCTACTGTAGAAATCATTATAATGCAAGCCCTTTGCTGGGTACATGATGACTTGAATCAAGTAGATGTTGGCAGCTATGTTCTGAAAGTTTGTGGTCAAGAGGAAGTGCTGCAGAAGTAAGTATTCATTTAACTACTGAGCAACGTCTTTTGAAATTTAATTTTAAGGAGTTAAATTAGAAAAATTTCAAGTTAAATTTGTACTCTAAGAATACTTTGGGTCCTACTAAGTTAATTCATTGGATCAATAAGCTTATATTGAGATACACTTTAAGATGTGTTTAAGACAGTGGAGGGCTATCAGACATAATTAAAACGTGGTATTGCCCTCAAGCATATAGTCTTAAATGGGAAGAATGGTGGGTAATTGGTTGATAAGTGAATTTAATGGCTCTTTGTGCTGAGAGTCGAAAGTCACATCGTTATAGACTCCATTTTCCTTTTGTAGCATGTACCATTACTTTTCACAAAGTGGTCATCTGTGACTTCCTTTTAGTTGCCTAAAATAATCATTATGATTTTTTTCTGAACGAGATAATTTATTATATCTAGCTTCTAGTGCAGTTATTTTACAGATTTTAGTATTTTAAATTACTCAAAATGCCCTGCCCTAGTTTTTCTTGTTTTTTTTTTTTTTTTTTTTTATCTTCATCTTCTTTCTTTTGTGTTGTGACTCTTCTCATGTAGAATTACTCTTTTATTTAAGTGCCCACACTTGGTTAAAAAACTGTCTCTACATTTTACCATTCTCTTCAGTTCTGATGCAGATAGAAGTTATATTTTACTCTTACCTCTGTAATTTCTACTTTGAGAATAACATTGATGAAAATTAATATATTTTAATAGTAATCATTGCCTTGGAAGTCATGAATATATTCAAAACTGCCGAAAATGGGACACAGAGATTAAACTACAACTTTTGACCTTGAGCGCAATGTGTCAAAATCTGGCCCGAACAGTAAGTATGTACCTCATAACTGAATTGCATTTGGTTGAATCTGAGTAATTCTCCTAATCAGCCAATTTGCAATTTGTACATTCTCCAAGATTTCTGGGTTGGACTGGTGAATGGATTGGAATGAGGAACTAATTCTACCCGCAACAAGGGTTTTCAGCAGATTGGAATAATACATGGAATAATAGCCAATCGTAGAGTCTTAGGTAGCATACTACTGTGAGCTGGAGGCATATTTGAAAATCAGAGTGGAGGAAATAAAAGCTTGATTTGTAATGGTTTTGCAAGAATGAAAACATTGGGGTCAAAGAGAAATGAGGAAGGAGGAAAGATTTTGAATACTAAATACGGTTTGGGGGAAGAAGAGATCCACATTGACTTTTGCATCAAACTGAAAAATATACATTATTCTGCACCAAAGAAAACTATTTCTCTTCTTAAAATACAGTACTTTCAATTAGCAATAATCGCGCCTCGGATAAACCTCATTGGCTACGATACTGCCACTGCGCAAAGCTTAAAATACAGTACTTTCATTTGAAGTTAAAGCACATTAGAGTACAGGAGATTAGGCTAATTTATTACTGTACGAACACTTGATAAACTTTAATCTTTTTTTTTTTAAAGATTTTATTTATTTATTTGACAGATCACAAGTAGTCAGAGAGGCAGGCAGAGAGAGAGAGAGAGGGAAGCAGGCTCCCTGCTGAGCAGAGAGCCCCATGCGGGACTCAATCCCAGGACCCTGAGATCATGACCTGAGCCGAAGGCAGCGGCTTAACCCACTGAGCCACCCAGGTGCCCCAAACTTTAATCTTTAAAGAGAATTATTCTTCACTTGGTAGAACTTGGATGGAAAATAGCAGTCGTTTTTATTTTATTTTCTTAGGTTTTACTCCTGTGTTTCATAGAATTTATTTCACTTGGGTGGAAACTATTTCATGAAATTCAGTATATTTTAGGAGTCTTCAGTGGCTTTTCTTTAGTTTCTTAAGGAATGATGTTTTTGAATATATTTACATACTAAAGACTTAGTATGGCGGAAGAGACTGGTACCTTGTTTGTTGAGGGTAAAGTTGGGGGCAATTTGATTATCATTAGAAAACTAATGCAGACATTCAGATGACTTCTTCCACATCTGATCCAACCCCACCATCATTTTCATTTGGCTGTCAGCCATCTTTAAAAGTGTTTGTTTTGGAACACCTGGATGGCTTAGTCGATTAAACAGCTGCCTTCATCTCAGGTCATGATCCCAGGGTCCTAGGATTGAGCCTCACTTCAGGCTCCCTGCTCGGCAGGGAGTGTGCTTCTACCTCTGCCTCTCCCCCAGCTTGTGCTCTCTCTCAGATAAATAAAATGTCAAAAAAATAAATAAATAAAAACTTTTGTTTTTTTAAAGCTCCTTATTCTTTCCTTACAGAACAGAAATAGTTACTACTTTGGGAGCTACTTATATATCAGAAACTAGACTTAAGACATTTATGTTTTTAATTTATAAAATGAATTTTTTAGAGTATTGATTTACTTTTTTCCTCACTCAGTTATAAATAGCATTTAATTCTGATAATATTTTAGCCTCTGTTCTGAAAAATCACTTTAGTTTCAAGAATTTATCATACACTTAACCATATTTAATTTGGCAATAGAAAGACCAAAGAATGGATTTTATTTTTCTGCTAAAAATGTATATATATACACCTTTTTTTTTAGGCAGAAGATGATAAAACACCTGTGGATTTAAACAAACACCTGCATCAAATGGAAAAACCTTACAAAGAAGTCATGATAAGGTGTGGCATCTAAAACATTAATTTCAGGTTTTCAAACTTTGCTTTTGGATGTGAATACCTTTATTTTGGTGAATAAAACAAAGTATTTGTATATAGTATCCTTCAGTCACAGTAATTGTTCTTTATTTCAGATACCCTGTTGAAGAACTTTTAGATTCTTACCACAATCAAGTAGAACTGGCTCTTCAAATTGAAGTATGTCTTAATTCACATTTTGGCATGATGACTTAAGGATTCTTGACTTTGTTCTATCTTAAATATTAGTGTGGTGGTGGAGGAAATATTATAGAAGGATGATTAAAACTATATTCTTGATGTTGACATTTGATGACTTGTTTTTCTGAGCCATCTTGTTAACCAAATTTCTCAATATTGCATGAGTCAGCACTTCACCTCACTTCAGCTTTATTACTAAGAGGAGACTTCAGTTCAATTCAGATAGCATTAACTGAATGTTTACTATGTGCTAGGTGCTGGAGTTATGAAAATGAAAGATCTAGCTCCCATTTACCAAGAACTTAAAACTAGTGATGGATTTAAACAAAATTTCATATAGTATAGTAAATGTAGTATAGAGGTATACATTGCGTTCTTTGGGAGATCAAAGAAGGGCACTCTTCCAACTTGAGAGTTCATGGAAAACCTCTAAGAAGGGAGTTTGCCTGAGCCAAGTCAACAGTACAGGTTAGCTAGAAGATAGTTGGGAAGGGCATGTGAACAACACACAGGTTTGATACAGGTTTGATGCATGTGAAATATATGCATTTCTGTAATAGAGTACAGAGTGTGACAGGAAGATTGGGAAGGACACTGGAGATACCAGATATAAATTACCACTTTATAATCCATGTTAACTTCTAATCTGTCCTCTAGATTAGAGGGCCATATCCAGTCCACTTTCTATTTTTGTAAATAAACAATTTTTGGAACACAGCCACACTCATTAGTTTACATATTTTCTGTGACTGCATTTGTGCTCTAATACTAGAGTTGAGTAGTTGGGACAGATACTGTATATTCTGCAAAATCTAAACAATTTACTATTTGCTATTTTATGGAGAAGGTTTGCTGCTTTAGCCATTAAAGGTATTTTTAGCTGATGATAGGGGGTTGGTTGGGGTGAGTGACTTGTTTAGTCCCAAGCTTTGAAATCCCTCTGGCCATACTGTATAAGTTACATTGAATTCTGGCAGGATTGGTTTCAGGGAGACTATTTAGGAAGGTGTTTTATAGTATTCCAAGTGGAAGATAATGAGTGTGGCTAAGGCAAGAAGGAGGGATCTGATTAACAATATTGAGAAGATAAAACTGGCAGGATCTGGGTAAGTAATGAGATGTAAGAGAAGAAATAGTAAAGGATTTCTTCACTATTGAAGAAATATTCTTGTCAGCATATAAACATATTCATTTATTTGGTAAATGTTGAATATCTCCTCATTGTGAGGCTTGCTGTAGGTGCTGATGATATGGCAGCAAACAAATGAAACTGTAATCCCAGCTCTTAGTTTATACTCTAGTTGGATGAGACAGACAATGAAAGTAGCAAAACATGTGCTGTATCAGGTGGTAAGCACTACAGAGAAAAATAAAGGAGGGTAATGTTTCAGTTTCAACATTTGTATTCAGAGAAGACCTTATTAAGAAGATGAAATTGAGCAAAGAACTAGAGAGAAAGAAACTATCTGGTTATCTAGGGGAGGAGGAGGGTGCCTAGTATATATAAGGTGTGTCTTTCTAGCTAGAATAGAGTGAGGAAGAGGGGAGAAAATGGAAACAGATCAATTAGGAAGATGTTTTCTTAGCTGCAGAGGGTGGATGGGGGGAGGGGGTGGGAGAGGGAGAAACCAGGAGAGGGGCAGATTTGGATGGAAGATATGGAACTTAATTTTGGACCTTATGTTTGTGATGACTTTTGTTCACCTTAATAGCAGTGTTAAGTAGGCAAAGCTGGATGCAGGGGTTGGTCTCACAACCCTGAGATCATGACCTGAGCTGAAGTCAAGAGTCAGACACTTAACTGACTGAGCCACCCAGGTACCCCTTTGTTCCCTTTACTTTCAGTGCTTTTCCTCCAGATATTTGCATGGCTTACCCAGCAGTTTAAGGTCTCCACTCACATGTCTTATCACAGATGTCTTCATGACCATCTTATCTAAAATAGTGACTAAAAATAAAATTATTTAAGTAGTGAGTATCATTTATTATCCACATTTTTTTTTTAATTTTTTTTTTATTCATTTATTTGTTTATTTACAGCATAACAGTGTTCATTGTTTTGGCATCACACCCAGTGCTCCATGCAGTACGTGCCCTCCCTATTACCCACCACCTGGTTCCTCAACCTCCCACCCCCCCACCCCCGCCCCTTCAAAACCCTCTGGTTGTTTTTCAGAGTCCATAGTCTCTCATGGTTCATCTCCCCTTCCAGTTTCCCTCAACTCCCTTCTCTTCTCCATCTCCCCATGTCCTCCATGTTATTTGTTATGCTCCACAAATAAGTGAGACCATATGATACTTGACTCTCTCTGCTTGACTTATTTCGCTCAGCATAATCTCTTCCAGTCCCGTCCATGTTGCTACAAAAGTTGGGTATTCATCCTTTCTGATGGAGGCATAATACTCCATTGTGTATATGTACCACATCTTCCTTATCCATTCATCCGTTGAAGGGCATCTTGGTTCTTTCCACAGTTTGGCGACCGTAGCCATTGCTGCAATAAACATTGGGATACAGATGGCCCTTCTTTTCACTACATCTGTATCTTTGGGGTAAATACCCAGCAGTGCAATTGCAGGGTCATAGGGAAGCTCTATTCTTAATTTCTTCAGGAATCTCCACACTGTTCTCCAAAGTGGCTGCACTAACTTGCATTCCCACCAACAGTGTAAGAGGGTCGTTGTTTCCTGTCTTGCTAATTTTGGCCATTCTAACTGGTGTCAGGTGGTATCTCAATGTTGTTTTAATTTGAATCTCCCTGATGGCTAGTGATGATGAACATTTTTTCATGTGTCTGATAGCCATTTGTATGTCTTCGTTGGAGAAGTGTCTGTTCATATCTTCTGCCCATTTTTTGATATGATTATCTGTTTTGTGTGTGTTGAGTTTGAGAACTTCTTTATAGATCCTGGATATCAGCCTTTTGTCTGTACTGTCATTTGCAAATATCTTCTCCCATTCCGTGGGTTGCCTCTTTGTTTTGTTGACTGTTTCCTTTGCTGTGCAGAAACTTTTGATCTTGATGAAGTCCCAAAAGTTCATTTTTGCTTTTGTTTCCTTGGCCTTTGGAGACATATCTTGAAAGAAGTTGCTGTGGCTGATATCGAAGAGGTTACTGCCTATGTTCTCCTCTAGGATTCTGATAGATTCCTGTCTCACGTTGAGGTCTTTTATCCATTTCGAGTTTATCTTTGTGTACGGTGTAAGAGAATGGTCAAGTTTCATTCTACATATCGCTGTCCAGTTTTCCCAGCACCATTTATTGAAGAGACTGTCTTTTTTCCATTGAATATTCTTTCCTGTTTTGTCAAAGATTATTTCACCATAGAGTTGAGGGTCCATATCTGGGCTCTCCACTCTGTTCCACTGGTCTATGTGTCTGTTTTTATGCCAGTACCACACTGTCTTGGTGACCACAGCTTTGTAGTAAAGCTTGAAATCGGGTAACGTGATGCCGCCAGTTTTGTTTTTGTTTTTCAACATTTCCTTAGCAATTCGGGGTCTCTTCTGATTCCATACAAATTTTAGGATTATTTTCTCCAGCTCTTTGAAAAATACCGGTGGAATTTTGATCGGAATGGCATTAAAAGTATAGATTGCTCTAGGCAGTATAGACATTTTAACAATGTTTATTCTTCCAATCCAAGAGCATGGAACAGTCTTCCATCTTTTTGTGTCTTCTTCAGTTTCTTTCATGAGTGTTCTGTAGTTCCTCGAGTACAGGTCCTTTACCTCTTTGGTTAGGTTTATTCCCAGGTATCTTATGGTTCTTGGTGCTATAGTAAATGGAATCGATTCTCTAATTTCCCTTTCTGTATTTTCATTGTTAGTGTATAAGAAAGCCACTGATTTCTGTACATTGACTTTGTATCCTGCCACGTTACTGAATTGCTGTATGAGTTCTAGTAGTTTGGGGGTGGAGTCTTTGGGGTTTTCTATATAAAGAATCATGTCATCTGCGAAGAGAGAGAGTTTGACTTCTTCCTCGCCAATCTGGATACCTTTTATTTCTCTTTGTTGTCTGATTGCCGTTGCTAGAACTTCTAATACTATGTTGAACAAGAGTTATTATCCACATTTTTTATAGCTTTATTGTGGTATAATTTATATACGATAAAATGTACCCATTAGATGTATATAATTCAATGATTTCTTTCAATAAATGCATAGAATTGTATAATTATCCCCATAATCCAGTTCTTTAGAACATTTTCATGACCCCCAAATTTTCCATTTGCCACTTCACAGTCATTCTCCATTCCCAGACCCACCCACAGATAATGCCCAATCTGGTTCCTGCTTGATAGATTTGCCTTTAATGGAGATTTCATGTAAATGGAATCATATCCTATGGAATCTTTTATATCTGATTTTTTTTTCACATATCCTACTGTTTTTAAGCTCTGTCCATGTTATACATAAGTTGTAGTATGTATCCACAGTTGGCTAATTTTTTTTTTATTGCTAAATACTTTCATTGTATGGATACACCATATTTTGTTTTTATCTGGCCACCAAATAATGGACATTTTGTCAGTTTACAGTTTTTAGTTATGAGTTATGCTGCTATAAACATTCACATATAAATTTTTGTACATTTTAATTTAGCTTTTAGGGGAGATCAGGAAGTTTTAGAAGTTTTGATTCCTACTGGCCTTAATTTTCTAGAGATAAGGTATTAATTTATTTTAGTAAAGTGAAGTTAGGGTAATGGCAGATGTTTTGAGCCAAGGAATAATGGTTTGGCTTCATATTCTAAGAAGAATGGGAAAGAGAACTGACCAAGAACAAGTAAAAGGAATGTTAAGTAGCATGCAAGTTCCTGCTAAAATTAGGGAATGTTGAATCTGTACAGTTCTGAGATTTTCTCTGAAAGTATTCAGCTACTTGGTAGAGGAAGCAGAGAATAGTATCTGAGCTCAAAGACTTCGTTTAGTCAGAGTGAATGTGTGAGAACAAAGGAGATTGTGATCAGAGTATGTATGATATTGTAGTTTAGATTCTGATAGGGTATAATTTGGGGGTTGAAGAGGCTATGAATTTTCCATGTGGACATTTATATAACTGAGGCTTACAGGATATAGGGTAGGAAGTCGGGAATATCCAGAGCAAAAATAGGGTATACAGTGCGGGAAATGACTACATGTCAATTGTCAGGCAGATCAGGCCATTAGAGGATAAGTTAGAAGACAGGAAATATAGTAGTAGAACAGGGAAACTTAGAGAGTCATTAATTAATAAAAAGTAGTTAAGTACTGTAAAGAGTAAAAGAGGATTCTAAAGAAGGACTTGACATATTATGACTTGTATGCTAAATGTGGCCTATTGCCTATTTTTGTAAATAAAGTTTTATTGGAACACAGCTTATTAGTTCATGTATTGTCAGTATTTGTTTTCACACCATAATAGCAGAGTTGAATTGTGACAGAGACGATGTGGCTGGCCCTCCAAGCCTAGAACGTTTGCTCTCTGGCCTTTAAAAAGTTTGCCAATCATGCTTTGAGGGGTCCAGCAGTAATAATAAGTGCGAAAAAGCAGCTGTTAGCTCTAAGTTGAGGAACAATGGATAGTGAAGGAATTCTAAGGACTTAGGATAGAACCTCCCCTCCAACCTCAGGCTAAAATTCAGACCTTTTTTTGGAAATCCAGCGTCTTCCATGAGGGTTTGGCTGTCTCAGGGACACATGGGTTGCCTATAGCAAAGAACCTTAATAGAGTTGTCAGATTGGGAGACCATGGCCATGGGTGAGAGTCGGCGGGTAGCAGCTGGAGCTGGTCTTTGAGGATCCCTGGGATCTGATGCTGAAGTAAAAAATAGAGGACTAGAACCCTGATGAGAAGTGTCTTCATGCTGCTGTTGTGTGAGTGTCCCTTCGGTGCCCTCTATTGACAAAACCTAACATTGTGTCAACTGGCAAAGGAAAAATGTTTATAGGTCTAGCTTCAGTATCACAAAGTAGAGCAAAGAAGGATGGATTTGAAATTGATAGACAATAAATTGATGACTGGGACATAAAAAATGATGGGGAGTAGTATAGGAGAATGACCTGTGCCTCAAAACTGGAAAGGTTTTTGCATGAAGGTGTAGGAGTAGAAGCAGAAATAAAAAGTTATTTAAGCCAAAATAGGGAGCTAGAAAACAGATTGTCAGGGCCTGAGGACTGGAGGGTAATTGGGTGTTTGAGAGAATGAGGTGGTTTTATTTAAGCATGAAGGTACAGGGAGCATTTAGTTTATGGTTGCCAAGCCTCAAGGGTGGAAAAGTTTAAATTTTTAAGGGATAGTACAGTACTAAGTTTCAGCCCATTCTAATAGTACTTGGCCTATAAGGTTGGCTTAAATGTTTGATGAGTTCATTCATTATGTAAAAATGTTTCTTAATGAAATATATACTTTAAAATGATGGAGGAATGGGGAGGGAGTTTTAAATATTCTCATCGGATAAATGATTTTATAATTGTACATGTATATTTTTGAATCATGGTGAAATCAACTGTGGTTGAATACTCTGGAGGGATAATCCTCAAGGAAGTTTTTTCATGAGACAAAATGTAAAAAGTGATGGTTGTACAGATGTAAACGATGCTTAAAAGTTGATTTAACGTTTCATAACTGTGGCCCAATGTTATTAATATGTGGCCAGCCTCTGAAGAACTTGGTTTCTGATACCAAATTTTTGGCATGCAGGATTGGTGTTTTTAATATGGAACTTAGAAGACTATACTTTCAGGGATCATTTCTATAGTTTGTTAATATGGAACTTAATCCCAAATGAGAATAAAAAATAACTCCAGTTTTTTTTTATGACTTAACAATTTGTTAATAATTTATTATTCTGATGAAATTAATGGCATTTGTGTATGAATAATTGTCTCGTGCAAAGTGAAGACCCAGTTTTTCTTATTCAAAATAAAATAGATAATTGAAAAGGTTGTCTTGTATCTTTTTCATCACAAAGAGGAAAGGATATCTGTTCTTAAGCACATCTAAAATGTCTAGTTTCTGACTTTATCTTTTCTGAAACATCCTTTAAATTCTACGTACTTATGTTTATTTTACTTTTTTATTTTTAAAGAACCAGCACCGAGCTGTAGATCAAGTAATTAAAGCTGTAAGAAAAATCTGTAGCGCTTTAGATGGTGTAGAGACTCTTGCCATTACAGAAGCAGTAAAGAAGCTAAAGAGAGCGGTTAATCTTCCAAGGAGTAAAAGTGCTGATGTGAGTATTCTTTTAGTAATTAGCATTTTGTTAAATGCAAGTATGTATTTCAGTGAGTGTCTGTCACTTAAACTGGGAGATTTTTGCTTCTTCTGGACAATGTGTTACCATTTTAACCTTGGCTTTCACTTTTGAGTTGATTTGGTCACTTACTTGGTATAGTTGGGAATTCCTGAGAGGAGATGGGCTGCTTTGGAAGGGCTTTGCGAGGGTTGATATTGAATACATGGATGTCAAACTATAAACCTTTTATGTGTGAAGGAGGTATTGTGGCAAAAACAAGTTGGTTGGAGAGTTCCAGGTAGATACTGAGCTTCAGAACCTAGGTGGTGATAGTTTCCATTTGTCCTTCTGGATGGAAACGTCCATGACTGCCCATGGGAGAAGTTCTACTTTGGCGATAACCTCTTCTTCTTGAAAATATCCAGAAACCTCACTAATAGTGACTTATTGCCTCAGAAACAACCAGGTTGGGTGTCCTTTCTTGATATCATACTGTTGCTTTTAGTAAAAGCTCTCCCGGGGGCGCCTGGGTGGCTCAGTGGGTTAAAGCCTCTGCCTTTGGCTCAGGTCATGATCCCAGGGTCCTGGGATCGAGCCCTGCATCGGGCTTTCTGCTCCGCAGGGAGCCTGCTTCCTCCTCTCTCTCTGCCTGCCTCTCTGCCTAGTTATGATTTCTCTCTGTCAAATAAATAAAATATAAAAAAATAAATAAATAAATAAAATAAGGCTTAAAAACAAAAGCTCTCCCTATGGTATTTCCATGGGGATTTAATTACCTCTGTTCAGAGGATTGTTCATAGCTCTGATGAAAGGATCAGAGAAGGTGGATTCCAAGACACAATACATTTAAAGGAAGGAAAAGTTACATTGATGGTATGCCTTTCAGCATATCTAAGAGAAAGCTTTATTGATTCATTCTCACAGAGAACCTATCTGTAGGGTATATAGAAATTTGGGTCTCTTTTCTCTCTCTCTCTTTCTCTCTCTTTTTTTTTTTTAAGAGAGGGGGAGAGAGGCAGCGGAGGGACAGAAAGAGAGGGAGAGAGAGTCCCAAGCAGACTCTGCAGTGAGTGCAGAGCCCGACGCAGTGTGACCTGAACATCATGACCTGAGCCAAAACCGAGTCAGACAATCAACCAGCTGTGCCACCCAGGCGCCCCATTTGAAGATTTTTTTTTTTTTTTTTTTTTTTTTTTTTTGACAGAGAGCACAAGCAGGGGGAGCGGCAGGCAGAGGGAGAGGGAGAAACAGTATCCCTGCTGAGCAGAGAGCCTGATGTGGGGCTCAGTCCCAGGACACTGGGATCGTAACCAGAGCCAAAGGCAGATGCTTAACCGACTGAACCACCCAGGCGCCCCAAAGATATTCTTACTTTACTAATAGTAAAGCAACTAATGGAATATAAAGCATCATATTAGTGTATTTATCACTTTTGGGTTTCAAATCTTACTTACTAGACTTATTGAATGAGGCAGATTTTGTTGAGTTTCTGTATCATGCACTAATTTTCAGTTACTCTGATTTTCTTGATAACTAAAAATAATTTGTTTTTTGGGGGGTTTTCACCCTTTGTTGCATTTTTGCTTTGTTTTATTCTGCAGGAACTTTTGGGAGGTTTCCTGATAGAGCATTTAATTTAATTTTTACCTTTAATTTCAGTACATATGGGCAATTTTCTGACTAATTTATATGTGTATGCAGGTAACTTCACTGTCTGGAGAAGGAGATATTAGTAAGAGTTCATCTAGGGGTATGTCTTTAAGTTCTTTAAATTTTAGCAACAGTTGTTGGTTTTTTGGGGGAATTATATTAACAATTTCTTTAAATATAGGATCACTGAATTCTGAAAATCCTGTTCAAGTAAGCATGGACCAGTTAACTGCAGCAATTTATGATCTTCTCAGACTCCATGCAAATTGTGGTAGGAGTCCTACAAACTGTGCCCAAAGTAACAGGAACGTCAAGGAGGCTTGGACAACAACAGAACAGCTTCAGTTTACAATTTTTGCTGCACATGGAATTTCGAGTAATTGGGTATCAAAGTAAGTAACTATTTAAAATGGAATATGTACAACTTTACCCAGAAGCTGTTCTAATTCTATAAAATGTCAGCCATGCACTGTTCTCTTAATATTTAAGTGGATGATACAGGAATTATCAGATACCTTTGTGGTTTTCATAAAAATTACAGAGATGTTTAAAGCTGTTGCAATAAAAAATACCACTCACTACATGCAAAAAAAGGGAGGAAAATACATGTGTAAGGTTATAAAGACAAATACTAATAAATTAGTCAATTTATGACTGTTATTTTTCAGCCTTTCCTTTAGAAAAGGCAATTTAGGGGCGCCTGGGTGGCTCAGTGGGTTAAGCCGCTGCCTTCGGCTCAGGTCGTGATCTCAGGGTCCTGGGATCGAGCCCCCATCGGGCTCTGCTCAGCAGGAAGCCTGCTTCCTCCTCTCTCTGCCTGCCTCTCTGCCTGCTTGTGGTCTCTGTCTGTCAAATAAATAAAATCTTAAAAAAAAAAAAAAAGAAAAGAAAAGGCAATTTACTGATTGCTAGGCTTTGAAGTCTATAAGAGCGTATTTCTTCTACTGAATTTTTTTTTAAAAGATTTTATTTGACAGAGCGATCACAAGTAGGCAGAGGCAGGCAGAGAGAGAGAGAGGAGGAGGAAGCAGGCTCCCTGCTGAGCAGAGCGGTTTGCAGGGCTCGATCCCAGCCAAAGGCAAGTTTAACCCACTGAACCACCTCAGCACCCTGCCTTTTTTATTTTTTTGTCAGTGCTACAAAGTTTGCCAGCTTCAGCTTATGAAATGACTAATATAAACTGAAAAGTCTGAATTGAATACTTTTAATGAAATAGTTCCATAATAACTTAATGCTATAAAGTAAAATAAAGACTAGTGAATACATACTGAACATACATTTTGCTTAAATTGAGCTTTAGATTAATATACTAGAATATATAATTACTTGAAAGTGATACATTAACACTCAGTAAATATTTACTGAATACCATCTTTGGGCAGTGTTCTTCATACTAGGGATTCAATAGTAAACAAGGCAACAGAAGAATCTCTGCCCTCTTGGGACTTGCCTTTATATGGGTACTACTGCCATGTGAAGGTATTTGATTCTTTTAAATGTTACAGGGGTAATACCTTCCACATCCTCCATACAGATTCTTATATACACACAAATTTAGGGATACTAATGAGGAAAATAGATGCTTGCTAGAAGACAATACAGAAAACTGCAGTGATAATTAAGATGGTAGGAAAGTAAAATGCTGAAGAAAAGAGGGACAAATAGAGTGAGGTTGAGAAAAGTAGTTAAGTAGTTAGCTAAAGGTGTTTTGTGAATCAGTGAGATCAGATTTAAAATATATTCCATATGATTAATAGATTGTATATATGAACGAAATGGTTAATGTGTAAGCCTAGCAGTAAGTTAGAAATCTAGGAGAACACAGTTTTAATGAACCTAAGACTCCTAGCCTGCAAGATTGCCTGATGGTATCCAACCAGCTCTGTACTTGTGGCAATTAGGGGCTAAATCATTGCTGTCTAATGAGAATACAATAGCATGTATTCCATGGATGGAAGACTCCTAATAGATTAGAAAGACTGGCTCAGTGCAAGTCAGGCCCATGCATTAATATGCTTAACTGACTCTAGTTACTTAGCAAAGAAAATAGCACCTATGGAAGATAATGTTTCTACTTTCTCTTCTAAGAATTTACCTAGAAATAAATAATTATTCAGTGCCATTCAGCTAAAATCTAAAGCTAATAACTGATGACAAAGTTGTGAGGAGGTTTCTAGCGCAGCCACCTTAGACTTGCACTTGGGGATACACATTTCCTTCTGTATTCCTCTGCTATACTCTTTCTTTATTTTTGTAGCATTTGCAATAGTTGAATTTTAGATGTTTTCCAAAAATTCAGATGAATGGTGGCCACATAATTTCAGATAATAATCGCTTTTAGGGAAAAATGGCTAATGATATGCATTTGTATCAGTTAACAAATTTGTATTATCAAATTAAAAATCTTTCTTTTCTCAGTTATGAAAAATACTACTTGATATGTTCCCTGTCTCACAATGGAAAGGATCTCTTTAAACCTATTCAGTCAAAGAAGGTTGGCACTTATAAGAGTTTCTTCTATCTTATTAAATGGGATGAACTGTAAGTGAAAGTTTTGGCTTTTTATTTTTTCAGTATGCCCTCTTTTTTCCATGTATGCATCCTAGTTTTCATTTTTATCACAATTTCCATTAAAGTCCACTAAATTCTTGTATCTTAGGATCTCTCCTAGATATACTATAGAAGAGATAAATTCTCATTTAAAAATCTGAAATACTGTTCTGAAAAATGTGCATATTGTTAAATTATAGAACATGCCATTAATTGTTCTTAGACTTTTGTCAAGCTAAAACTATAAATTTACATACAGTTGTACACACATACCATAGAAATACGGTTTTCATAACATTGCTTAGTTTAGTATTTATTCTGTAATATTATATATATGAAGCCTAGTTTTTGGTTAACATTAGAAAATTAAATCCATATACAAGATACTTTGCACTGTTAATATTTTTAAAATACTGTTTTTAAACTAAGGGGATGCTTTCACTATTTAGGGACGTATGTAATTGCAGAACTTTTTATTCTGCATTTATTAAGTGTTTTCATATTTACTTTTTTAAATTACAAAAATAACGCATCTTTGAAAATATTAATACAAAAATATGTATGGGTAAAAATGGTATCATTTTATTTCCAACACTTAACCATCTTATGACTCCTCAGAGTGACCACTTTTGACCCAATGTATCCTTTCAGACTTAAAAAATTTAAAAGGTAAACATACATGTCTGCCCTTGTGTGTTTGTATGTGTGTATGTATATCTATATTTATGTATAAAATATATTTTATATGTATGTATATCCTAATCAGAAATAATCATCTAGTTTTTCCTAAAGACAATAAAAATGACTTATTTTCCCTAGAAGTTGACAGTATCAAGTCTTGAGAAAATGCACTAAGAAATTTTTAAAGAACTATTACATATTTGAAATTTTAATGAAATTTATTTAAGACTTTTTATAGTACATATTGGCCAAAATTGCTGCTTAAGTAAAAGTTACTCGGGATTAAAGATTTTTTGATAAGTCAAATGAAATGCCTAAAATTGTCAGTCTCATTAAATGGTTTAATTTCATATTTGATCTAATTTGTCTTTTCTATTAATACATTTTTCCCCCTTAGAATCATTTTTCCCATCCAGATATCACAATTGCCATTAGAATCACTTCTTCACCTTACTCTTTTTGGAATTTTAAATCAGAGCAGTGGAAGTTCCCCTGATTCTAATAAGCAGAGAAAGGGGCCAGAAGCTTTGGGCAAAGTTTCTTTACCTCTTTTTGATTTTAAACGGTAAGTTTTACTGAGTTATGATGGTGAGTTACTGTGGACACATCTGCAACATCAGAATTGGCTAGAGAATAGCATGGGGAACAATGACATATATGGGATAATGTGCTACCTCAGTTTTTGCAGTGTGAATAAAAGGAAGTTATTTCAGAGACACAGATCAGAAGAAATCACAAAGTAACTCTGCTATAATTTGAACATATCTACCTGGGTACTTAGAAGATTGTTTGCCACTCACTATTCCAGGAGAAAAGCAGCAGGCAGTTTATGCTCTGTCATTTATGTAAAGTACTGTGTTTTTGACATAATAGTCGTGGTCTTACAAGTTTCCTTGATGCCAATAAAACAAATCCCATTTTTCCTCTTCTCATACTTTTCCCATTCTTCTCCATAGTTTCAGAGTCTACAGCTGCACATTATTTCCTTCTCTTTACCTAACTGATCTACCCTGGCTGCTGTGGGCCCCGGCCTTTAACCTCCAAAAGTCTCCCATATGTTCAAAACCTTATTGATCCTTACGGGTAAAGGAATTCCTTTTGAGCCTTGTATCTTATAGCCCTGCAGTAGTATAATTTATCTGGCCTTTCAACTATTTTAATTATGTTTTAAGTAGTATGTTCCATGAGACTATCAAGTGTCTATCTAAATGAGGAAAACAAAAATTGAATAAGTTCCAGATATTTTTCATACAGTACACAATAACATTTTGCCGAGTGATAGCACATTAGCATATTAAAGTATCTCTATAAAGTTTTGCAGTCAAGAAACCTATTATGTTTAGTAACAGTAGTACTGTAATGACAAACACACAGCATTTGTTATGCTAGGTATTAGTCTGAGTGCTGTATATGTATTATACCAACCCTAGGTGTAGGGTTACTGCCTAGGAAGGCAGGTGTTTCTATCCCTTTTTACAGAGGGGAAAATCAAAGTAGAGTGAGCTTAAGTGACTCGCCCTAGTGCACTTAGCTAATACGGAGTTGAATTGGGATTTGAATCTAGGCAGTCTGGCCTCAGGGTCTGTGTTCTTATTACCCTAAATTGCCATTCTCAAATTTATTTGGTACCATGATACTTTTTTTTTGTTCTGGAATATATGCTCTAAAACATTGTATTCTGTGGGACAGTTTGAGAAGTGATTTAATAACTTAATCTGTTCTATAATAAAAATCAAGAATGAAAAAAATTTGCTAATCTAGTTCTACTTCTTTTTCCTCTTAAATGGCAAATACACTTTGGTTTTCTAGTAATCATTTATTAAAATCATATGTTTGAAACATTGACTTCACAAATTTTGTTCTTAAAATATTTGTTCTTTTCCTATGTACTTAAACATAGCATTTATTCCTTTATTTTTCTCTCTTTAGTTACTTTCCTCTCATTTGAGGAGGCAGTATTAGATTTTTTTTATCTGCTACCTTTAGGTAGGCTCAAATTTTATTTGCTATCTGAAGTAATTCTGAACCACCAAAGGCTAGAGAAAAGCAGTTGAAGTTATTATCATTAAGGATGAGTATTTAGAACCTTTTGCTAAATATAATCCATAATTACTCTAAAACAGCATATTGGCCATGTGAAGGAGGGAAATTGTGTTCTCAATTGTGATGAATTAGTGTCAGAGAACAGTTATGTGAGAAAATTAAATAATTGCATCATTATCATTAATTTTTATGAATAAGTTAGTTCTGGGGCGCCTGGTGGTTCAATCAGTTAAGCATCTACCTTCAGCTCAGGTCATGATCCCAAGTGTCTGGGGATCCAGCCCTACCTACCTCTGGCTCCCTGCTCATCAGGGAGTCTGCTGCTCTCTCCCTCTGTGTTTCCCCCTGCTTGCATGCTCGCCCGCTCATGCGCATGCTTGCTCGCTCGCTGTCTCTCGCACGCGCATGCGCACCCTCACTTTCTCAAATCTTTTTACTTTTTAAGATTTCATTTATTTATTTGACAGACAGAGATCACAAGTAGGCAGAGAGGCAGGCAGAGAGAGGAGGAAGCAGGCTCTCTGCCAAGCAGAGAGCCGGATGCAGGGCTTGATCCCAGGACCCTGGGATCTTGACCTGAGCCAAAGGTAGAGGCTTTAACCCACTGAGCCACCCAGGTGCCCCTAAAATCTTTTCTAATACATAAATAAATAAATGGATGTCAGCTCTAAAAATCTTGGTCTTAAAAGAACAATGGATCTTTGCTTAATTAGAGAAGTTACATCACTTTTTGTCCCTTTATATTGTATAGTAATAAATGTTTTTTTTTAATGCGTGGGTTTTTTTGCTTGTTTTTATGAATGATGTAACACTTTAAAAATTCAAGAGAGTAAGGTGAAAGGCAGTTGACTTTTGTTAGACAAATAGTTTGCATCCGGCACTCTGCTGTTAAAACAATAAGCAGATGGCACTAAGCCCGAGATTTTGCCAAATAGTGCAATTGGTCTAGGTAGGTACTGTTGTTAGGTCTTAGCATTCAAGAAACACTCAAAGGGGAGATGGTTAAACATTAATTTAAAGTGTTAATGATTCAATTAAGTTAACTTATTGTAGTACAGTGATCAGAAATCCTGGTCTTGAAATTCTTTCTAAAAATAACTTACAGGGGCGCCTGGGTGGCTCAGTGGGTTAAGCCACTGCCTTCAGCTCAGGTCATGATCTCAGGGTCCTGGGATCAAGTCCCGCATCGGGCTCTCTGCTCAGCAGGGATCCTGCTTCCCTCTCTCTCTCTCTCTCTCTCTCTCTCTCTCTGCCTGCCTCTCTATCTACTTGTGATCTCTCTCTGTCAAATAAATAAATAAAACCTTAAAATAAATAAAAATAACTTACATTGGGGTGCATGGGAGGCTCTGTCAGTTAGGTGTCTGTCTTTGGCTCAGGTCATGATCCCAGGGTACCGGATGGAGCCTCGCCTCAAATTGGGCTCTCTGCTCAGCAGGGGAGCCTGCCTCTCCCTCCCCCTCTGCTTTTGTGCTCTCTCTCTCTTGCTCACTCTGTCTCTCGAATAAATAAATAAATAAAATCTTAAAAATAATTTATATTTAAGGTGCAGCCTGCATACAACCTGATAAAGTCACTCTCAGAGGGACGCCAAAAAACTTAGAGGCATTTCAGTCAGCTTCAATAACAGATGAGTTCTTAACTCATTTTTAAATAAACAGAATCAAGCATTTAACCTGTCTTTCCTTAGCACTTGTAATTCAGGGTTACCAAATAATTGATGTGAGAAAGTTAATAGAAAAATTCCAGCTAATAGATGCTCGAGAAATGATAGAATATCACAATTTTGTAACCCCTACTGAAATAATAGATTTAGTCCAGGGTTTCTCAGTTTTGGCACTATTGATATTTTGGGCCAGATCATTCTTTGCTGTGGGAGACTGTCCTGTGCATTGTAGGATGTTTGGCAGCATCCCTGTCGCCAATACTACCCCCAGTTACCAACCAATAGTGCCTCCAGACCTTGCCAAATATCCACTGGGGGCAAAATCACTCTTGGTTTAAAACTATTGATTTAAGTATTGATGATCCATGCTTGCTTAAAGCCATTAAGTGATTAACTTTTCTGGAACTACATAATGGGTAGTTTAGACTGACTGGGCCCAAACAAACTTATCTTAACAGAAAGAGAGAGAAACCAAACAGTGTCTCTCTTTATTTGATGTAATAGGAAGTAGTATGTGATTTTACCTTTAAGTATTCTTGCCAGATAACTAAACCTGAATCAAATCAAGCTTCTAGGATCTAACTACTACTTTACGAAAGTGTAGGAGATAAAAGGGACATCCTAATGACACTAGAGGAATGAAATCAGTTAAATCCAGGATATAGAAAATTCTTAGAACAAAAGACCTGTTTTGTTTTGTTTTTTTTTCAACAAATGGCAAGGATAAAAAAGAGAGGAAGAATGTATAGATAAAAATAAGAGTCAGCAAACTTTTTCTGTAAAGAGGACCAGGTAGAAGTAGTTTAGGCTTTGCAGGTCATAATACAGTTGACACTTGAATAACAGGGGGGTTAGCAGTGCCTTTTTGCCCTGCCCCCCCAATGTGGTCAAACCTGCAAATAACTTTGACTCCCCAAAAACTCAACTAGTAGCCTGCTGTTGACCAGAAGCCTTATTGATAACACATAGCGATTAACATGAATTTTGTATATTAATATGTATTACATAGTATATATATATATATTTGAAGATTTTATTTATTTATTTGACAGACACAGCGAGAGAGGGAATACAAGCAATGGAAGTGGGAGAGGGAGAAGGAGGCAGAGGCTTAAAGACTGATCCACCCAAGTGCCCCTTGCCCCTTACATAGTATATTCCTTTTTTTTTTTTTTTTAAGATTTTATTTATTTATTTGACAGAGATCACAAGTAGGCAGAGAGGCAGGCAGCCCGGAGGGGGGGGCGGGGGGTGGGGGGAAGCAGGCTCCCTGCTGAGCAGAGAGCCTGATCAGGGAGCCTGATATGGGGCTCGATCCCAGGACCCTGAGATCATGACCTGAACAGAAGGCAGAGGCTTTAACCCACTGAGCCACCCAGGTGCCCCATTACATAGTATATTCTTAAAGTGAGATAGAGAAAAGATGTTATTAAGGTCATAAGAGAAAATATATTTATAGTACTATATTGAAAAAAATGAGTGGACCTGTGCAGCTCAAGGGTGTTATTCAAGGGTTAACTGTAATCTCTGTCACAAATGCAAAATCAAAGGCAAAAAGCAACAATAGTCAATAAATGAGTGTGGCTTCCTTCTGATAAAAGTTTATTTGCAAAACCAGGTGACAGGCCTGGAGTTAGGCCCTTAAATTAAAATATACTTAAAAAGACATCATCCGGGGCGCCTGGGTGGCTCAGTGGGTTAAAGCCTCTGCCTTCGGCTCAGGTCATGATCCCAGGGTCCTGGGATCGAGCCCCGCATCGGGCTCGCTGCTCAGCGGGGAGCCTCCTTCCCTTCCTCTCTCTCTGCCTGCCTCTCTGCCTACTTGTGATCTCTCTCTCTCTCTGTGTCAAATAAATAAATCTTTAAAAAAAAAAAAAAAAGACATCATCCAATGGGGCGCCTGGGTGGCTCAGTGGGTTAAAGCCTCTGCCTTTGGCTCAGGTCATGATCCCAGGGTCCTAGGATCGAGCCCCGCATTGGACTGTCTGTTCAGCGGGGAGCCTGCTTCCCCCCTCTGTCTCTGCCTGCCTCTCTGCCTACTTGTGATCTCTATCAAATAAATAAATAAATAAATAATCCTTTAAAAAAAAAAAAAGACATCATCTAAATGCAGTATTCGAAGTTGCTTGGATCTTTATTCGAACAACCAACTTTAAATAAACTTTTGAGACAATGAAACTTGAATACTGATACTGACAGCTGATGATTTTAAGTAATTGTTAATTATTTTAGGAGTGATAATGGTGTTGTACTTGTTTTAAAATAAAAGTGTTTATTGTTTAGAGAGATCTAAAAGTATTTACAGATGAAATAATATCAGAATTTGCCTTAAAATCTAGTTGGGGTGAGGGTGGATCTGAAAAAGAATATAATGTGTCGGAGATTTAAAGGCTGTTAACCTTCAAGAGAAAACATTAAGACTTGAAACTAGTTTCATAAAGGATATTTGCTGTTTGAATAAAATGAATGAAGTTTGATGAAGCTCATAGTTTTCTTTATATATCTCATTATTTTTCAGAAATTTATTCTGTGTAAAGATATATAAATGTCTTACTGATAAATGTTTTTAATTTAAATTAGTAGTCTAGGGAAAGGGTCAGCACACTCCCATGTACTGCCCGTTTTTTGTAAAATACAGTTTTGTTAGATCGCAGTATACATTATTATGTATTGTTCATGGCTACTTTTGCAGTATAGTTGCGTCTACAACAGATTATCTGACCCAAAAAGCCCAAAATATTTGCCATCTGACCCTTTACAGAAAAGGCTTGCTGACCCCTGGTTTAGAGCACAGATAAAACTTCTCTTCTGAGATGATTAGTGTTTTGTTGCAAAGTATACTGTATTGGTTTCCTTGGCATGTGGTTTGTTCTTAAGGTGAAAGTGAGCCGTTATGTAATCCAAACTGTTACCTTGAGATGTATTCCATTGTAGATGATCTTTAAAGACTGTTCTTCACCTTTCTATTTATAAAAGTTGCTTTGGGCGGTGGAGGGGGACGGAGGTTGGGGCTCCTGCTAGCTCAGTCAGAAGACAGTTCAACTCTTGATCTCTTTTTAAAGTTGCTTTGGGAACAAGTGACTCTGAGTCTTTACCCTTTTGTGTTCTATCCTTAACCCCATTCTTCCCAAGATCTATTATTTCATTCTTCCCTCCCTTTGTCCCAGCCCCCACTCATCAGTACATTTACCTGAAGTATTAATACTCTATGGAGAGTGACTCTAGTATGTTTTTAAAGATGATACTCTTATCTAATGGATGCTTAATAAATGTTTGGATAAGTGTTTCAAATTCATTCCCATGTAATATGAGTTTTTTGGGGGGGGTGTGTGTGTGTGAGAGATGTGAATTTTGAAGCAGTTTTTAAAATGAAAACTACAAAAATAAAATGAAAGCTACAATATTCTTCTGTCTACATTCATGAAGGTTTTTAACATGTGGAACTAAGCTTCTGTATCTTTGGACTTCATCACATACAAATCCTCTTCCTGGAACAGTACCCAGAAAAGGCTATGTGATGGAAAGAATAGTGTTACAGGTAATGGTACTTATTCATACATGGGGAGGTTGAGATTTCTTATTAAGATGTATATGTATTCCATGATTTGGATTGTTAACTAAAGAAGCCTAATTGGTCTTGTCTGATCTTAGGACCTGTCTTCAATTTAAATGTTAATAAACCATTTCCTGTTTCTGAGAAACAGCAAAAAAAGGGGGGGCTTGTATTCATCCCATGTAATATATGTGCCTTTAAAAATTACCAGTGATGGTAATCACTTTCAGCAAAAGGACAAGAAGTGTTAATTCAATAGTCAATCTAATAGTCACCCTGATGGCTCAGAATCCGTTTTCTCAAAGACAAATTAATGTGGCAGATATGTGGACTATTTAGCTGCAGTCTGATAAACCTCTGTTAAATTTTTAAGGTTGACTTTCCTTCTCCTACGTTTGATGTCATCTATACTACTCCTCAAGTTGACAGAAGCATCATACAGCAACACAACTTAGAAACACTGGAGAATGATACAAAAGGGAAACTTCTTGATATTATTCATAGAGACTCATCACTTGGGTATGCTCCTTTGATTTTTGTTTTGCCTGGGTATTTTCTTATTGTAAATCTCAAGTTAATTATTTGTTTTTAAGATTTTTATTTATTTATTTATTTGACAGAGAGAGAGAGAGGGAGAGATCACAAGTAGGCAAAGCAGCAGGCAGAGTGAGAGAGGGGAAGCAGGCTCCCTGCTGAGCAGAGAGCCCAATGTGGGGCTCGATCTTAGGACCCTGAGATCATGACCTGAGCCGAAGGCAGAGGCTTTCTATTTTTTTTTTTATTTCTTATTTTTTATAAACATATAATGTATTTTTATCCCCAGGGGGTACAGGTCTGTGAATCGCCAGGTTTACACACTTCACAGCACTCACCATAGCACATACCCTCCCCAATGTCCATAACCCCTCTCCCCCTCTCCCAACCCCACCTCCCCCCAGCAACCCCCAGTTTGTTTTGTGAGATTAAGAGTCACTTATGGTTTGTCTCCCTCCCAATCCCATCTTGTTTCATTTATTCTTCTCCTATCCCCCTAACCCCCCATGTTGCATCTCCACGTCCTCATATCAGGGAGATCATATGATAGTTGCCTTTCTCCAATTGACTTATTTCACTAAGCATGATACCCTCTAGTTCCATCCAAGTTGTCGCAAATGGCAAGATTTCATTTCTTTTGATGGCTGCATAGTATTCCATTGTGTATATGTACACATCTCCTTTATCCATTCATCTGTTGATGGGGGGCTTCTCTCCTCTTAAGGGGAAGGTACTGACAAAAGTGGGGAAAAGGCAAGCAAAAGATTTGAAAAGAAGAGCTCTGTAAGGCCCTTCTCTTTTCCCAGAGTCTCATAAAAAGGAAACAGTTCTGAGAACAAGTCATATCCTTTTAGACAGGTTTGTCTGGTTTCAAGTTACTCTGTACATTTATTTCCCTCTTGCTGTCCCCTAAATGCAGGAGTCCTGCTTAAGCATACCAACCAGGCACAGTATTTCTTCAGAGTATTAATGGAAAGACTAGGAGTTCACAGTGGGTCCATTTTTATTTTTATTTATTTTTTTTTTTAAAGTGAATAGGAAGTTTTATTGTCAGGCCACAGAAGGTTCTCAGGGAGTCCAGTGTAGCAGCTGGACCTCATGGGACCTGGAATGCTGTTACCTAACCGTTTTCTCCGTCTTGCTGTGAAGGCAGAGGCTTTAACCCACTGAGCCACCCAGGCGCCCCTCAAGTTAATAGTTTATTAAGTGCCCTGATTTAGTTCATGATTTAGTAATCTTGGTATGGAAAGTTTTCTTGTTGTTTTTAATTCTATAAAAACCCATATAACTACATAAAACTTTATTTTTTTAAGATTTTATTTATTTATTTGTTAGAGAGTTCAAGCACAGGCAGACAGAGTGGTAGATAGAGGCAGAGGGAGAAGCAGGCTCCCCGCTGAGCAAGGAGCCCAGTGCAGGATTCGATCCCAGGATGCTGGGATCATGACCTGAGCCACTCAACAAACCGAGCCACCCAGGCATCCCTAACTACATAAAACTTTAAAAATTTGTACAAGTCAAACTTTTAAATGATCGAAAGGCAAACAACATTGAGAACTAAATTAACAGTAAATATTAATAGATTATTAAAAATATATATATAAAGAACTTCAGTTCTTTAGACAACTTAGTAATAGAAAGAATATGACTAGATAATTTTTTTTGAAAAGAAATACAGTGCCTTTAAAATATCTGAGAAGAGGGGCGCCTGGGTGGCTCAGTGGGTTAAGCCGCTGCCTTCGGCTCAGGTCATGATCTCAGGGTCCTGGGATCGAGTCCCACGTCGGGCTCTCTGCTCGGCAGGGAGCCTGCTTCCCTCTCTCTCTCTGCCTGCCTCTCTGCCTACTTGTGATCTCTCTCTCTCGCTGTCAAATAAATAAATACAATAAAATAAAATTTGTTAAAAAAAAAATATCTGAGAAGATGTTTGACCCCTCAGTAATCAAGAAAAGGAAAATTACTGCAATATATTATTTTATACACATGTCTTAGATGAAAATTAAAATGTCTCATATAAAGTATTGATGAGGATACAGAAAAATGGAACTTAAACTGTTGGCTTCGGAGCTTTGGGAGATCAAAATCGATAAAGGTCACAGTGTACATAGTCTGTACCTTAGTGGTTATAGTTCCATTTAATTATATGTCTTCGAGAAAACCTTTTATATTTGCTTATGGGGTAAAGAATATTCATTGCAGTATTTAGATTATTGTAAGTGACAGGGAGTGTCCATCAGTAAATGTTCAATTATTGTACCTTTATCCAGTGGAGTATTATGTAATTATTAAGAATGAACTTACAGGGACGCCTGAGTGGCTCAGTTGGTTAGACGACTGCCTTTGGCTCAGGTCATGATCCTGGAATCCCAGGGATCAAGTCCCCCACCGGGCTCCCAGCTCCAGGGGGAGTCTGCTTCTCCCTCTGACCTTCTCCTCGCTCATGCTCTCTCTCACTGTCTCTCTCTCAAATAAATAAATAAAATCTTAAAAAAAACCCTTACAACTAGCTGTATGTACTAATACGTTAGGTGTTAAATGAAGAAAGCAAGGAGCAGAATAGTTTATGTGGTATGTTACTATTTATGTAAAGAAAAAAGAATCTACCCATACCTATGTATATGCTTTTATATCAATAGACTATCTCTGGAAGGATATGCGATCTTTTTTTTTTTTTAAGATTTTATTTATTTATTTGACACAGAGAGAGAGAGCACAAGTAGACAAGAGAGGCAGGCAGAGAGAGAGAGAAGCAGGCTCCCTGCCGAGCAGAGAGGCTCTATCCCAGGACCCTGAGATCATGATATCCCAGGACCCTGAGATCATGACCTGAGCCAAAGGCAGAGGCTTAACCCACTGAGCCACCCATGCGCCCCAAGGATATGCAGTCTAATAAGATTAATAAGGCAGATGTCACTGGGAAGGGTAACTGGCGGGAGAGACTTTAACTGTGCACCTTTTTGGAATATTTGAATTTTTTCAGTTCTCCACATGACATGAATGCATCAGTGCATGTATTTATACACAAAAGTAGATGGATGGATAGTAAAATAGTGAATATTTCATTCACATAAACATTTGTCATTAAGACTGAATTAGAGTCTTCCAAACAAATACTTCTCATTTTGAATGTTCCTCATTTGAGCTGAATAATCATCTTCTAAAATCATCTTCTAATATGTGATAGCTTTTTTTTTTGCATGACTTTTGATTTTACTTGTATAAAATGGATGATATCCTTGCTATCTCGTAGAGTGGGTTCTGCTTATTCAACTCTGATTTCTAGTGCTTGGCATCTGGTTAGAGCTCAATAAATTTTTATCATACTGAATTATCCTTCATTTTCATAACTAAGACTTTTATCAAGGCAGAATGATTTCTTTCTATCCCCCAAATTAGAGTAAATTAGTAGTGTTTGCTGTACATTGCATTTTTCTATTCAAAATTAGTATTGATGATTCTACCAAGAAGTGGCTGTCCTAAAATGAATAAATTTCTTCTTTGTATTTTTAATCATTGAGATTATAACTGTCATCATAATATCATTGAGAAGTAATTTAATTTTTTGTTGTATATGCAGACTTTCTAAAGAAGATAAAGCCTTTTTGTGGGAGAAACGCTTTTATTGCCTCAAACACCCAAATTGTCTTCCTAAAGTACTAGCAAGTGCCCCAAACTGGAAATGGGTTAATCTTGCCAAAACTTACTCACTGCTTCAGCAATGGCCTCCATTACACCCACTGACTGCTTTGGAACTACTTGACTCAAAGTAAGTTAACTGTGAGTGAATGTACTTGCTCTATTTTATTGTTACCAGTTTTTCCAATAGGGTATATTATGTTGCAGGAGTATTTCCCTTTGTTTTACCATGAAAGCAATTCAGTGCAATATAAATGTGTAAATGTGTATTTTTATAAACATACTTTTTGTGCTGGGTTTTTGTTTTTGTTTTAAGATTTTATTTATTTATTTGACAGGCAGAGAGGCGGGCAGAGAGAGAGAGAGGAAGGGAAGCAGGTTCCCTGCTGAGCAGAGAGCCTGATGCGGCTAGATGCCAATCTTGACCTGAGCGGAAAGCAGAGGCTTTAACCCGCTGAGCCATCCAGGCGCCCTGTGCTAGGGTTATTAAAAAGAGTTGTCATGGGGAGCCTGGCTGCCTCCGTTGGTGGAACATGGGACTCTTGATCTCAGGGTTGGGGGGGGCAGTTATGAGTTCAAGCACCACGTTGGGTGTAGAGTTCACTTTTAAAAATTAAAAAAAGAATAGAGTTGTCCTATCATTTTAAACTACCCAGATCCAGCCTCACATCAGGCTCCCTGCTTAGTGGGGAGTCTGCTTCTCCCTCTGCTCTGCCGTTCACCCTGTTCATGCTCTCTCACCCTGCTTGTCCTCTCTGGCTCTCACTCTCTCAGTCAATAAATAGAATCTTGAAAAAAAAAATAATAAAACTAGCCTAAAGAGGGATTTAAGTTCTAAATTTTGAATAATTTTTTGTATTTTTTTATGATATGGGTCAAAATTTTCATAATTAAACAGTTTTTGAACAGTCCTGAAGTTGAATTTGTATAGTACAGTAAGATTTTTCTTCCTAAAAAAAAAAAAAAGAAAAAGAAAGATACTGCTTTTGAATAAAGAGCTATTTGAATATTCTTTGTCACGTATAGATTGTGTTTTTAGGAAATACAGCTTCAGGGGCACCGGAATGGCTCAGTTGGTTAAGCATCTGCTTTCGGTTCAGGTCATGATTCCAGGGTCCTGGGATTGAGCCCTGCATCAGGCTCCTTGCTCAGCAAGCGGCCTGCTTGTCCCTCTCCCTCTGCCCCTGCTCCTGTGTGCTCTCTCTCTTACTCACTCTCTCTCAAATAAATAAATAAATAAATAAATAAAAAAAAGAAATGCCGCTTCACTGGAAAGAAATCACCATTAAATCTTGATTTTTGTGGTGCTTCTTTAGATTTGCTGATCAGGAAGTGAGGTCTATAGCTGTGACCTGGATTGAGGCTATAAGTGATGATGAACTAACTGATCTTCTTCCACAGTTTGTACAGGTGAGTTTTTTTACTGGTTTACCTGTTCACCTTACTCTCCACCCATTTTTTATGAGTAGAGAACTTGCTAAAGGATCTCCATTCTGTTTTGATTAAAAGTACTTTTGTGGGAATGTTGAGGTACCTTAAGTTTGGATGTAGTATGAATTTTTTTCCACTATTGTTAACTACCCCACTTGAATATTTTATATACAAACACACACCTGGATTTTTAATTCTCACATTTTTAGATTCTCAGAACAAGCCAGACTTAAACTTTTCTTTGATTTTTCTTTATTAGCCATTTAAACATAACTAATGAATATTATTCCCAAACCTACACTTTACTGCTTGATTTTATAACATATATAGCCTAAGTTAATTCATCTGTTTCATTTTTATCAGTGTTATCTTAAATCTTGCTTTATATAGTTTCTCTTTTGATAATTTTATCCTAATAATATCGTATGGGTTTGACCACTAGTAATTCTTACTTTCCTTTATGTGTAGGCTTTGAAATATGAAATTTACTTGAACAGTTCATTAGTGCGCTTCCTTCTGTCCAGGGCATTGGGAAATATACATATAGCACACAATTTATATTGGTAAGAGTTCAACTTTTTTTAAGTAATTTATTTCTCTTCCTAGTATTTATAGAGGTGGTATATTCTGAAAGTCTAAACAGTATCCTCAGACTGCTTATGTCAATACCAGATGAAGCCAGATTTTTATGTCCTTGGAAATAAAACCAAAAATGCCAAATCTCTTTGCAATAAAGAGCTAACAAAATGTTAAGAGCTCCATAAGAATGAGTTTTTACTTATATAGCTTAAAATAAATTCCTGGATACCAAAAAAATGAACCTACATTGATATTCAAGAGACATTCATCCAGTTTTCAGAAGTGGCTGACAAAACTGTTTTGCTGTATTAGGCTCCTCAAGGATGCCCTACATGATGCACAGTTTGGTGCCCGATACGAACATGTTTTGGGAGCTCTCCTCTCAGTAGGAGGAAAAGGACTCCGAGAAGAACTTTGGAAACAGACTAAACTTGTGCAGCTTTTAGGAGGAGTAGCAGAAAAAGTAAGGCAGTCTAGTGGATCAGCCAGACAGGTATGTACCCAAAAGAGGGAATATGAATATTTTGATGTTGAAGGATCTCTATAGTGTTGATGAGTTGTTACTCTTTACCAGTTGATATCCACTAGACTAACTATACCTATGTTGTTTTAAACTGATGAATTCAGTTTGTTTAAAACCATAGGAAAAGATTTTACAGCCTAACTCAAACGGTTTTTTAATTCCCATGCTTATGAATTCCTTCCTGGTCACAATTCTTGAGTTTCTTTTTCATTATTTTGTTTTTAACTTTTTGTAACTAAAAAAGTAATGCAGGGGCTCCTGGGTGGCTCAGTGGGTTAAAGCCTCTGCCTTTCGCTCAGGTCATGATCCCAGGGTCCTGGGATCGAGCCCCGCATCGGGCTCTCTGCTTGGCAGGGAGCCTGCTTCCTCCTCTCTTTCTCTCTGCCTGCCTCTCTCCCTACTTGTGATCTTTCTCTCTTTAAAATAAATAAATAAAATCTTAAAAAAAAAAAAAAAAAAAAAGTAATGCAAGTATGAGTTGATGCTAATGTTTTAAAAAATCCAAATAATAAATTTATAGGATAAAAAATTTTTTATTAAAATGTTAAAATAATGTAAAAATTAAAATTTTCCAGTTCATTTTCTCCCTGTTAGGTATCTATTATTCATCGTTTGCTTTATGTCCTTTCTGGTCTTTTATATGACCTTATACATATATGCACTTAAATATATACACAAATATTTGGATTTTTAAAAGTTTTTTATAGAAATATACATACATACATACATATTGTTCTTGAGATAAAATTCACCTATTTAATTCATTGTCTTTTAGTACATTTACAATGTTATGCAGCCACTACCACTAATTCCAGAACATTTTCATCATAGCAAAAAGAAAGCCTGTACCCACTTACTTTTCATTCCTCATTCCCTTCCTTTCCCAGGCCCCAAGCATTAATCTGCTTTCTGTTCTGTGGATGTACCTATTCTGGACATTTCATTTAAATGAAATTATACAATATGTGGCCTTTGTGTCTGGTTTCTTCATTTTGCCTAATATTTTCAAGGTTCACCCATATTCTAGCATGTATGAGTACTTCACTCCTTTTTATAGCTGAATAATGTTCCGTTCTGTGGATATACCACATTTTTTTATTCGTGTGCAAGTTTTTGTTAGGATAACTCTTTCAACTTTATCTAGGAGTAGAATTACTGAACTATAAAGCAATTTTTATGTTTAACTTTTTGAGGAACCACCAAACCTTTATCCAAAGTAGGTTTCATCATTTTATATTTCCACTAGCAATGTATGAAGATTCCAACTTCTCCACATCCTCACCAACATTTGTTATTTTCTGCCTTTAAAAAAAAAAAAAAAGATAGTCATCAAATTTGAGAGGCAGAGTGGGGGATTTGGGGAGGTAGGGAAGGAAAAAATGAAACAAGATGGGATCGGGAGGAAGACAAACCATAAGAGACTCTTAATCTCACAGAACAAACTGAGGGTTGCGGGGGGTGGAAGGGTAGGGATAGGGTGGCTGGGTGATGGACATTGGGGAGGGTATGTGCTATGGCAAGTGCTGTGAAATGTGTAAGCCTGATGATTCACAGACCTGTACCCCTGGGGCAAATAATACATTATATGTTAAAAATAATTTTAAAAAATGATAGTCATCTTAATGGGTATGAAGTAGTACCTCCTTGTGGTTGTGATTTGCATTTTCCTAATGATCAGTGATGCTGAGCACATTTTTGTGTGTTTGTTGACCATTTGTATATCTTTTTCAGAGAGTTTCTGTTCTAAGTTTTTGGTTTTTTTTTAAATGGTTTGTCTTTTTGTTGTTGTATTGTTCTTTATGTATTTGGAATATTAGACCCTTGTCAGAGACACTGTAATTATTTTCTCTCAGGCGCCTGGGTGGCTAAGTTGGTTAAGTGATTGCCTTTGGCTCAGGTCATGATTGTGGAGTCCCGGGATCGAGTCCTGCATCGGGCTCCCAGCTCCACGGGGAATCTGCTTCTCCCTCTGATCTTCTCCCCTCTCATACTGTCTCTCAAATAAATAAACAAAAATCTTTAAAAAAAATATTTTCTCCAATTCTTCGAATTATCTTTTTATTTCCTTGGTAGTGTCCCTTAATGCACAAAAGTTACTAATTTTATGGTTTATTTTTCCTTTTGTTGCTTGTGCAATTGATAACTAAGAATTTGTGGTCAAATCCAAGGTCACAAAGACACACAGCTATGTTCTAGGAGTTTTATTGTTTGCTCTTATATAAGTCTTCGATCCATTTTGAGTATTTTTTAATATGCTTGGAGGTAAGGATTCAACTTTATTCTTTCACATGCAATTATTCAGTTGTTCTAGCACCATTTTTGTTATTTCAGTTTTTTGTACAATTTTGTCCCTTCATAATAATATGATAGCCAGATTTTGTCTTAACTGGGGGGCTTTTTAAAGCAAGGTAAATGCTGCTTTTTGAAGTGGTCCCACCATGGAACCTCTGGTCATCCAACCACATCACTTTATCTTCACTATAATGTGCAGCCACTTTATTTAATCTCATTCCAGACTTTAACTTTTCCATAGCTTCCATAATTTTCCCCATGTTTTTCACATAGAGTGTCTGCCACCACCTTTGGACCCTGAGACTTCTTGTCAGCACTGTCTCTCCTAGAGGCTGCTTACCACTCCCCGTCAGCACCCCACCTTTTCCAGATCTGCTTTTTCCCTTAGGCAGCATCTTCAGAACTTCTCAGCACCATTTGTTGAAGAGACTGTTCTTTCCCATAAATGATCTTGGCACCTTTGATAAAAGTCAGTTGACCAGAGACATATAGGTCTGAATTCTAGTTCATTGATCTGTAAGATTATCCTTATGCCATACTGGTTTCATTATTGTAGCTTTGTGGTAATTTTTGAAATCAAGTATGAGTTTTCTTTTTTTTTTTTTAAGATTTTATTTATTTATTTGACAGAGAGAGATCACAAGTAGGCAGAGAGGCAGGCAGAGAGAAAGGGGGAAGCAGGCTCCCTGCTGAGCAGAGAGCCCGATACGGGGCTCGATCCCAGGTCCCTTAGATCATGACCTGAGCTGAAGGCAGAGGCTTAACCCGTGAGCCACCCAGGCGCCCCAAGAAGTATGAGTTTTCTAACTTTTCTTTTTCAAGGGTTTGTTGTTGTTGTTGTTTTGGTCTATTCAGAAGTCTCTTGCAATTTTGTCTGAATTTTAGGACCATCTTGTACATTGCTACAAAAAGGAAGTTGGAATTTTGATAAGAATTGTGTTAAGTCTGTGGGGCACCTGGGTGGCTCAGTGAGTTAAGTGTCTGCCTTTATCTCAGGTCATGATCCCCGGGTCCTGGCATTGAGCTCTGCATTGGGCTCCCTGCTTCTTCCTCTCCCATCTCTGCTCCTCTTGCTTATGCTCTCTCTCTCACTCTCTGTCAAATAAATAAAATCTTTAAAAAAAAAAAAGGAATTGTGTTGAGTTTGTAGATTAATTTGGAAAATACTGCAATCTTAATAATATTAAGTCTTCCAGTTCATGAACACAGGATGTCTTTTCATTCGTCTAGATCTTTAATTTCTTTCAGCAATTATGTGGGGGGTTTTTTGGTGGGGTTTTGTTTTGCAAATTGCTCTTTTTTACCTCATCTTAGAGAATTTATGTGAAGACCTATGGTCACACCTCCTGTTTCTTAATTGGGTACATAGTATTACAAGGTATTGTAGAGTAAATTGTGAACCATTACCTTTGTAGGTCGTTTACACATTTTTCTTTTTCCATTCCTACAGTGAATATAGTGTATAAGTATTTACCCCTTTGCTACTATTTCCTTATATGATAGTCCTATAGGTGAAATAGCTGAGTCAGGAACTTTGTATATTTTTAAATCTTTTTCTCCACTAATAGATTATGAAAGTATCTTTTTCTGCCCTGTTGTTGGGACTGGGGTGTTAACCTTAAATTTTTAAACTGTCAGGAAATATTACATCTCATTTCAGTTTAATTTCTATTTATTTGATTGTTAGAGACTTTTAATTATTATGTTAAATAAACCATATGTACCCCCCCCATGTTTATAAGCCTTTGCCCATTCTAATTATAAAATTAAAACTTTAGCAACAACTTGTTTTTGACCATTTGACAGTTGGGCATTTTAAAATTTGGGTTGGTCCACAACATAATTTTTTTGTCTTAAAAAAATGGTCTTCCTGGGGCGTCTGGGTGGCTTATGTGTCTGCCTTTGGCTTGGGTCATGATCCCAGGATTCTGGGATCAAGCCCTGCATCAGGCTCCCTACTCAGCAGGAAGCCTGCTTCTTCCTCTCCCACTCCCCCTGCTTGTGTTCCCTCTCTTGCTGTGTATCTCTCTGTCAAATAAATAAATAAAATCTTTTTAAAAAGTAGGTCTTCATTTTCAGTATGTACTTACAGTGTCATTCTCTTTTCCTAGGTTGTCCTTCAAAGGAGTATGGAACGAGTACAGTCCTTTTTTCTAAGAAATAAATGCCGTCTTCCTCTCAATCCAAGTCTTGTTGCAAAAGAATTAAACATTAAGGTGACATATAAAATACTAATAAGTTAATATTATACTTCATAATAATCTATAGGGAAAAATGTGTAGGAAGAAAGCAGATGGGCTGATATACTTAAGGCAAATAAGGATACCATCTGCATATAGGTTGGTTATAAGTATTTATGGATGTCTGTTTGTGTAAGATCCATATTTATCTCAGTATATTTTACTTAACCACCATTCCTGAAAGAAAAAACAATATAAAATTATTTGCTGTCTCAAAATAAATTATTTTTTACTATGATATAATAGCTGCCTTGTAGGCATATGTTGTAATTCCAGTCACCGATAGCATTTCCTTTCCTCCTGTGTGAATGGTCAGAAAGACTCTCCTCAGGTTTATAACACTTTTTAGAGCCATCAAAAAGTAGTTGAATTATCAGCATTGAGTAATTATATTTCAGAGTGGGCCAGTAGTTATGCAAATAGTGGATTTTCTCTTAATGAATTCAGCAAAAGCAGTCGATTAATTCATCCATTAGAGTCTATGTTTTTGAAAGGCCAGGGTACAAGTATCCATAAAGGCATCTCAGGGTTTATTTCTTTTTAAGTTGATACATGGCTTCTCTTTACTGAAATTTAACAGTGGGTGCCTGAGTTGTATGTTATTGGCGGGGGGCCATGAGGTCACGTTTTCTCCTTGTGTTTTGTTTGTTGTTTCCTTTAGTTGGTCTTTCTTAAATTGGTTTAACTAGTTTCATTTTAAAATAAGATTTGGTATTTGCTGATGAAATTTTTAAGTTTAGTGTCCCTATTTGATTCTGTGGCTAATTATTAATTGGAAGAGTACCATAAATAGGAGAAGTAGAGATCTCATCCCAGATCATACTGCTTTAGAGAGAGAGAAGAATATACAAAATTCTGAGCTCTGTTGAGGAATTAAGACACTTTTAAAGCTCAAACTTTTAATAATTTTGTCTCAAGTTTTAAGGTTTTTCTCATCTAGAGAGTAGTAGATGATATTTTACTCTTGCTGTGTTTAAGTTTCAAAATATTTTTAAATACCTCTTATCTGCTGGATGATCTAAAAAGCAGTTCACATGTGTTATTTCATTGGCCATACTTCAGAGGAACAGGTGAAGAGAGAAATCCTTAGGACAAAAAATCTTAAACCCATTTTTATTCCAGTGTTATCTTTCTAATGCATAGCATGTTGTATTTGTAGTCATGTTCCTTCTTCAGTTCCAATGCTGTGCCCCTAAAAGTGACAATGCTGAATGCTGATCCAATGGGGGAAGAAATTAATGTCATGTTTAAGGTGAGCAAAATCAGGTTACTTTGTTTTTCTTCTCTTTTTTTAAAGATTTTATTTATTTGAGACAGAGAGAGCACAAGCCGGAGGGAGGGGCAGAGGCAAAGGGAGAGGCAGACTCCCCGCTGAGCAGGGAGCCCAGTGCAGGTCCATACCAGGACACTGGGATCATGACCTGAGCTAAAGGCAGACACTTAACCGACTGAGCTACCCAAGCACCCGAAGGTTATGCTGTTCTTAAGTGGTAATTTAAAAATTACTTTCTCAGGGCGTCTGGGTGGCTCAGTGGGTTAAGCCTCTGCCTTCGGCTCGGGTCATGATCTTCAGGTTCTGGGATCAAGCCCCTCATCGGGCTCCCTGCTCGGCGGGGACCCTGCTTCCCCTCCTCTTCTGCTTGCCTCTCTGCCTTCTTGTGATCTCTCTCTGTCAAATAAATAAATAAAATCTTTATAAAATAAAAAATAATAAAAATTACTTTCTCAAGTTCCTTTTCCAAATTGCAAGTGTAATTTTATTTAATATTTAATTAAATTGAATAATTATGGGGTGCCTGGGTGGCTCAGTGGTTTAAAGCCTCTGCTTTTCAGCTCAGGTCATGATCTCAGGGTCCTAGGATCGAGCCCCACATCGGGCTCTCTGTTCAACGGCGAGCCTGCTTCCTCCTCTCTCCCTCTCTGCCTACTTGTGATCTCTGTCCGTCAAATAAATAAATTAAATCTTTAAAAAAAAAATTGAATAATTATGTGAAAAGTTATTGCTGATAAACTGTTCTAAAACAGATTTGGGAACAAATGCAGCCTTGAGCTACAGCTGCTATCTATGGCCATAACTTTAGCAGATAATGCCTTTGACACAGATTATGATGTGAATGGTACCCCCTAGAGTTGTGCAGTGTGAAACTGCAAAACCGCAAGCAATGACATTGAGTTTTGGAAACATAAAACTTACCTGTGGGAAACAGCAGGACTGGAATACTACAAGAGTAATCTATTACCGAAGTTCTGTGTGTTGTGATCATAATTTGTATATTTTTAAGGAAGAATGGAGAGTTTTAGTTAATTCAGTGAGTTCAATTAGTGCAGGCTCATATATATACATGTATATATATGATGGTTCAAGAGAAACTATCTTTATGAATATAAATGTATATATTTATATGTATGTATATTCTATATATGTGTGTGTATATATATAGAGAGAGAGTAAGTTCTCATAACTCAAATCTGGTTTTGGACTATATTTTACTAATATATTTGCCTTTTCCTAAAATAGTACCATCTGAGTACAGAAGTTTTATATATTAAGGTTTAATATTTGTTAGGGCTAATCTCCTCTAATTTTTTTTTCATAATTTTCTTAATTGGTCTCAAAAATATGTATTCATTGTTATATGTTTTAAAGTTATTTTATCCAACTTAAAAAAGGAAATGATAAATTGATGTGGTTCCAGTTAGATTTCATTCATTTTGGGAGAGTTAACTCTTTCCATTTTTTTAAGTAAACTTTTAATTTGAGATAATTATAGATTCAGTCTGTTGTAAGAAATTATACAGAGATTCTAAGTATCCTTTACCCAGTTTCCCTCTGTGTAATATCTTGCAAAACTATCCTACAATATCACAGTGAGGCTGTTGGCAGTGGTACAGTCAAGGTAAGGAATATTTTGATCATGACAAAGATCCTCCATTTTGCCCTTTTAAAAAAAATTGAGTATGATTCACATACCACAAAATCTAACCTTTTAAAAAGTGTAGAGTTCAAGAAACTGAGACGTGAAGAGGTTAAGTAATTTCCTCTGGAATACTAAAGAAAAAAGGCAGTTCTGTTTCATCTCATTCTTCATTCTTTCCACCATTTCCCCCTCCCTCTGTCTTTTACAGCATGTAATGTAGTAAGTCTTTTGGAAAGGTACACGTTTCATTTTATTTCCTTGATTTCAAGGTTGGTGAAGATCTTCGGCAAGATATGTTAGCTTTACAGATGATAAAGATTATGGACAAGATCTGGCTTAAAGAAGGATTAGATCTGAGGATGGTAATTTTCAAATGTCTCTCAACTGGCAGAGATCGAGGTAAGTCTGTCAGCTCTGTCTTGGTGTCTTATTATTTCTTCTCTGTGAACTTAGCTCAGAGTATACCTGTCCTGTGGGAGTCCTGATGCTGGTACACTATGATCTCAGTTGTTTCTTACTTTAATTTAGTGTTACTTTACTGATTTATTTGTTTATAATTAAATAACTCATTGAGTAGCCCTAATAAATGCTTTGCAGTAATCAGAGGTTCCCATTGATTGACTAAATGAGGACTTCATAGTCTTTAGCTTTTAACTTAAAATTAAGGTGTCTTAAGTTAAACCAATTTTGATTTAATTTTTGCAAAATAAAATAATGGTTTCAAAATTTTTTTCTACTTACTATTTTATTGCATAAGTTTTCTTCCTTACCACATATGTTTAGTGTGAATAATAAAAGCATTACACCCAGAAATATTGTGATAATTAAAAGGTCATGAATGTGAAACACCCAGCATGTGACACGTATTAGGTTCTCAGTAATTGTAGCCATTGTCATTACTCTTATTCAACAAATGTTTGTGTTGATCTGCCAGCTACAAAATTCTAATAACATGTAGCGTTTATATTTAGAGGGAAGCAGTTCAAAGACCTACAAAGTAATTTGAAGATGCTTTAATAAGCTAAAAGCTCTAAGAGAATTTTTTAAAGATTTTATTTATTTATTTATTTATCAAAGAGAGAGAAAGAGCACGGGCAGAGGGAGAAGCAGGCTCCTCGCTGAGCAAGGAGCCCAAGGCAGGACTCTGTCCCAGGACCCTGGGATCTCATGACTTGAGCCAAAGGCAGAAACTTAATTGTCTGAGTCACCCAGGAATCCCGAAAATCTCTAAGAGAATTAATAGGGGCAGTACTCTGGGGTTTTAAAGGAGGGAAAGATCATTTATAGTTGGTGGAAATGAGAAATGCTTCTCAGATTCTAATCATAGACACTAGAAAGTCACCTGAACAATTATCTAGTCATCCTTATGATATTTACCATTCACGTTATGCTTAAATGCCTATACTGAAGGAAATTTACTGCATTTCAATGTAGTCTGTCCTATCCTGGATAACTGATGGCTGTAGAGTTTTTTCTTACTGTCTAATGAATGGGAACTGACTCCTAATGTCTTCTACCCATCAGTTCCAGTTCTCTTTATAGACTGTCATATAATAAATCTTTGTGATGATGAATATTGTGGCCTCAGATCCCGAGTTTCACATTCTTCAGCCGTTTGTCATATATGACTTTAGGTTAATTACCTTATTATTTGATTATTCCCACTGTAAAGGCTCAAGTGATCCAGTCTCAGAATGGCATCTTAATTTTGTAGAATGCAAAATAGGCAAAGTATTGCACATGCAGAACTTATTCACAAATAAAACCATCATACTATCTAGCTCCTGCTTAATCATGTCTTGGCCATTTTGTACTTGTACATTTTGTATCTTAGACCAAGTATAGGACCTTACTTATTAACTTTCTTGTTATTATTGGATCCATTACTTTTCAGCCACTTGGATTCTTTTTAAAATCTGAGTTTTGTTATCTGTAATTGAACCTCTTAATTTCTATCATGAACTGATTTGAAGAATATATTCTGTAGCTTCTGCTAAGTCATTGAAAAAAGTGTTTACTAAGAGAGGACCAAGGACCAACCCATGTGTCGTATCACTAGAGACATGAGATTTCCTGTCAGGTGATTACTAAATCTTTAGGTACTGTGGGGTACCTGTGTGGCTCAGTTGGTTAAGCATCTGCCTTTAGCTCAGGTCATGATCCCAGACCCCTGGGATCAAGTCCCACATCAGGCTCCCTGCTCAGTGGGGAGCCTGCTTCTCCATCTTCCTGATGCTCCCCCTTCTTGTGCTTAGTCTCTCTCTCTCTCTGTCAAATAAATAAAATCTTCAAAAAAATATCTTTAGGTACTGTATTTTACTTGGGTACTTGTCTACTTCATTGTGTTATCAACTGTTCTACATTTCTCCATTTTATCCATTAGGACAGTACGAGAGACTTATCACTTTCCTTTCTCAGTTTAGAACGTACAAGCTTTATTTATTTATTTGACAGAGAGAGACATAGTGAGAGAGGGAACACAGAAGATGGAGTGGGAGAGGGCTCCGCAGGGAGCCTGATGCAGGCCTCAATCCCAGGACCCTGGGATCATGACCTGAGCTGAAGGCAGACACTTAATGACTGAGCCACCCAGGCATCCCTAAAATTTTATCTTGTCAAAAAGAAAATCAGGTCAATTTAAGAATTCTTTACTGGTTGGGGTACCTGGATGGCTCAGTCGGTTGGGCCTTTGACTCTTGGTTTCAGCTCAGGTCATGATCTCGAGTTATGGGATGGAGCCCCACATCAGGCTCTGCACTCAGCAGGAAGTCTGCTTGAACATTCTCTCTCTCTGCTCCTCTTCCCACTCACTTGCATGCAGTCTCTTGCTCTTGCCTTCTAAAATAAATAAAACATTAAGAATTCTTGCTGGTTAAAAAAAATCGTTGTTTTTCCTAAGTTGTAAATGGAAGTTATTTTACTAAGATTCCTCAATGAGAACCTACCATTTCATTTACTTTATATAGTTGCACTTTCTCTTTCTTCTTATGGAATTCCATGTAACTTTAGAGGCAATCAGATTCCTCTTGTTTTTTTATGTTGTTTCTGATTATTGAGTACTTACTTTGTGTCTTACCCTGGTCTAAGCTTTTCATTTTTGTTATCTCACAAGTACCTTTATTTTCCTAATGAAATCACATCCATATCCTCTGTGGAGTTTTTGCTAGTATTTCAGTGTTTCTAGTAATCCCTCACTTTTTCAGACTCAACGGTTGTCTTTAAATATTCATGAGACATTTACTGGCATATCTTCCCCCAGCCCTGGATGCTTGATTTTAAGTTATCTCATGGTAGGGACCATATCTTACATAGCGAGTAGTACATTGTATATTCTATGAACTTTGGCCCACTGTTTTAGCACGTAGTGATTTATATGTATGTATATATGATTACGAAATTAGAAATTCATATGTATATTAAAATTTGATTAAACGTCATAGAATCAAGGTGCAGGTACTCATTGAAAAAGTATCTCAGTGTGAACTATTAACTAGATGATACACTTTTTTGGGATGGTCTGAAGGCCTTGGCCAACTTGATTTTATCCAGTCCTTTGTCTGAAGCAGGTCTCTGTGTCCATATCTTTTGATACCAGTGCATCTCCTTGATTTTGAAAATACATAAAACTAGTTGTTTTTTTGTTTGTTTTTTTTTTTAAGATTTTACTTTTTTTTTTTTTGACAGAGAGATAGAGAGCACAGTCAGAGAGGCAGGTAGTGGGAAAGGGAGAAGCAGGCTCTCTGCTGAGCAGGAAGCCCAATGCGGGGTTTGATCCCAGGACCCTGGGATCATGACCTGAGCCGAAGGCAGCTGCTTAACTGACTGAGCCACCCTGGCGTCCCAATAAAACTAATATTTTAATTATAAGAATAATACATGTATATAGTAAATGTAGCAGGTAATAGAATTTATTTATTTGAAAGAGAGCACCAGTGCCGAGGGGAGGCAGTAGAGGGCCAAGGGACAGAGGGAGAGGGAGAAGCAGGCTCCCTGCTGAGTTCAGTTTTAGGACCCCAAGATTATGACCTGAGCCAAAAGCAGACACTTAACCAACTAAGCCACCCAGGTGCCCCAGTCTTTCTTTTAAGCGCAAAAATGACAATTCTCTATCTGGATTTTTTTTTAAAGATTTTATTTATTTGACAGAAATCACAAGTAGGCATAGAGACAGGCAGAGAGAGAGGGGGAAACAGGCTCCCCACCGAGCAGAGAGCCCAATGACAGGGCTCGATCCCATTACCCTGAGATTATTACCTGAGCCAAAGGCAGAGGCTTAACCCACTGAGCCACCCAGGCGCCCCTCTATCTGGATTTTGTATTTTTTAGTATAAGCACATAAAGATCTACATCATTGTATTCCCTTACGTAGATGTGCCATAATTTGATACTTGTTTTAAAAGTGAGAAAATAAAAAAATGATTTGCCCAGCCAAGCATTTACATTTCATTTAGGAAGACAGAACACGTACTTAAGACTTACACATGTCTGGGGCACCTGGGTGGCTCAGTGGGTTAAAGCCTCTGCCTTCGGCTCAGATCATGATCCCAGGATCGTGGGATCAAGCCCCCCATCGGGCTCTCTGCTCAGCAGGGAGCCTGCTTCCTTGTCTCTCTCTGCCTGCTGCTCTGCCTACTTGTGATCTCTGTCTGTCAAATAAATAAATACAATCTTTAAAAAAAAAAGTTTAAAAAAAAAAGACTTACACATGTCATAAGGACAATCTTAATCTATTCTTCCCCTTGAAAGGGCTTAGTATACTCTGAAACACTCCATCATTGCCCAAGTACATGATCAGAGTAAGCTTATTAACTAAGTAACTTTATTAACTAGGTCAATATCATCTAGTTAGTAATTAAAATTATTCTTGGTGGAGGGTATAGCACACGGTTGTACAGATTATGGAGCCTCAAATTCAACTGTTATATTTTGAGTACTTCTGAAAATAAGAAATGATTTTGATTTTTTAGCATGGGCTGCCAGACTTGATTTTTTAAAAATAATTCCTAACTGATGTCTTATGTCAAAGATTGAAAGCTATAAATTTTTTAAAGGCTTTTGGGGAGGTATTTTTGCATAGCTTAATGTTTTGTTGTTAAAGGTATGGTGGAGCTAGTTCCTGCCTCAGATACCCTCAGGAAAATCCAAGTGGAATATGGTGTGACTGGATCCTTTAAAGATAAACCGCTTGCAGAGTGGTTGAGGAAATACAATCCTTCTGAAGAGGAATATGAAAAGGTGATTGACAAGTCTCCTTATTCCACATAACTTTATCACAAATGTATTACATAGGTTATAGTGCTTTTCATTTTCCAGCTCTGGTGACTAGCCACGTAGTCTAAGTTGTGAAAGCAGTGTCTTTCTCTAAGTTTAAAAACAAAAAAAAATAGTTATATACACATATGTTTCTATATTAACAGTGCATCTAATGGTAAGAATCTGAGTGAAACCAATGCTACATTACCCCCAAAACATTCCAAGCATGAATTTAGAGGCCAGCAAAACAGGTATTTTTATGACCCGGAATGTTCACATTTCACAAAGATCTTGGGACAAGTTATGAAAATGAGTAAGAGTGGCTCCATGTGTGTAAGTGTGGAGTTGAGAGGAAAATTATGGGCCAGACTCTTTGAGATTGAACTTAGGTTCCAAGTCATCAGGTATTGAGCCTTGGGCAAATTATTAACCTCTTCTGTGCTTTAGTAACCTGGGATATGAAATAGTATACGTTACGGTATTATAGTACTTTTTTTTGGTAATGTAGTACATATTATGGCTGTAAAAAATAATAGCACTACAAGGCTGTTGTGAGAGTTAGATGAGTTTATAAAGAAAGCCCTACACTACAGTAAATTCTGTAGTTTATAGCTGTTAATATTAGAGGTGCCAATTTTTTGTTTTAGCATGCCTTTGAATTCTATAACAGGAAAGGAACTCTGAGGACAGCTGAGTTGCTCAGTCGGTAGTGTATGACTTATTTTTTTTTTATAGACAGTGCGTGTGAGCACATCAGCAGGGGGAGGGGCAGAGGGAGAAGGAGAGAGAGAATCTTTAAGCAGACTCCCCGCTTCATGGAGCTGAATGCAGGACTCAGTCCCACCACCCATGAGATCATGACCTAAGCTAAAACCAAGAGTTGGACACTTAACTGGCTGAACCAGACAGGTGCCCCATGACCTTAGTGTTGTGAGTTCAAGCCCCGTGTTGGTGAGGGCTGGGGGAAGTAGAGTTTACTTAAGGAAAAAAAAAAAAATGGGGAAAAAGGAAAGGGAAATCTCTTAGGACATAAGGCCTCTAGTGATCCTAAACTGCCTAAGAAAGACTCAAGGACACTTTATTTATTTTTTATTTATTTGACCGACAGACAGATCACAAGTAGGCAGAGAGACAGGCAGAGAGAGAGAGAGAGGAGGAAGATGCTCCCTGCTGAGCAGAGAGCCTGATGTGGGACTCAGTCGCAGGACCCTGAGATCATGACCTGAGTCGAAGGCAAAGGCTTATTAACCCACTGAGCCACCCAGGTGCCTTCAAGAACACTTTCAATGGCAGTGTAAGGAGATCTCAGTTTCATTTTCATTTGCCTGCCTCCTTTATGTCAGGTCATTAACGTATTACATTTACAGATGAATACAAATTCTATTTGTTGACCTAAGAAGGTAGAGGAATTTAGCTCTTTGTTTAAGATCACTTCCTTTTCTTGTGGTGTGGGGAAAGCAGTGCAACAGAAGCTGATACTTTATAGTAATGTTGGCTCTTTTGTGGTTCTGGGGAAGTGGTTTGACACAAAATACTTGTTAAGTAACATACAATGAGTGCCTTTTATGCATTTGACTCTTAATGTACTTTACATAGAGGAGTCACACTGCTTGGGGTGAACCTTGGGTCTGCCACTTAACAATTATGTGATCTTGGGCAAAGAACTTCTATGTTTCAGTTTCCTTCATACATAAAATGACAATCATAATCATACCTATGTCATATAGTGTGCACGCGTGTGTGTGTGTCTAGGTTTGTAGGTGTGTAGGAGGAGTAGTGTAGTAACTGGTTTGTGGTAAGTGCTGTGTAAACCTTGGCACTTTACCATCATCAGTTAGGATTTCTGGGGAGTTATGAAATAACCACATGGACATGTAGAGCCATATGACTGCTCTATTCAGAAATTTAGTTCCCTGAGGATAAACTAAATGCACATGCTTTAGATTAAAGTACTCAGAATATGCATCTTGCTGCATCCTTCTGCGTGATACTATGTTAGTAATTTAATCCCCAGGGCAGGTAAAACTGAAGTGAAAGATCTCCAGCTTTGAAAAACTTGCAGATGACATAAGGAGTCAACAAAACATATTAATTATACTATTGTATGTTTAAAGATACAAGCTGACTTTCTTCATACATGCCCTCCCTATAAGCCAAAAAAGGGGAAAATATTCTTTTATTCAGATTAATCTTTGTCACAGTGTTACCACCACTTGTACTAAACAGTAGAGCCTGTGAGGAGCAGAGTTCCACAAAGATGATTCTTAAAAGATGTTTAAAGGCAGCACGTACCCCAAGTAGGGACTGGCAGTTTCTCTGCCCGTTAAAGGACAATAGATGGAGAGATAGGGCAGTAACCACCTTTAGAAGGGTGTTTTTGTTTTTGAAATAGGACAAGGCTGACTTTTGTTATCATAACCTAGTTCATAAGGTGTTGAAAAAGTGAATCACGGTAGTGTTCTCAAAGGGTGATGAATTACTTTAATCTTTATAACTGCCTCCTTTAAAAATAATTTTTTTCTAAAATCTATATCTTTATTATAGGCTTCAGAAAATTTTATCTATTCTTGTGCTGGATGCTGTGTAGCCACCTATGTCCTAGGCATCTGTGATCGACACAATGATAATATAATGCTTCGAAGCACAGGACACATGTTTCACATTGACTTTGGAAAGTTTTTGGGCCATGCACAGATGTTTGGTAGCTTCAAAAGGTACTCACATTGTTACTGTTGCTGAAGAAAAAAGGAGTGCTTTTTTTTTTTTTTTTTTTTAAATCAAGTACCCTGAGGGTCGCCTGGCTGGCTCAGTCACTAGGGCTTGCAACTCTTGATCTCAGGGTTTTGAGTTCAAGCCCCACTTCAGGTGGAGCCTACCTTTAAAAAACAAAAACAAGAAAAACAAGTACTCCAGGTAATTCTGAAGCAGAATTTCCACATTGTGGATCACTTTTGAAAAGGTATTAATAAAGTAATCTGTATCTGTCTGCATGTGTATGTATATCTGGAAGAGTTTCAGTAATTTTACTTGAAGGAAAAAGAATTCAACTTTTCTTACCACACAGTGGTTAAGTTTTTGATGGTTTTAATGTCAACCGCTTTACAATCTAAGTATTCCTTTTCTGTCCACTTTCTTCTTCCCAAGAAAACTGAAACTGTTGGTTGGCTTTCTTAGGTTAATTCAAGAGGTTGTTGACTTCAAGTTCTGTCATTTCAAGTAATGCTAAGATGACTTCAAGTTCTGTCATTTCAAGTAATCAAGATGTTTTCATTTTGATAGGATCAGAATTTTACTTAAGATTGATATCTGTGTATATTTTGAGGAACCTTTCTTTGGACACATTTAGCAAAACACTGGTTTTAATTAGTAAACACAACTTATTTTATTTTACAGATTTTATTTATTTGACAGAGACCACAAGCAGGGTAGAGTTGGGGAGCAGCAGGGAGAGAGAGAAGCAGATTCTATGCCAAGGAGGGAGCCCAATGCAGGGCTCAATCCCAGGACCCTGAGATCATGACCCAAGCCAAGGGCAGACTCTTTAACTGACTGAGCCACCCAAGTGCCCCTGGACACAACTTATTTTAAAAGAAAGGCACTTTTCCACAAATTAATGTCCCCAAACTTGCCTCTTTTGCTGTTGTCTTGTAGCTCTCATTGAGTATGACTAGGGATTAAAAAAAGACCCTAACAAATGACTTGACCATGTAGTAGATAGAAATGAGTCTGTCTCTCCTTGTGCGTGTGTGTGTTTAGTAACATTTGTTGGAATGAATTAAGGTGTATTTAACTACTTAGTGGTACCTATTAGGAATGTTCCCATTTGTACGATGGCAGTGAGTGTTGAATTTTTCTCTCTGTACGTTTGTAACTACTGTTTGATCTCTATTTGAGTGTGTGAGTTTATAAATATCATCTTGGAAAAAATTCATATATGTGTTCTATCTAAATAATGAGATTGATTATATGATGGTTTTTCTGAAAAATGCAAATTTATAAGTTTTAATGTAGATTCAAACCTGCCTGATTCTTAATTTCCCAGTTGGAAAATGCTCTGGCTCAGGTAGCTTAGTTCAATAACCATGTGGTTAACAAAAGCACTGTTTGAATATCTTCTGTAAATATTACTTTGTGTTGTGTACTTTCTTTTTAAATAGGGATCGGGCTCCTTTTGTGCTTACCTCTGATATGGCATATGTCATTAATGGGGGTGAAAAGCCTACCATTCGTTTCCAGTTGTTTGTGGACCTCTGCTGTCAAGCCTACAACTTAATAAGAAAGCAGACAAACCTCTTTCTTAACCTTCTTTCACTGGTAACTGTGTTCTTTTACAAGCCCTTAATTAATTTACATTAATGCTCTGTTTCAATAGCTAAAGAAGGATATTTTGGAATAAAATTTACCGTAGTTTCAAATGTCAGAAATATTGTTACCAAATATTTAAAATTGCCAGATATCATTTATATAAAATACAAAACGTAAGTCACATCTACCCTGGAGGTTTGGAGTAAAAGTAGCTGACTAAAAGGGACCCTGAGAGCTATCTGGGATGCTGGAACATATTTGTGTCTTAATTTGGGTGTGTTCAAATTTCTGTACTTTTCTGGGTGTGTATTAAGTTAAACCTCTGCTATGATTATTAAGACTGAACCTGATTTAAAAAAAAAAAAAAAAAGACTAGACAAAAGGTCTGCATTTCACAGGTTTTATTCCATAAACTGGCTTTGTGACTTCCAACAATTGACTTATATGACCTCAGTTTTTCTCATTTATAACTGAATCACTTAGGTGCCTATAAGACTAATATAAATTCCTCAAAACTGATTATTTTGTTTGCTTTAGTTCTAAATTACTTGGCCAGCTTTTAAGGGATGGGTGAGGAACAGACTTTTAAAAAAGTAACTCACAAACTCTTTTTCCCTTTCTGTAGATGATTCCTTCAGGGTTACCAGAACTTACAAGTATTCAAGACTTGAAATATGTTAGAGATGCACTTCAGCCACAAACTACAGATGCAGAAGCTACAATTTTCTTTACTAGGTAAGGCATATTTAAATATGTTAGAGAAGGCACAGAGCTTTGATTTGTTTTCCTTAGTTTAAACAAATGCTATATATCAATCTGGTTTTTAGGAAATAATTGTGATTCACAGTATTAGCAAATAGTAGGTTTATCAAAACTATATTTTATGTCAGTTTATTTACTGAATAAATATAAAGGATTTGCAATAACACTAAAAAATTTATTTTTCAAAATAACTCAGGTTTTATTTAGTATGACTTGAATTATAAACATCCTATTTATGACCTCTTTCTGCAAAGCATATTTTCTATAGTGCCAAGTACAAGGATTTGTGTGTGTGTGTGTGTGTGTGTGTTTTGTTTTTTTCCCCTAAAATAATACCTGTACTAATCTGTTTTTCAGGATTTTGCCATACCGTTTTCATGGATACCATAAATAATTAAAACTGCAAACTCTGGGACACTGCTATAGTAAATTGTTACTAAATGATGTAGTACTTAAAATACATATATTAATTACTGGCATTTGAACTTGTCATTTTTGCTTTAAAAGCAGATCTTCCTGGCAAGTCTGTTCTAAAAGTCTGGTGACCAGGTTGGTCATTATCTAGTGATACCATCTCATTATTATGCCACAGAAGGGAGGGACCCATGAGCTCATGTTCTTTTTTCTCTTTTCTCTTGCCTTCTTCCTCTCAGTGGAAAAGAGATAGAAAACTGGACTGGACTTCTCTAGTCTCAAGAGTCTGGGCTGAATTGAATTGAAGGAAGCTGACTTTTGTATAGCCTTCCAAACTAATCCTGATAATTTAGGTATTGATGGGTTTTGTTTTGTTTTTCAAAAGAGATTCACTGGCTTCTCTAGGTAAAACTATAAAGCAGGCATGTATTGGTCTGCTTGAGCTGCCATAACAAAATAATCATAGATGACATGGCTTAAACAATAGACATTTATTTTCTCTTACTTCTAGAGGCTGGGAAGTCCTAGAATCAAAGTGCCAGCTTATTCACTTGCTGGTGAACTATTGCCTTCTTGTGTTTCCTCACAGGAAAGGAGGAGATAGAGCAAGAAAGCATAAGCTTTCTTGTCTCTTCTCGTAAGAACACTAATTCTTTTGGATCAGTTTTATCCTTAAGACCTCATCTAATATTGATTACTGACTCCATAAAGGCCCTGTGGGGTTGGGGCTCAACATAGAAATTTTGGAGGATACAAATATTCAGTCCATAGCAAAGCAAGAACCTTTGTGTTAAGTTCTAGACTTTTCTTTTGGAATCTCTTTCCTCTTTCTGGATTTCTTTATCCTGCTCCTGAGACTTATTTTTTTTGCATGCCCAAAATGTTTTATCCAAGCCTGCTTTCCAGATTTGTTACCATGAAACTCCCTATTCTGTCAAAACTTCTTTTTCCAACTGAGGGAAATTACGATTATTTGAAGAAGTCTGATACCAGATTCTACTACTATTTGATAGAAAAGATTTTATTAAATTTGGATTACTTTTTTTTTTTTCCAAGATTTTACTTATTTGACAGAGAGAGACACAGCGAGAGAGGGAACACAAGCAAGGGGAGTGGGAGAGGGAGAGGCAGGCTTCCCACTGAGCAGGGAGCCCAACGTGGGGCTCGATCTCAGGACCCTGGGATCATGACCTGAGCTGAAGGCAGATGCTTAATGACTGAGCCACCTAGGCGCCCCTGGATTACTTTCAGTGCTTCCTTCTATACCTGTTGTCAACTTCCCTATTTATTAAAAGGGAATTAAATAATGATCATCTTTTTTGGCATTATACCAATCATCTTCTATCCCTAATAGTTTTTTAGTTAATGTTAAATCCCACAGAACTCAGGAAATACAGCATCATTTCTTGGGAAACAGTGGGATAGGATGGAATAGAGACTTTCTTGTGCTAAAAATATTTTGTTTGGATGGACTATCTTTTAATAGGTTTTTGGCCTAAAGAACAAAGGAAAATCCAAAGTGAGAATATACTTAATATTTTAAAAGGAATGAAAATGGGGGCACCCGACTGGCTCAGTCAGTAGAGCATGTGACTCTTGATCTCAGGATCATGAGTTCCAGCTCCATGTTGGGCCTGGAGTTTACTTACGGGGTAGAGGAGGGACAGAGGGAGAAGCGGAGAGATAAATTTAAGGAGGCTCCCTGCAGCCCGAGATAGGGCTCAGTATTAAAACCCTGAGATCATGACCTGAACAGAAATCAAGAGTCGGTACTTTACCAACTGAGCCACCCAGGTGCCCCAAGGGCCTAGTGCTTACTTTAAAAGGAGATTTACATATCTTGGTGGATAGCCAGGTAGATAGATTAAACAAAAAAGAATTTAATGGGCTCCTGGCTGGCTCAGTTGATGGAGTGTGCAATTCTTGATCTCAGGGTTGTAAATTTGAGCCCCACGTTTGGTGTAGAGTTTAAAAATCTTAACTTTTTTTTTTTAAAGGTATGAAAATGTCTTCATCCTTTATTGTGTTCAAAGAACTGAACATGTTTTCTCATGAATATTTACTATTGACATATTTTCTGATTTTTTGTAGGCTTATTGAATCAAGTTTGGGAAGCATTGCCACAAAGTTTAACTTCTTCATTCACAATCTTGCTCAGTTGCGTTTTTCTGGTCTTCCTTCCAATGATGAGCCCATCCTTTCATTTTCGCCCAAAACATACTCATTTAGACAAGATGGTCGAATCAAGGAAGTCTCTGTTTTCACTTATCATAAGAAATACAACCCAGATAAACATTATGTAAGTTTGGTTTTGGTATTTGTAGAGACTCGTGCATGCATGAATGTTTTTCTTTTCATACTCTTTCCTCCATGGATGGTCCAAAAATAAACAAATATTTGAGGAATCCCTAATTGTTTTTTGGTATTTATTTATTGGTAAATTTGCCCCCACAGTATTCCTGCTTCCAGGGACAAGATTTAAAAGGTGGTATTATTTTGCTTTTTCTCCTTCAATTTGTTCTTAATTTTAAGGTAATGCTTGCTCACTGTAACAAAATCCACCCATGTAAAAACACATAAAATCTTGAGTTCTCATTCCACTTTCTAGGGATGAAGTATTATTAAACACACACACATATAAAATTCAAGTTTGAACAAAAGCAAGATCTTCAGTATGCTTTCCACCACCCCATGAATAGCATTATCATCATTGTGCTCATATTTTTTTTTTTAAGATTTTATTTATTTATTTGACAGAGATCACAAGTAGATAGAAAGGCAGGCAGAGAGAGAGAGAGAGAGGGAAGCAGGCTCCCTGCTGGGCAGAGAGCCCAATGTAGGACTCGATCCCAGGACCCTGAGATCATGACCTGAGCCGAAGGCAGCGGCTTAACCCACTGAACCACCCAGGCGCCCCTGTGCTCATATTTTTATTGGAAAATACTTTGCAGCAGTCTATTTTTTTTTTTTTAAGATTGTATTTATTTATTTGAAAGAGAGAATGAGAGAGAGAGTGCGCATGAGAAGGGGAGGGTCAGAGGGAGAAGCAGACTCCCCACTGAGCAGGGAGCTGGATTTGGTACTCAATCCTGGGACTCCAGGTTCATGACCTGAAGTCAGTCGCTTAACCAGAGCCACCCAGACACCCTGCAGCAGTCTTTAAATCCTTGACAAACTGATATTTTAGAAAGCAACTTTATTATTTTAGTTTTCACCTATTTTATTGTTAGTAAATTTTTGTAAGTTTAGTATTTTATCCTAATACCATTTCACTGAATATTCCATTTTCCACCCAATGATTTATAACAGTATATTATGTTGTGTTATAGATATTATAATGTTAGCATATTTTAAATGTACTAAATTTATATATATGCCTGAATTTATTTCTGGTCTTCTGTAGAAATACAGTTTTTTCCACACCAGTATTTTATTCTGTAAAGTACTCTGACATTATAATACTTTAAATATCCAGTTAGACAAGTCTTCTCATCCTCCTGCCACCATAAATTTTGCCTTTCTCATTTGTGCTCTTAAAGGAACTTATTAATGTGTTCATTGGAAATGTCCTAAATTTATAAATTTCAGGAAGAACATTTATTATATATAATCCTGGAGATAAATGATTTTCACTTTCCAGTTCTTGTTTATATATCTTACAGTGGTTAATATCACTCTTAGATTTAGTTAGATGTCTATAAATACAATGACATTCATGTATGCTCTTTCCTCTCAGTGACATATATATTATTAAGTTAAAAGCACTTGACCAAGCTGTAAATTTTCTGTTGGGAAAGGTTTTTTGTTTTGTTTTGTTTTGTTTGTCTTAATCTATTTGGGTTGTGGTTTCTTTTCAGATTTATGTAGTCCGAATTTTGAGGGAAGGACAGTTAGAGCCATCATTTGTGTTCCGGACTTTCGATGAATTTCAGGAACTTCACAATAAGCTCAGTATTATTTTTCCACTTTGGAAGTTACCAGGGTATGTTCCATTTTTGTACATTAATCTTTTTTTTTATAGGAAACAATTTCTTACCATGTGTCACTCGAAAGCTTTGTGTAAACATTTAGTAAGATACAACGGACCATGTGTGACTTACCTTTTTTCTCTGTATCCCAAGGACCTGATAATAGTACTATCCATAGACGGGGAACTGTAAGATCCTGCTGAGTGAATAAACTGAATAAATGGGATCCTAAACTTAAAGTTGGGGATTTTCTAGTTTTCTAATTTCAGTTGAATTTTTTCTTTCTTTCTTTCTTTCTTTTTTTTTTTTTGTTTGTTTGTTTGTTTATTTGTTTGAAGTCATACTGGGTTAGGTAAATTGTTACTGCAACTATCTTTACAGTGAGGTCAAGGAACTTAGTAGAATCTTTTGTTTGTTTGTTCATCTATCTATTTAAAAAATTTTATTTATTACAGAGAGCACAAGTAGGGGGTAGGGGAGTGGGAAGGTGGGGGAGAGGGAGAAGCAGAAGGGCAGGGAGCCTAACGTGGGACTCTGTTCCCAGGACCCTGAGATCATGACCTGAGCCGAAGGTAGACGTTTAACCAACTGAGCCACCCAAGCTCTCCTAATTGTAGAATCTTTTAATTTTTGTCTCTACCATAGCCTGCAATATAACATAATAATTTGGAATCTTGGTTTTAGCAAAATCGGATTTTAAATCACTGCAGAAATAATTATGGCTATACCGAGCACCTTTAATAAAGAATAAGCTGAGGCAGTGAGATTGTTGGTCAAAATCTTAGTACTTAGTTTTCTGTTAACCCTTGTATTTTTATTTATTTATTTATTTTATTTGACAGAGAGATCACAAGTAGACAGAGAGGCAGGCAGAGAGAGAGAGAGGGAAGCAGGCTCGCTACTGAGCAGTGAGCCCGATGCGGGACTCGATCCCAGGACCCTGAGATCATGACCTGAGCCGAAGGCAGCGGCTTAACCCACTGAGCCACCCAGGCGCCCATCTGTTAACCCTTTAAAACCCTCATTTTTAATGTAGCTAATAACCAATAGATTTCTGGTGTCGGGCTGCTCATACTCTTCTTAGACTAGATTTTAGAAATGAAGAGTAAACATGTGGGTATCAGTTTATTTCCACGTGCAGTATCATTTTTCATTGTTAGCAAAATAAGCAAAATTAAGATTATTCTCGATTTGGGCCCTATGTCACTTGTGGACGAAGTGTTGATAATGGTATGGGACTGATATCAACAGGAACTGTGGCTGATTGAGTAATGATGATTTTGGAGGGTAAGATATGTATAAAATATTTGTAAACAGATTAATCTTTAGAAAAAAACAGTAGAAAATAAGTAATAAATAGCAAAATCTTGTCTCTTTTGTACCAAAGTTTATAAAAGGCTAACAAGTACTTGAACTATTTGATCTCCAGTACTTGAAATTACAGAAATTTGCTTTCTAGAAGATTAAGATTCCACTTTGTATTTAAGTATATATATTTTAAAAATATATATATTTCTAAATAAATATTGTGCTTAATTCTATAAATACTTCCAAGTGAAGTAATTTAAATCCCACTTGTGTTTTCTTTTGTAGCTTTCCTAATAGGATGGTTCTGGGAAGAACACACATAAAAGATGTAGCAGCCAAAAGGAAAATTGAATTAAACAGTTACTTACAGAGTTTGATGAGTGTTTCAACGGATGTAGCAGAGGTGACTGTCCTAATTGAAAAAGAACATTCTATTCTTGGTGCTACATGATATTTAAATTAATACATTTTTTTTCTCTTCTTAGTGTGATCTTGTTTGTACTTTTTTCCATCCTTTACTTCGTGATGAAAAAGCTGAAGGAATAGCTAGGTCTGCAGGTGAGATTATTCTCTTTATCGATAATTGATGGCTTCCCTATGACTTGCAAGTTAATAATTTCTCAGTGAATGTGGTAGAGTGACAGTGAGGTTACTGGCTACACTCCAATGAGAATGAGAGGAGGATAGTCCTTCTAAGCCCGTCAATTTCTGGATAAACATAATTTTCCTAATAGAATGTGATTACTAAAGAACTACAAATCAGTGGCCTACTAGGTTATTTACCTTTTCCCACATAGGATGATCCTGGAATTAAAGCAAACTTTTTTTTTTTGTAGTTTGTACCACTATAAGCAAGATAAAATAAAGATGATTGTATTTTTATTTTCAGATGCAGGTCCGTTCAGTCCTACTCCAGGCCAAATTGGAGGAGCAGTGAAATTATCTATCTCTTACCGAAATGGTACTCTTTTCGTCATGGTGATGCACATCAAAGACCTTGTGAGTGATTATAAATAATGATTGTAGAGAAGACCTATACCTTGGTAGGAAGCATTACTATTAAGGCAAAACTTTTCTTTATAGGTTACTGAGGATGGAGCTGACCCAAATCCATACGTCAAAACATACCTACTTCCAGATACCCACAAAACATCCAAACGTAAAACCAAAATTTCACGAAAAACCAGGAATCCAACATTCAATGAGATGGTAAGTTAAAGTCATTTCTAAAAATGTCTTAGATTTGTTCTTTAAATTTTAAAGTTTAAATTTAAAATTTTTAGGTACCAGATTCAGAACTGTTGTACTAGTAAAGCCAATCAGTAGCAATCTAGTGATACTTATCAAATGTTGCAGAATTAAACCATCATTGAGCCTTAGGTTTTAAGAAGATCTTAGGGGTTATCTTCAACTACCTTTCCAGTGACTGAACTCCCTCTACAACATTTTCAAGAAGTGGTTATCCAGTCTATCCTGAAATACTTCTAGTCCATCCACTTTGTTTTGGGCAGTTACAGCTCTTAGATTTTTTTTTTTTTTTTTTTTTTAAATACTGGGCTGAATCTTCACTGCCTGTAGTTTGCACCTGTGGGTCTCAGTTGTATGACTTGGAACTATACAGACTTAGTCTTTCTGTGGCAGCCCCTCAGATAACTGAAGTTCTCCGAAGCCCTTCCTGTTTATCATTTTAAAACATCTTCACTAACTTTACCTTTGTTTGATAGGATATAGTTTCAAAATTATCTTCCTGATTCATTTCAGGCTGTCAGCAAGCCACTTCAGATAGAGTGCTCTGCGCTAAAAAGCAAAGCATCAGCTGAACAGGATGGAGCAAAACTGTGACTTTGCTGAGCATGGTCACCTTACGAACTTACTCATCTATTAAAACCTGCTAACCTTTAGTCAAATACTTTTTTAGGATAAACACCACACTGTTTGTGTACATTAACATCACATCCACACAAAAATGTCTGGAAATAAATGGATTTTCATCAGGTTTTAAGTTTGTTAAAACCGCAGAATAGCCTTTTAGCTCTTGAAAAGCATATACAATGTTTGAAGACAAGTTGGTATTATTCTCAAAAAGAAGTATTGGTTTGTTTCCTAGTTAGTATACTTTCAAGAAATGAAATGTGGTCAGATTTTAGTTTTTATTAGTCAAACAATGAGAAAGACTAGATTAAAGAGATCTTTCTCAAAAGTTAGGATGAGGCCTTGCTGAAAAAAAGTTCTAAGTGCTGAATGTGGTGTGTCAGAGCTAATTTTTAGCATTCTAGATTTGTTGTAAGCTGTATTGGTAGTTGGTGAATTTGCATTGAAATAGGGATAATCAGAAATTATTTCATGGCATATAAAATCTAACAGAAAAAAAGACAAAAAAATTTTAATCCCTCATTTTTTATAAAATAGCTGTGTTATCCCCACTTGCTTCCTTCCGTTCTCTTTCCCAGGTGTCAGACATCTCAAGGCATGCTGCCTTGTAATTGCATTTCCCTTCCCCATAACTCCAGCTCAGAAAATCCATGTTATCAGTGTTTAGACAATAATAATTTTATACTCTGTGCATTTCTATGTCAAACACTCAGAGGAATGATAATAAAATCTAAGACTCCTGAAATACAAAATGTGCGTCTAAATATGAGGCAAATTATACCAAACGTGTCATAATCAGTGTTATTAATTGTTGTCTCTTTACTAATCTCACTTCTGTTTTTACTTAAAATAATCCAAGAAACCAAGCAAACAAAAAAATTGTAACTACTGTTTTCTTTTTGCCTTTGCTCTAGCTTGTGTACAGTGGATATAGCAAGGAAACCCTAAGACAGAGAGAACTTCAACTCAGTGTTCTCAGTGCAGAGTCTCTGCGAGAGAATTTTTTCCTCGGTGGAGTGACCCTGCCTTTAAAAGATTTCAACTTGAGCAAAGAGACAGTTAAGTGGTATCAGCTGACTGCTGCAGCAACCTATTTGTAAGCTAGTGAATTTCTGAGCTTTGACAGCAAGAATAGTTATAAACACTTAAACACACACACACTTGGGAACTTTGTATAATATTTTTAAACTTGGAGAGAAATTATAAAGTAAATGTACTTACTGCATTTCAATACATCTGTTGGACCAACAGTCACGTAATTAACTTTTATGAACTAGTTGAAGCCATTGCTGTTTTAAAGTCATATAGAAGGCTATAAACCCTAAACTTAATATACAGTAAGTCCTGAAAAAGACTCTGAGTTGGTGAAAGATTTCATCCTTTCAGAGTAATAGCTTGAGTTTGGTCTGATAGTACAGTACCGTGTCAATTCAGCCATCTGTTTTACATTGTTTCTTACACAGACACAGGATGTTTTCCTGTTTTGCACCTTCTACAGCCTTTACCACTGTGTGTGTTCACAAACACCAAAGGAAAGGGAAGGTGCAGGATGTTACCAGAAAATGCAGCTGCTATTCACATGGCCGAAAGCAAAGCACAAATAATAGTTATGTTCAGAACTACTATGTAGTTTATAGAAGTAGGGGAAAATAATACTGCTTTTTATCACTCATGTCTTTAAAACCTTTTTCAGAGTAAGTGCCAATCACTGAAGTTGTAAATAATGGTGCCTTAACTTCATATGCTTCCCTGGCACTTCATTCTGATTTTTTCCTGACTTGATAATTAGTAAGTTTTCGCTCACTTTCAACTTACTAAAGAATTATCTACATTTACTAGTGTTTTTCTCACAGAAAGATTTTATTTCTTCTTCTCATGTGACTTAAACAGACACGTGATTTATGTTTTTGTTGCCCCATAACTGAATGAGATTCATCAGTGTAACTGTATACTAAATGCGTCATTCCATTATAATACTACATTTACTCCCAGGAGTGTGAATTGAACTTTGGTAATCCACCTCCCATGCATCTATACTCCACTTACACATTAAGCAAGTGAAAATTGTTCACTCACATACCCATTCCTGTTTGGTAGAACTCCATGAATAGGGCAGACTCTTCACAGGAGGCCCAGGACAAGAATTCTAGGGTCCAGGCTGAATTTTAATGTAGACTTTTATAGCAAAGTTTGTCTTGTAAGCTATCTTACTTATATTTGTAAACATTATACATTCACATGAAGTACTTAATACAATGGGATTCAGAATCATAAGGGACATGATTGAAATTATTCTACAGTAACCATTAAGGATAAAATTCATTTTTATTAATCATTCAACTACACACATAATTTTGTGTTTAGTTTCAGTAAATATGTTGATATATTAATTCTCATGGCTCAGTGGAATTTCAGACACTTTTTAAATGGTAATAGAGATTGTAGTAATCTAGTTGCTATGAGATAACTGGTAAAATAAGCAATGAAGAATACCAACAGAGAAAAGACAATCTCCAGTTCAGTAGCCCATAACAATTTTTATGAACTGTGCAGGTGTTTAATGTTAGTGGTGAAACCTGTAGAGCAGAAATAGAACAGTTGAGGATGTATCAGTGAGATAGGTTTAAAAAAAAAAAAAAAAAACCTTGAAATTTTTGGTGCCTAACACTAATGGTCCATTTGTAGGAAACCCCATTAGTATGATATATGAATGTCTTTTTTTTTTTCTTAATGTTAAAATGTGTTGTCTATTTAATAATTTAATTAAAATGCAAATCAAAGCACCACCATTTATTTACTTTTTCCACATCCAGTTAACATTTCCTTAAAGTATGTAAGTACTTTTGCAGATATAAAGAAGTGTTATTTTCACTTAAGCTTTTGAGACCTAATTCCATTCCATGAATTGTCACATAGCCACTGTAAAAAAAAAAAAGAAAAAAGAAAAAAAAAAAAAAACAAACCTGTCTTGGTAAAAGGTCATTGTTAATGGGATGCAGTATGTACTGCTTATTTGCAGTCTGTTACAGCCGTGTCTTTTAGCACAAATAATAGAGCTAGAAAATGTGATGTCACTTTTCAATTACAAGAAATCTGGATTTCTTATCTAAAAATATATATTATGATTAATACTGTACAGTTTAACCAGAGTTCAGGACAAGTGGTAATGTTTTTCTTAATTTAACTCATTTTGTGCCTTCTTTGGTCATTAAAAAAATACACATATTTTATATATATTTTAATATAAGTTATTTCTTTGTAAAACGCTAATCTTCAGCCCTTACCAAAAAAAAAAAGGGACAGAGGCGCCTCTTTGCACTACTACTTTAAGTAGATTTTAAATCAGTTTTTTTTTTAGACATTTTTTTAAAGCTTGCATTAAAGTAAATCTGAAGCAAAAGTTTAAACTGGCCAAGACACTAATTTTTATGTATAATCACAATGTTTTTTACCTATCTTTACTGAATAAAAATAATGCTACATGTAAGTCCTGCACCAGAATTCTTTCCTCTTGCAGTGTTTTGGGATTTGAAAATAATGGAGTACTCCAAGAACCTATTATTTTCTCTACTGAGGAACCCAATGTAGAACTTGCACTGACATTTTTATTACTGCCTTTATAAAAATCTATAGGTAGCTAACTATTAAGGCATGTATGATCTTTGATAAAGTATTCATCTTTTCAAATTAAAGTTGTATAAAAGTTTCAATATCTTGCCTTAAATTGGTTGACTATTCTTTCTAGGATTCAAGTATTGTGGCATTTTAAAAAAATATATTCAATTTTGATACTTAGACTTCAGATCAGAAAGCACTAAAAGCCCCACTACCATAATCCATGGATTTACTTACATGCTGCAGTGCAGATATGAATGAATATGGCAAGTAGTCTCATCTATAAGAACCAAATACTTTAATTATATTAAGGTAGTGAGTAAAGATGTATAATATTTTTATTAATACCTTGGATATATTCAGTGGATTGAATGTGACTTCATAACTGTACTACGATTGTATTAAACTATTTCTGGAATAAAGGAACTCTGCCGTCATTTCTTTCCTCATCAACATATTAACATTTTGGTTCTAAACTTTGATGGAGCTTGGGGAGCCTGTCTGGCTCAGTTGATAGAGCATGCAGCTTTTGATCTTAGGGTCGTAAGTTCAAGCCCCTCATTGGGCATAGAATTTACTTAAATTTTAAAAATTTAATAAACTTTAATATGAACTCACTGATGTGTTCTTCGTATCTCACCCAGGAGTTTATTAGGTTCAAAACTCCTGAATTTCAAACCTGGCCTGTCGGTTGCCCCTAAAAATGACAAATCTGACTTCTATCTACGGTTCTTTGAAGCCAAACCATGGTTCTCGATTGCCACTTCGCCCCATCACCATTTCATATCATTGGAATGATGAAATATGCAATATTTACAGATTTCTATAAGTATGGTCCCTGGCCTTTTGTGGTTTACTTAAATAGTATAGTAAGAACATGTCTTATACCTATCTACAGAACAGAGAAATGTAGTTTAGTTTTGGTTTGGTTTGGTTTGTTTTTTTTTTTTAAGATTTTACTCATTTGTCAGAGAGAGCACAAGCCAGGGGGAGCAGCAGACAAGAGGGAGAAGCAGGCTCCCAGCTGAGCAGGGTGCCCAGTGCAGGACTCTGGGATCATGACCTAAGCCAAAAGCAGGTGCTTTAACGACTAAGGCACCCAGGCATCCTGAAATGTAGATTCTTCTAATATCTTACCTCTATCATTCCAGAATGATACCAGTGTGAGGCTATGGTTTTCTGACCCTAAAGAGATCATGTAAAAGGGCCCAAAGACCATAAAAGAATAATAACTTAAACAATTAGAGCTAGTTTTTTAGGGGGGTTTATCATCTCCATCAGAAGCTGGGTTTCTGTCAGGATGAAAAAAAATTTTTTTTATTTCATCCTCTTTTGAAAGACTTTATCATGCAAATTTTAGACATATACAAAATTAGACACCAGTATAATGAATTTCATGAATGAATCCATCACATAACTTTAATAGTGTCTACCTTAGGGCTAATCTTGTCTTATCCATATTAGCTAAGATTGGCTTAGGTATAAAAATCTTTATTTTATTAGGATTCAATCTATTCTTAAATTTTTTTTCAGTTCTGAATAATTTATTATGACTTCCAGTTAACTACTTCTTTCTTCAACTGTTTAACTGTGTAAATTTTAATTTTGGTTGTTGTATTTTTATTTTCTAGAACAACTTTGGTTGTATTTGATTGTTTTGTTTGCATCATGATCCACGAAAGACACCAGACTGCCACCACCGATGGGGAAAGAGGTTTTTCAAAAATGGTGCTGGGGCAATTAGCTAACCACATTCAAAAGAATGAAGGGTAGGACTATAAACAGCATATACAAAGATTCAGAATACACCAAAGACCTAAACATAGCTAAAATAAACTCTTAGAAGAAAGCATAGGTGTACATCTTTGTAACCCTGGATTAGATGAGTTTCGTAAGGATGACACAAGAAGCCCAACTAACAAAAGAAAAATAGAATAAATTGGCTCATCAAAATTAAAAAGTTTTGTGCACCAAAGGACACCATTCAGGTAAAAAGACATTTCACCAAATGAGAGAGAATTCTTGCAAATCATATCTAATAAGGCCCTGGTATCTAGAGTATTTAAAGAACCCTAAAACTCAGGGGCGGGGCGCCTGGGTGGCTCAGTCCTTAAGCATCTGTCTTGGGCTCGGGTCATGATCCCAGGGTCCTGGGATACAGCCCTGCATTTGGTGAAATGTCTTTTTACCTGAATGGTGCCCTTTGGTGCACAAAACTTTTTAATCAAAACTACTGTGAGGGAAATCTGGGTGGCTCAGTTGGTTAAGTATCTGCCCTCTGCTCAGGTCATGATCCCGGGGTCCTGGGACCGAGTTCCACATCGGGCTTTTGCTCAGCTCGGAGCCTGCTTCATCCTCTTTCCCTCTCCCCTCATTTTGTTTCTCTCTCTCTCTCTCTCTCTCTCTCTCTGATAAATAAAATTAAAAAGAAAACAAAAAAACCCTGAGCTACCAATTCATAACCACTGGGATAGCTAGAATTTTTTTAAAAGTGGGGAAACTGGAGCCCTCATACATTTGTGGTGGGAATGAAAAGTTGTGCAGGTCATCTACAAAACATTTGGCAATTTTCAAAAAAGTTAAACAGTTACCCTATGACCTGGCAATTCATAATTTCCAAGAGGATTGGAAACATGTACTCAAATACTTGTACATGAACTTTAATAGCATTATTCATGATGGCCAAATAGTAGAAATAGCCCAAATGTCCACGAACTGATGGATGGGTAAGTAAAATGTGGTATATCCATGCAGTAGAATACTAATTGGCCATAAAAAGTAATGAAGTACTGGGGCACATGGTTGGCTCAGTCACTGGAGCATGTTACTCTTGATCTTAGGGTCCTGAATTCAAGCCCCCACAGTGGACATGGAGGCTACTTTAAAAAAAAAAAAAGTAATGGAGCACGTATAGATCCTACAACATGGATGAACCTCGAAAACCTGATAATGAAACCACAAAGAAAAGGCCACATACTATATGATTCTGTTTATACAAGATGTTCAGAACAGGCAAATCCATAGAGACAAAGCAGATTAGTGGTTACCAGGGTCTGGGAGGCTGGAGAGTTAACTGCTTAAAGAGTACAAGGCTTCTTTCAGGGTGATGCAAATTCCTGGAATTAGTGGTGATTATACTGTGAAAATACTAAAAGGCACTGAACTGTACACTTTAAAATGGTTAAAACAGCAAATCCTGTAGTATGTGAATTTTGCCTCAAAAAATAGTATCTCAAAGTTCAATCCTGGGGGGCCTGGATGGTTCAGTTGGTTGAATATCTGGCTCTGTTTTGGCTGAGTCGTGGGATTGAGCTCTGTCAGTCCTGCACTCAGCCGCAAGACCTCTGCTTGAGTTTCTCTCCCTCTGCCCCTCCCCCCTTGCTTGAGCACTGTCTCTGAAATAATAAAATATTTTTTCAAGATTTTGTGTATTTTATTTTATTTATTTGAGAGACAGAGAGTAAAAGCATAAGAGCGCATGAGAGGGGAGAAGGTCGGAGGGAGAAGCAGACTCCCCTTGGGACTCCAGGATCCTGACCTGAGCTGAAGGCAGTGGCTTAACCAACTGAGCCAAAAAGATTTAAAAGATTTAAAATTTTTAAAAATTTTTTAAAGATTTAAAAATCTTTTTTTTTTTAAAGTTCAGGGGCGCCTGGGTGGCTCTGTCGGTTGGGCAGCTGCCTTCGGCTCAGGTCATGATCCTGGACTGTCAGGTTCGAGTCCCGCATCGGGCTCCCAGCTCCTTAGGGAGTCTGCTTCTCCCTCTGATCTTCTCCTCTCTCATGCTGTCTCTCACTCATTCTCAAATAAATAAATAAAAATATTAAAAAAAAAAAAGTTCAGGGGCGCCTGGGTGTCTCAGTGGGTCAAAGCCTCTAACTTCGGCTGGGGTCATGATCCCGGGGTCCTGGGATCGAGCCCTGCGTTGGGCTCTCTGCTCAGCGGGAGGCCTGCTTCTCCCTCTGCCTGCCACTTACCCTGCTTGAGCTCACTGTCTCTCTCTGATTAGAAAAAAACAAAACTAGTGGAAGTCTTAAAGGTGACTAGAACAAACAAAAAGCCTCCTGGGGCACCTGGGTGGCTCAGTGGGTTAAGCCGCTGCCTTCGGCTCAGGTCATGATCTCAGGGTCCTGGGATCGAGTCCCGCATCGGGCTCTCTGCTCAGCGGAGGGCCTGCTTCCCTTCCTCTCTCTCTGCCTGCCTCTCTTGTGATTTCTCTCTATCAAATAAATAAATAAAATCTTTAAAAAAAAAAGCCTCCTGAAATAATAGTTATAATTCCTATTCCATGAATATTCGATTGAACATTCCTACTTAGAAAAGTTCTATGGAGTCTTTATACCAACCAATTCTAGTGATTTTTTTTTAACTAGAGTGCCATTCTCAAAAAGCAATCTAGCATTAATGTTGGTTATATCATATTCCCTCAGTCAATTCCACTAAAGGACATAATTGTGATGACAAGTCAGGGGGCTCAAGGCAAATCATTCCAGCAATGCTTGAGGGCTTAAACGCCCATGTAACTAAGGAACTGACCTGATCCAAATTACATACAGATATATTGTAATCTGGTCTACTTTTCCAAATCTTATTCTTTTCACTATTTTCTGCCTTCTGAAATAAAGTTAGTAGTCTAGACATCTTCAAATGGGGGAAAAATATTTAGGTTCACTCAAATAATTATTGAGTGACTAACTTCCTGCCTGCCAGGCACTGTTCTGGTTGCTGGAGGCAATGAAAAAAGCAGACAACCAAACAAGCAAGTAGAAAGGAAAATGTTAGAGATTTGTGCACTATGTTGGAAGGGAGGACTACCTTAGACTACTTTAGGACTACTTTAGCCTTCCTCAGGGAAGGCTGCCTTTGAGATGACCTGGAGGTCAGGATCTGAAAGACCTGAGAAAACCTTGGGGAAAAGCAGTTTAAGTAGTGGCATTCGCAAGAGTGAAGGAACACCCCTGTTATCTCAAAGAGTCAGAAAGGGTAAGTGTGGCTGGAGTGTTTAGAACCAAGGGTGTGGCAAGATCAAGGATTTGGATTTTATTCTAAATGCACTGAACACAGGAGGGATTTACTCAAAAGAGTAATAGATTATCCAATTTATTTTTTTATCTTTTTATATTTATTTAATATATAAATATATTAAGCACAAGCAGGGGGAGGGGCAGACTCCCCGCTGAGCAAGGAGCCTCATGTGGGACTCCATCTCAGGACTCTGGAATGGCTACCTGAGTGGAAGGCAGGCGGTTAACCGACTGAGCCACCCAAGCGGACATCAATTTTTGTTTTTAAAAGATCACTGTGCTTGGGGTGCCTGGGTGGCTCCGTTGGTTAAACATCTTCTGCCTTTGGCTCAGGTCATGATCTTGGGGTCCTGGGATGGAGTCCTGCCCTGGCTCCCTGCTCAGTGGAAAGCCTGCTTCTCCCTCTGCAACACTCCCTCCCCACCCCCCAGCTCATGCTAGCTCTCGCTCCCTCTCTCAAAAACATAAATTCTTTTTTGTTTTGTTTTTTTTTGTTTTTGTTTTTTAAGATTTATTTTTTTGACAGATAGAGATTACAAGTAGGCAGAGAGGCAGGCAGAGAGAGAGAGAGAGAGGAGGAAGCAGGCTCCCAGCCAAGCAGAGAGCCCGACGCGGGGCTCGATCCCAGGACCCTGGGATCACGACCCGAGCCGAATGCAGAGGCTTTAACCCGCTGAGCCACCCAGGCGCCCCAAAAACATAAATTCTTTTAAAAAAAAAATTTTTTTTTTTTCAAAGATCACTGCTAGGTGGAGAATGGGTTGCATGTGTTGGAGGTGGAGACATGAGTGAAAGCACAAACATCTGGGATACCACTGAGTTGCCCAAATGAAGGATGATAGTGGCTTGGCTTGGAGTAACAGCAGCAGGAATGGAGAAGTGCGAACGTATTCATGATATATTTGTTGTAAACCTGAACAACAATACAAAGAACAAGACAAAGAAAGAAAAAACGAGATTCCAAGGTTTGTGGTTTGAGCAAATGGGTAGTGTTTAACTGAAATTAAGGGGTTTGGAGTAGGTGGCTAGGTAAGGGTCTTAGGAATTGGAGCCTTGTTAATTTTGAGATATCTATTCCATATCTGCACTAAAGATGTAAATTTGGCTAACGGTAAGAATGTATCTTTGCTAGGAGAAAATAGATTACTCAATTTGAATGGAGTTCCTAATGCTTTAGAAGAAAATTACTCATCAGACAGTGATAGGCTGAAAAAGTGGAGGTGGATGTTCTAGTACTTTAGTTTCTAAGTCTTTTTTTTTTTTTTTTTTTTTAGATTTTTTTATTTATTCATTTGACAGAGAGATCACAAGTAGGCAGAGAGGCAGGCAGAGAGAGAGGAGGAAGCAGGCTCCTTGCGGAGCAGAGAGCCCGATGCGGGGCTCGATCCTAGGACCCTGAGATCATGACCTGAGCCAAAGGCCGAAGGCAGCGGCTTAATCCACTGAGCCACCCAGGCGCCCCTAGTTTCTAAGTCTTAACCAGTTTCTTAGAACATTGACGGACGTTTCCTGATTTGACCTCCCACCTTGCCAGAGCCATGCTGCTTTTGAACAAGCCGTTTCATTTGTCCATTCTTTAAACTCATTCCTATGTACCAGCACTGGGTCCGTCTTAAAAGTTTCAGTGGCAGTTCCCTTTTGCCAGAAGTTCAATACGTGTTTTTCTTTCTCATCGTCCACACTTTCATCTCCACATCCATCTTCTGCCTCTGCAATCTTGTTTTCCAAACTCTTCCCTGTTGGCCAGTTTCTCTCACTGGGGCACCCAGCTCTATGAAGATCCACCCAACACGCCTCCCCGCCCAGCCAAGCTCCCTACAGCGCCTTGTAGGGAAAGGTGGAAGTTTACCAGGTGGAGGGGTAGGTAGTGGGTAGGGGTCCGTCCTGGCCTAGTTCAAATCCCTGGGTTCTTCTCTGTGGTCAGTAATCTCTCCCCCCAGAGATTAAATTAGGATTAGAAACAAGAAATGGGGTGGGGGGGTGGTTTGGATCAGTTGAATCGGTTGAGCGTCTGCTCAGGTCATGATCCCAGGATCCTGGGATGGGGCCTCCAGTACTGCTCCCTGCTCAGCGGCGAGTCTGCCCCTCCCACCCCTTTGCCCACTCTCCCTGTTCCTGAGCGTGCTCTCTCAAATAAAATCTCAAAAAAATAAAAAAATAAATGGTAGGGGTGGCTGGGAGGTAACTACCATGACTTTAAGTATAGCACTTATTAGCATGACATTTTACCAGTGAATTTATTACGGGCAGGGGCGGACTTTGAGGTAGCTAGTCCCAGTACAAGACCTGGCGCTGGGGAATGAATGGACGATTGTCTATGGCTGAACTTCACTGAGCGGCGGTGTCGCACATTAATGGCCTTTCTAGGACAGGGACCAAATCCACCAACCCCACAGCTCTGCGCTCACTCCCAGGCCGGGATTCGAATCTGCACGATTTTAGCGCAGGCAGCTCCAGAAAGTCCGCCGCCGAGGTCTTCATTTCCCGCTCCCTCCACGAGCCTCCTCAAACCCTGACGGATGCTGGGAAGTGTAGTCCTGTCGATCGAGGAATCTCGCAGTACCGCGCTGAAGTGCATTTCGGGATAGGCAGCCGGCGGCAGCCGGGGAGCCACGCAAGGTAGCTCCGCCTCCTGCACGCGAGAAACGGGGACGTGCGTGAGGTCACTTCCTGTGTGCTGGGTGGCTTCCTGCGGCGTTCCTACCCTCGCTCTCTTTTTCGCTGCCTAACCGCCGCCATCATGGGTCGCATGCATGCTCCCGGGTGAGCTCGGGTTTCTGAGCGGGTTGCAGGGCTGGGCCGCGGGGTTGGGGGAATGGAGAGCGCGTGGGCAGCGAGTCGAGAGGATGATTTTCTAGGCCGTTGTGGCGCTGACCACCACCTCATGCGGAGACTGTTTCTCTCCCCAGGAAGGGCCTGTCCCAGTCTGCTCTGCCTTACCGCCGCAGCGTCCCCACCGTAAGTAGCTTGCGGGGACGCGGGAGAAGGCGGGAAGGGTGAGGGGGCTGCCTTCCATCCCTCGGGAGACTCGGCGCCGGCCGGGTGCCATGTGTGCATGATGAGGAGCGCCGCAGAGGGTGGTGAGGACGGCCGAGCTTCTGTACCGTTCCTGGTTTCTCGCCCTAAGGCCAGTTTCTTTTCGTAAACAGTGGCTGAAGTTGACGTCTGACGACGTGAAGGAGCAGATCTACAAACTGGCCAAGAAGGGCCTGACGCCCTCGCAGATCGGTGGGTGTTCCTGGGTAACGCAGCGCCTTCCGCCTGCCCGCATGTAACTTGCTGGGAAAGTCGAGGGGGTAAATGTGCCGCATATATGCTTTGAAAACCTTTTGCTCATTTTCCTGTCTTTATTACCGATGACCGGGACCTAGTGTTCATTTGTCGGACTCTGAGGTTCTTATTTGGAAGAGGAGGAGTGCTCGCTTCGGCAGCACATATACTAAAATTGGAAGAGGAGGAAATTACTAAAATGGTCTCCAAAATTTAATGAGTATTTACTGTGGGCTTGTGCTCTCCTAGTTCGAATGGTTCTAAACATTTTACCTTTACCGACCTCATTTCGTTCTGACCGCTGTCCCTTCAAATGAGAAGTTTTTCTCCATCCTTCAGTTGAGGAAACGGGCACTGGGCAGCTATACAGCTCGCCCCAGATCACTCATCTATTAAATGGAGGAGTTAGGATCGGCAACACAAGAGTACTTGTCACACTCTTACATTGTGGTTTGAACCTCGGTTGTGTGTAACTTTGTGCAAATGGTTTCATCAGATGTTCACCTGCTGTGTGGGTCTGGACCCAGAGAATACAGTAGTCTAGAAAAGGGCAAAATACGTGTCTTCTTGGAGCTTATGTAGTCTAGCAGAGGTATTACACACTCTAGGAGGTGGGTAATAGACTGTCAAGTATTCAGATGGTGCTGTTTTGAGATTTAAAAAATAACGCGTGTAACGTTTTTACAAGAACATGTGATACAGGGATGCCTGGATGGCTCCCTTAAGTTGGTTAAGTGTTTGCCTCCAGTTCGGGTCATGATTGGGGTACTGGGATCAAGTCCACCTGGGGCTCCCTGCTGAGCAGGGAGCCTGCTTCTCCCTCTGTTTGCCTCTCTCCCTCTCTGACAAATAAAATCTGAAAAAAATTTAAAAGTCCGATACAATTTCTTAATAAATGTTGGGTTTTAATTACTGAGGAAATATACATAGCTGGAATCTCATTGATTTCTTTGGTGGCCTATAATCCAGCAAGTTTGCTCTGATGATGGTCTTCCAACATTTGCAATTTCCTCCAGAAGGGTTTTTTCTTAGTGTGGGTAAACCAACCTTGGATGTTTCGGGTTTGCATGCATTCTCATGTTGGTTTCTGTGATAGATAAGTAACCCTGTTTTACAGAGGAAAACTTGGAAAATGACTTGATCTCAGAGCTTTGACATCACATGCTTCAGCTGTGTGTTTGGTGGGGGAATTTATATTCTTTTTCAGGTGTGATTCTGAGAGACTCCCATGGTGTGGCACAAGTACGTTTTGTGACAGGCAATAAAATCTTGAGAATTCTTAAGTCTAAAGGACTCGCTCCTGATCTTCCTGAGGATCTCTACCATTTGATTAAGAAAGCTGTTGCTGTTCGAAAGCATCTTGAGAGGAACAGAAAGGTGAGAGAATAGAATTGCTTATATGAACTTAATTTCAGTAAAGTATTGGGCATCTGATGTGAATTACCTAAAGAGGCTTAAAGCACAAACTTGTCACACTTCAGTTGCTTTGAAATGTACCAGAAGAAATTGTGGGGGCGTGACTTTGGCAGTATATTCAGTTGGTTGGAAATGTTGAGGTGTTTGTTTGCAAAGTTTTATTTAGCTTCATTATTATTTTTTTTAATTACAGAGTGTTGCAAATCATTCATGTTAAGATTTCTGGAAACCTTAAATTCCATTAAGGACTTAATTCGAGCCACATGAACCCTAGTCTATGAATCTGTTATAGGGCATTGGTAACTTCATTAGACTTCACAGTGTCTGTCCATTCTTATGTTAAAATAAAGTTTGATAATGTTTTGAGTGTTTTTCTTGAATTCTGTCTGTTTTCAGGACAAGGATGCTAAATTCCGACTGATTCTGATAGAGAGCCGTATTCACCGGTTGGCGCGATACTATAAGACCAAACGAGTCCTCCCCCCCAATTGGAAATAGTAAGTATTAACGTTTCTTGTTAATAAGAACAGACGTTAGCCATACAGTAAATACAGTAGCAACTCTAGTAAAAGCTGTTTTAGGCCATGGCTACGTGGTCAGGTACCCTTCAACTCTGCCATTATTAGGAGGAATACAGCCATAGACAATACATAAGCAAATGGGCATGGCTGTGGTCCACTGAAACTTTATTTCCAAAGACAAGCAAAGGGATGTGGTTTGCAGATCTCTGATTTTTTAAAACATTAATAAGCCCTTTAAATTGCTTCTAGATAGTGGGTATAGTTTCAGTTCATACCTCTGCTCCCTGTGTTTATGTTGTCTTCAGGTTTGCATAGATTGCTCACTATGATAATTAATTTCTAGACATTGTCAGTTTTCCACCAGAAGGTCTTTTCCTTATGTTGGCTGGTTCTTCCTTAGATGAGTGAGCTTCTTCATTCCTTATGCTTGGGCACAATGAACTAATTCAGGAACTTGGCACTATAGTGCATTTTATATATTTGTGGTTTATTTTTAGCTGTTTAGAAGTAGCTCCATTAGGTGTGAGAGTCTGAATGAATATGGAGGACCTCTTTTAATGAGCTCTTCTTCCCCCTTTTTTCCTTTTCAGCGAGTCATCCACAGCCTCTGCCCTGGTCGCGTAAATTTGACTATGTACTCAAGCAATAAAGTCATTGTCTAACTAGAAGCATATTTTGTATTTCTTTTCCTAAAAATAACATAATGATTCATATATGTTGATCTTTTTAGATGTGAGAGAGTGTTAGCACAGTGAGAAGTGTGTGATTCCACGCAGGGGGCAACAAGATAGCACCTCTTTTTCATCCGTTCACTGTTAACTAGTTGAGCAGTTTATAACTTCATGAGGGGTTGTTAAAATGGAGGGTGGGGACTGCAGGATTGGAAGAAATGAGGAAGTCGTGACTTAATTTTTTTGATGTCATGACAAAAATGTTAAGCTTTTGTTTTTAAGATTTATTTACTGAGAAAGAGAGCTCGGGCAGAGGGCGAAGGACAAGCAGACTGAGCACAGAGCCTGACTCGGGGCTCCAGTGAGCCAAAATTAGACATTGAGCTACCCAGGTACCCCATTTCTTAAGTGTTCTCGATATGTTCAGTGTTAATACTGAGCTGGACCTGTGGTAAATACCATCCAGATAGCGTATGTAGTGGAGTCAGGAATATGTAAGAAGGTTCCTCTGCAGTATGGAGAGGGCTTCAGGAAGAACTGGTATTGGATCCCAGTCTTGCTGGTAAGGCTTAAAGATGAGGAAGAAGGAATTCAGGTAACAGCAAGCACAGTTCCATTTGGAGCAGAGGGAACCAGAAGAATGGTCTGTGAGAGGAACTCAGGTGACTGAGCCTGGCAACTTTGGATGGGTTAAAATAAAATGTACTGGGCGCCTGGGTGGCTCAGTGGGTTAAGCCGCTGCCTTCGGCTCAGGTCATGATCTCAGGGTCCTGGGATCGAGTCCCGCATCGGGCGCTCTGCTCAGCGGGGAGCCTGCTTCCTCCTCTCTCTACCTACCTCTTTGCCTACTTGTGATCCCTCTGTCTATCAAATAAATAAATAAAATATTTAAAAAAGAAATAAAAATGTACTCACCTGGGTCTTTTCAGAATATTCTTAACCCAGTGAGGTAAGTGGGATCCCTGTTTAAAAGAGGCACCTGGGTGGCTCAGTTAAGCATCTGCCTTCGCCTCAGGTCCTGATTCCTGCGATCCAGCCCCGCCAGGGAGTCTGCTGCTTTCTCTGTTCCCCCAGACTCCCACCCCATGTGCTCTCTGAAATAAAATCTTATTTTTTTTTTTTTTAAAGACGCAAGTTGGTGAGTTGAAGATTGTAAGACAGTAAACGAATAAGCTTTTTCTTTCTTTTTTTTTTTTTTTTTAAGATTTTATTTATTTTACATCCAGAGATCACAAGTAGTCAGAGGCAGGCAGAGAGAGGAAAAAGCAGGCTCCCTCCTGAGCCTAGAGCCGGATACGGGATATGGGGCTTGATCCCAGGACTCTGGGATCATGACCAGAGCTGAAGGCAGAGACTTTAACCCACTGAGCCAACCAGGTGCCCCAATAAGCTTTTTTTTTTCTCCAGAGATTTTTCTTTATTTGACAGAGATCACAAGCAGGCAGAGAGAGGGGGGGAAGAAGGCTCCCCATTGAGCAGAGAGCCTGATGCCGGGCTCGGTCCCAGGACCCTGAGATCAACTTAAGTTTTACCCTAAGCAATAATCTAAGTTGTGTTTGAAATCACACTGTTAAGCAAAGTCCATTGTTTTTTTTGTTTTTTTTTTTAAAGACCCTTTTCAATATTTTTTTTTAAGATTTTATTTATTTATTTGACAGAGAGAGATGACAAGTAGGCAGAGAGGCAGGCAGAGAGGAGGGAGCAGGCTCCCCGCGGAGCAGAGAGCCCGATGCGGGGCTCAATCCCAGGACCCTGAGATCATGACCTGAGCCGAAGGTAGCGGCTTAAGCCACTGAGCCACCCAGGCGCCCCCAAAGTCCATTGTTTTTAAGAGATCAGTATCGGCTGTCATTGATGGCCTTTTGAGTGCTGTGCTCTGAGGGTACAGACACCAAGTGACTTAGTTGTTCCTTAGGGCACTTCTATACTCAGCTACCCAGTACTGTGTTTTGTGCTGGGTATGCAAGCTGACTCAGTCCCCCTTACTAATGGGCTCACAAATAATGGGAAACAGTCTGTTGCAGTATTTTACCCAATTCTTACCTGGTGGTAGATTTTTAAATCTCTTGTGTTTGTTCATGTCTTAAAAGTGGTTAAACATTATAAACCAGGAATTAAACTGACTAATAAGGCAAATATCTCCCAGAGTGATGAACAAGTCAAACAAAACACCTGGCACAGTCCTTTGTAATCCCTCAGTAGCTATGCAGATGTTGGGTATTGATGGTTCTGGACCAAAAAGTTAATAGTTGGCGGGACATTTCAAAGCATATCTAGTTCAAAGTTTCATATTCAAAGTTTCAAAGCATATCTAGTTTTTAATTGAAGTATCTGTGGGGCGCCTGGGTGGTTCAGTCGGTTGAGTCCCAACTTGATCTCTGCTCAGTCTTGATTCAGGGTCATGAGTTTAAGCCCTGCTTCGGGCTCCATGCTAGGCATGGAGCCTACTTTAAAAAGCATTTGTGTATTTGTGATTCTTGCCATCAAGCCAAGAGAATTTCTGCAAATATTAAATATGACTACATGTGGGAGGTGTTTAGTGCCTTAAAAATTTTTTTTTAAAGATTTTATTCATTAATTTGACAGAAATCACAAGTAGGCAAGAGAGGCAGGCAGAGAGAGAGAAGGAAGCAGGCTCCCCACTGAGCAGAGATCCCGATGCGGGGCTCGATCCCAGGACCTTGAGATTATGACCTGAGCTGAAGGCAGAGGCTTTAACTCACTGAACCACCCAGGTGCCCCAAGTATACCAAAATTTTTAAGGCACCGGGGTGTCTGGGTTGTTCAGTGGGTTAAGCCTCTGCCTTCGGCTCAGGTCATGATCTCAGGGTCCTGGGATCGAGTCCCGCATTGGGCTCTGCTCAGCGGGGAGTCCGCTTCCCCCTCTGTCTCTGCCTGCCTCTGCCTACTTGTGATCTCTGTCAAATAAATCTTTTTTTGAAAAATTTTTCTTTAGTATACTTGATAATAAAAAAAATGCCAAAACATGCAGTCCTTTTAAGTGGTGGGCAGAGGGGGTCAAACGGGTTTTCAGCAACAGCCACTTGAAGGCCGTGGGGGTGAAATCTCAAGAATCTAAATTATCGTGAGGATTGCATGAGGTGCTTCATAGGTGGTGGTCGTCAGTCATTCAGAGAGAAACTTAGCTTATTTGGTGAACATTCCTTCAGATAATCACAAAGACACTTGGTACATGGGCATCATACTATACATATCATCCCATTATCATTTCTCACTGGTTATGTCCTGGTTTTGGCATTCCATAGGTGTCACATACTGTAACTTGCCTTGTAGTTGTCTCAAGATAAAACTCTCAGGAATGGGAACTTTGGCATGTATCTTTGATATTTTGTATATTTTGCAAAACTGCATTTCAGAAGTCTGGTAAAGTTCTCAAAAAGTGCATGAGAATGTCATTTCACATCCTTTCAAAATTGGTTTTGAAGGAATGAGAATGATACTTGTTTATACCTTATTCTGTTTAACTCATTAGGTTAATGAATATCTTACGTTTCCTTTTTGGGAGCTGCCTATTCATGCCTTATTCTAGCTTGTCTCTTTTGGAACACTGTAATTCCTAACGCTTTATCATGTGCTACAAATATTTTTCCCTCTGTCTTTTCATCTTGTTTAGAAGCTTAGGAATTTTATTGGTACTGTGCCTAATGATTTTTCTTATTTGTTTTTTAAAAATAGATCAGTCTAATTAATTTTTTTTTTGTGCTTCTCTTTCTCTTTAATATGGTCTTCATCTGTCTTTCAGACTTAGACATTTATTCTTCCTTTTTAAACAAAAGTTTCCATATGTTTTTTCTTTGTAACATCTTCTCTGACACAGTTGGAATCAGCATGTGCATACTATTTGTCCAAACCTACCCATATGTGAGCAGCTAGGGTTTGAAGACTTCCTTCAACAACTGTTCTCTTCATCTAAAAATCTTTTTGGGGGGGAAGCTTGGCTGGTCAATCAGTAGAGCATGCAGTTCTTGACCTCAGTGTCCTCATGAGTTTGAGCTCCATGTTGGGAATAGAGTTTACTTAAAAAAAAAAAAAAAAGCAACTTGAAAATCATCTTTCCTTCTATTGACAGCTGGTTTTTGGTTTTGGTTTTGGTTTGTTTTTTAAGTAAATTCTATGCCCAGCATGGGGCTCAAACTCACAAGGACCCCTGAGATTAAGTTATGGGCTCTACTGAGTCAGCCAGGGGTCCCCACCTTATGTATTAATCAAAGTTATGAATATGTGTGGTTTTAGAGTATCATTTTACAAGACAACTAAAAATCTCTTCCCTTTTGCAGTCTGAACTCCAGCCTTAGTGTACATCTGCCTTGTCAACATCCCCACTTAGATCTCTAATAAACTCCTAGACATTTTTTTTAATCCCAAACAGAGCTCTTGATTTTTGCAGCCCAAACCTGCTCTCTCTCCAGACATCTCCAACTCAGGAAATGGCAACTTATCCTCAGACCAAAAGCCTCAGTCTTTGACTTTTCTCTCTTAACGCTGCATATACTTGATCACCAAGTCCTCCTAGCTCTACCTTTACAGCATATGCCTACATTTAAACACCTACGACCTTTACTACAACCACCCTAGCCCAAGTCACTTTCTACCCTTCCCACTCTAAAAGCTGCCTGTTCTCTTCCCACTTGTGACCCCATTGAAGCATTTTCTACATCCAGCATCTAAAGTGACCTTTTACAATTTAAGTTGTTGGGGAGCCTGGGTGACTTAGTCAGTTAAGGATCCAGCTCTTTTTTTTTTTTTTTTTTTAAGCGTCCCCCTCTTGATTTTGGCTCAGGGTCATGAGATGTGAGCCTACATCAGGCTCTGTGCTGAGTATGGAGTCCCGCTTAAGATTCTCTCCATCTCCCCCACCCCTGCCACACCACTCACATTTTATTTTATTAAAAAATAAAATGCAAGTCACATGATGTCTCGTAGATTCCAAAACCCCCAGTGGTTTCCCATCTCAGAATAAGATTGAAAATCCTTATCTTGCCCTATAAGGGAGTGTTAGGATCCTGATGGGAAATGGATGTCATACTAGCATTGAGGAATTTGGAGAGAATCTATTAAAACAATGTTTTACAAAGATATGAGTGGGGTTTGGGGAAGCCACAGGGCATACTGCATATGATTCCCTCAAGCTAGCAACCTGGGGGAGACACTAGCATTTCCACCCCAGTCTGAAGAGTACAAGGGGATTCAGCTGCGGAGAGTCACCTGCAGAAGCTGTGATCCTCAGTAAGGACTCGTGCCTTCTGATTCATGGCAGGGGCTTTCCATCAGCCAGTCTCACAGGAAGCCAGAGGCCAAGGGAGCCTGTTGCTATGGTCCATGAACATCAGGTTCCCAGGCAGCCAAGAAGGGTGGAGAGTAGGTCTGGACGGACAAGAGGAAAGTATCCAGTACAAAGGGCCCCGTGACCTGGCCTCCAACCACCTCTGTTCTTCTCCTACCACCCTCTGATTTCACAGACCCTCCTCCCAGAGCCATTGCCCTGGTTAATTCCTCAGCCTGGAAGGCTCTTAACCCCAGCTATCCACATGGCTTGTTCTTTAGGTGTGTTCAACTGTAACATCATAGGCCCTATCTAAAAGAGGGCACCCTCCCACCCAGCACTCCTTCCCCTCAATCCTGCCATTCTTCAGAGTACTGATTACTACCTGACACGTTATGTTGTATTTTCAGATTATAAGACCATTAGAACAAGGACATTGTTTGTTCACTGCTATATCCCTAGTATCTAGAATAATGTCCGGTATGTAGTAGGTTCTCAATCTTAATGCACATAAATGTTAAGTGAATGCACATGGGAGTTGAAGAAAGTTTTGGAGATCTTGGGAAAAAGATCTTTTTTCAACCCTCACTGATGATTGATAGAGAACTTGACTTGGAATAGAAAATACGTGGGAAATAACTTTTCCTAAGAATTTTTAGTGCTTATTGTTTCTAGATTTTAAAAATTGCTGTTGAGAAATCAGGTGTCATTCTATCTCCCACTCCTTTGTAATCTGTGTTTTTTTTTTTTTCTTTTTGGTGTGTGTGTGGACTCGCTTTTAGGATAATCTCTTTATAGCTTAGTTTTCTCAGTTTTGCAATAATACCTTGGAGTTTTGTTTTTTTTTAAAGATTTTATTTATTTATTTATTTATTTGACAGCACAAGTAGGCAGAGAGGGAGGGAGAAGCAGGCTCCCGCTGACCAAAGAGCCCAATTGTGGGCTCAACCCCAGGATGCTGCGATCATGACCTGAGCTGAAGGCAGATGCTTACCTGACTGAGCCATCAAGTCAGTTTTTTGTTTTTGTTTTTGTTTCTTTTAAGATTCTATTTAGGGGCGCCTGGGTAGCTCAGTCAGTTGAGCATCTGCCTTCATTTTGGGTCATGATATCCTGGGATCAAGCCCCACACTGGCTCCCTTTTCCATGGAGTAAGGAGCTTGCTTCTCTCTCTCCCTCTCTCTGCCTGCCTGGCAGAGATAAAAAAAAGAGATAAAATCTTTTTTCAAAAGATTTTATTTATTTGAGGAATGCCTGGGTGGCTCAGTCGGTTAAGCAACTGCCTTCAACTCAAGGCATAATCCCAGGGTCCTGGAACTAAGCCCTGAATCAGACTCCATGCTTAGTAGGGAGCATCCTTCTCCCTCTCCTTCCTGCTTTTGCTCTCTGTCACTATATATGTCTCTTTCAGATAAATGAAATCTTTAAAAAATCTTAAATAAAATAAAATGCTTATGGTTGCACATTTAAAAAATATTTGAGAGGGAGCTGGCAAGAGAGCCAAAGCAGGCATACCCAGATGCAGTTACTTTTTTTGCCACTAGGTGGCGTATTTAGTGTTGCTGGTGCTAACACTACCAAATAACCTGCAGCTTCATAGAATTTGCATGTACTTTCACATTTATTATTTCTTTTATTTTTACAACTACCCAAAATTAATTCCAGCTATTCTTGAAAGGCAGCTTGGGATAAATTCAAAACAACATATATTCCGTGGGGAGAGGTGCCTAGGTGGCTCAGTCAATTGGGCATCTGACTCTTGATCTCAGCTCAGGTCTTGATCTCAGGATTGTGAGTTCAAGCCCCACATTGGGCTCTGCGCTGGGTGTGGAGCCCACTTTAAAAAAAAAAAAAAAAGATGAGCGCCTGGGTGGCTCAGAGGGTTAAGCCTCTGCCTTCAGCTCAGGTCATGATCTCAGGATCCTGGGATCGAGTCCCACATCGGGCTCTCTGCTCAGCGGAGAGCCTGCTTCCCTTCCTCTCTCTCTGCCTGCCTCTCTTGTGATTTCTCTCTGTCAAATAAATAAATAAAATCTTTAAAAAAAAAAAAAGATGGGAAAATTGAGGTTTAGAAACAGTAACTCAAACCAAGACCATTAGAAAGTCTAGTGTCCCTATCACTTTCCCTCAGTACCTCTTGCAATCCTTTTGTTTTGTTTTTGTGAGGAATGCAAATAACAAAGACCCATGTTCAGGGCAACTGGCTGGCTCAGTCAGTAGAGCCTGCAACTCTTGATATAGGAGTCATGAGTTCAAGCCCCACACTGGGCATAGAGATTACTTAAAATAAGCAAATAAACACATACATACAAAAGCTTTTTTAAAAAGATCCATGTTCTTCTAGACAAATCAATTTAAAAATTAACAGTAACATTTTAGCTAATTCATAATATATGGACATACATCCATTAGAGAAACCAGATTTTGTTTTTTTATTTTGTTGTTATTTTTTTATGTAGGCTCCACGCCTAGGATGGAGCCTAGTGTGGGGCTTGAACTCAATGAACCTGTGATCAAGACCTGAGCTGAAATCAAAAGTCAGACCTTAACCTGAGCCACACAGGTGCGCCAAGAAATCAACTTTTAAAATCTCCAGACATCTAAGTGAATTTAGGCGCTGCTCTCTTTTATATTATTTCTAATTTTGTTACCTATAAGTAACAATTCACATTCTCCCAAGCTGAGGGTAAGAGTTGCCTTTCCGCTCAAGCAAGTGCTGTCGCCAGCATCCCAGCTTCACCTGCGGTCATACTGCTGCTTCCACTACTACGTGTTGCTGTGGCTCCAAACATAATGACATAGGCAGTTGTAGCTTGGGAAGACGGCCCCGGATCAGGAGAGCGGTGCCTCTCTAGTGGGGAGGAGCTGAGCAGGATTGGGTGGGGCTACACAGACAGGTCCATCTGTGTCTGTAATGCTCTGTAATGCAGGGGGAGAGGCAGGCAGAGGGAGAGGGAGAAGCAGACTCCACGCTGAGCAGGGAGCCCGATGTAGGGCTGAATCCCAGGAACCTGAGATCATGACCTGAGCCGAAGGCAGATGCTTAGCCAACTGAGCCATCCAGGTGCCCCTGTGACGCTTTCTTTTCTAACCTAGGTTTAGGTACAAGGGGTTTTTGTCACAGTCTCTGTCTTTTTGTACGTGCAGCACAGGAAGTCTCAGGGAGTTCTACAACTATAAAAGCAGTTTGTTCACTCCGCAGATATTTATTGAGCACTTCTGGAACAAATATTCTATTCAGCAGTGAACAGCAGTCTAGCTAGGGTCTGGATTGATCGCTAATTCATTCACAAGGCACACTGAATGCACCGTTCCCACTATGGGCCCCATGCTGTGCCAGAAGCTGATAAGATGACCCATGCCCGGTCCTGCACTCTGGAAGTCTTACAGACTAGTACAGGGTACAACACATTATCCTTGAAAGATGCAAACCTCACAAGACAGAAGTGAGCTTCAGAAGAGAGATGCAGACAAAGTGTTAAGGAAAAAGCACAGAATCTGGAGGGCTTCGACAGAGGAGATGGCAGTTAAGCTGGATCAGGAGGACATGGTGGGCAAGCAGGGACGGGGTGCACGGCCGGCAAAGAACCTGCCGAGCAGGGGTAATGGCATGAGCACGATGCGGAGGCAGAGAATGTACAGTGCGAGGGTTCGGTGAGTATTTTAGTTTGATTGGTGAACCAAGCAGTAAAGTCTGGGAAAGCAGTTTGGTCAACTCCCAGATGGCCCAGGTCCAGGCCAAACTGCTAGACTGTTCTATAGGAGACCTAGGGCTATTTGCTGTTAGTAAGGGCCAACAGGGCAGAGGAATGGCTCCTGGGTGGGCAGAATTGGGACCTGCCAAGACAGGTGCAGGGGGAGATGGCTCACAGGCGTAGAATCCGCAGGACCTGCCGGCTGTTTAAGTTTGGGTTGGGAGTGCTCTTCCCAGGCAGTTATTCAGTGCCTGCTTGAACTCCTCCAGGGATGGGAAGGTCACCACACATAAGAATTTTGATTTTTACTGCTGGGTAGTACTTCCTTATTTGTGTACCAGGTCTTACAGGGAACTCTACCGCCCAGGAGTGTGGTGAGGGGGAAGGAGGTAGAAGAGGAGGAACTTGGACAAATAGAAAGCATGCTATTTCTGCAAGGGGCTGTCCTCTCTGGTTCTGGTAGTCATTGTGCCTGATGGTGAGCCCAGTGGGGGCTTCTGAAGGGGGAGAGGCTGCTTTGGGGCTATGGTCCTTTAGGCATTGACCAACGGGCTGGAGGTTGCAGCTCATGTTGCCTTTGTGGTGCCCATATGGGGAAGCCATGGTGCTGGGACTGGTATACCCTACCTATGGGACAGAGAGAACATCTAGTGCAGGAGGTATGGGGGCAGTCTGGGTCATCCTGGGGGTTCTCCTCCGTTGGCATTTCCTCTTCTAGTCTCAACTGACCTGGGATCCTCTCAGCATGAGCCATCACATTGGTCCTCACTCTCCACCAGTATGGTTTTAGGCTCAAAAACTGGGGCAAGACTGGTCTTCTTCCTTCTTCTAAGGAAGACTGATTAGGTACCCTTCGAAGGTCATTAGACAGAGCCTTCCCCGTTGCCCTAGATCTCTCTAGCTAACTTGTTGCAGTGCCTGAAATCCATCACCGGAGAGGCACACACATTTCCTAGAGGGGCTGGCACGGTGTTTGAGAGCTACTTTAGTACAGTTCTTTATTAACGAGTTCACAAAGATTTCTAAGGAAGTCCTATCCTAAGTAAAGTGTCATCATTGAGCAAATCGTCCCTGAGCACGAAAAACTCCTAACTTGGATCAGGGAGTCATGGATTATAAACCCTTTTGCCTCCTTAATCTCATCAGAACTTTATGGCAACCTTGTGCTGCAAATTATTAAACTTCTCTTTGCCTCAGTTTCATCCGTAAACTGGATATAAAGTCCCTGGCCCAAGGTCACATGACCAATATGAGGCCACAAAGACTGGACGTTAGCTTTTAGAAACAGAGGACTTATTTCTTCCTATTTTCCCAAAGCAGCCTGGAGTCTGACACTCTCAACCCTGTTGAAGGGCTGCTCTCTGACCTCTGCAAGCCCAGTGAAGAATGGGTCAGGGCTGGAAAGGGAAGCCACAGTCATTGTGGGTGGGCGTGGAAGGCACCACAGATAATTGCAGGAGGTCACTGAGGATTTCTGGAGTTTGGTCAGTTAGCCAAGTGAGACTTAGGTCTCACTACCCCAGGGGGAAGAGCCTGTGCTGGAGAGTCTGTGAATAGCACAGTCTGTCAGTGCCTAAGCCCCGTTTTCTCCATCCCTGCACTGCCTCCCAGTGGTGGCCAAGTCTCACTGCTGGGCTGATCCTTACCTGGAAAAGGAGGTTGGACCCGGGAGGCATACTAAAATCTGGAAGCAGGTAAAACTATTCAAGTCTCCAACACCTCCAGAAGACAGGTCTTGGGGCAGGAGGGTGAGTGTCTCCAGTCCAAATGGAATCACTTTTTCCTCCAGTCTAACAGATCCCCTTCTGGCCTCGCATCTGCCGGAAGGCTGGAAAATCAGGTGTACTGTGAGTCATCTGGGCTCTGTCCACCCTGCCTGTTTCTTTATTCAGCAACATTCTTTAAATGCTTCCTATGGCTCCGATCCCTCTTCTCTCTCTCCTCCATCCATCCATCCATCCATGCATCCATCCATGCATCCATCCAATCAACAAATATTTATTGAACTATGTGTCAGGTGCTGTTTTAGGGTTTTGGATACAAGAGTGAGAAAAACCAGACACAGTCCCTACCTTCATGGAGCCTGCAGGGTTTTGGAGGAGAAAGATATTCAAATAATCACCATACCAATGTAGATGCCAACTGTCACAAGTATACAAAGGAGATTGCTGGTGCTACAGGAGCCTACCAAGGTCTGGCGGGTGAATCTCACAGGTAGGCAGAGAAGGCTTCTCTGAGGAGGTGACTCTTGAGCTGTTAATCTCAGGAAGTGGGAGCAGAGTGGGAAGGGGCATGGGCACTGCTGGCACAGGGCTGCGAAGGCCTTGTGGCAGAAGGGAGCACAGTGAGTGTGCGGGACGGAAAATGGGGCTGACAGGAGGGAGAGAGGTAGGACTTTGTAGGCCTTTTAAAAGATCTGCCTTTGCTTTAGAGCAAAAAGGATAGAGGGCATTAATCAGGGGGAGTGACATGATCAGCTTTATGTTCTGAAACTATTCTGTCAGCTTGCTGTGTGAAAAATGGATGTGGGTGGGTGGAAGAGCCTAAGGAATTTGCAAGCCCAGTAAGGAGGCCAGAGTCCAAAGGAGAAATGACTGTAAGCTTGGACTAGGTGTTAGGGTAGCGATGGAGAAGAGTGGAAAAATTAGAGACACGTCTAGAAGGTAAATTTGTCAAGATTTGGGATCGGGTTGGCTATGGGGAGAGAGAGAGCACGAGGTATGAAAGATGACCGCCAGATCTCTGACATGGACCAGAGGAGGGATGGTGGTCTGTCCCTGCAGGTAGGGGACACGGAGGAAGGGGCAGGCATGTCAGCACATTAGGAGTTCAGTGTTGGAGTCATTGGGTTTGAACTGGCTTTGAAATCTCCACACAAACTGGGCACGTCCATGTGTCAGGCATGAGGTGGAACATATCGGCGCCTCCGTTGCTCACAAGAACACGCTGAGGCACTGAAAGGTAAAGTAGGCGGGAAGGAGGACACACTGATCTGAAGCTCAGAAGCAGGTTCTGGGCTGGAGACACGGGACCATCAGGGAGGAGAAACTGAAGCCACGGTCAAATGGAATTGCCCCTCAGAGGAGTCCAGCTTCTTTCCCTTCTTACCTCCACCCTACCTCCAGCTGGGCTCCACTCAGCCTGCCCTTCCATGCTGGGCAGTAAATGGGGTGCCTGGATCACCCCGGGTGTGGTAAATGGTGTCAAAGACGGCACAATGCAACCTCCTTTCTCACTCGTCTTCTTGGAACCTTACTCTGCCAGTCAAGGCGTGGTGTCTAATCATCCTTCTTGTCAACCTGGCAGGCCTGTGGCTTGCTTGTAACCGATAGGATTCCAGGAAGTGCACCTTCCGTAGTGAGGGCAGGAAAGGCCTTGTTGCCTCAGATGCTCCTGTGTGTGGTGCGAGCTGCCACGTAGGGCCGCAGGGACCCTGACGCCTCCACGCTGTGTGTGCCGAGGCCATGCGTTCACACTCTGGAAAACTGCCACACTTATGGCCCAGCAAACAGGCGGTACTAACCTCGGGGCACACAGGTGAACATAGCTCTGTGTGACTCCTGTCCCCAGCCACTGATCTTCCCAGCGGAGGTCCCAGGCATTTCAGAGCAGAGGTAAGCCTTTCCTGCCACACCCTCTGATTTCTTGACCTACAGAATTCTGAGCAAGATAAAATGGTTGTTTTGAGACACTGAATGTTGGGATAATGTGTTTCACAGCAAAAATATCTGGAACATCTTTCTGAGGATCTTCATGACGGCTGGAGGGACAGGGTGGTGGCTTCCCTGACTGCCTCTTTCATTTGCTGTGACTTCAGTTCTCGCCTCGTCTCACCCTGCCTGGAATGACACATGGACATATCTGTCTGCACAGACAGGCTGACTGGGAGCCCCCGTGGGAAGAGGATGGCAGGGCTGTCCTGGCTGCCCAGTATCCCAGGCCCTCGGCACAGAGCCTGACAAGAAGAGAATCAGTAAATGCTTGCCGGGTATACGCATGCCTGTGGTCGGTCATGTTTATTTCGCCAAGAGTGGGGATCCCAGACGTCTTCCGAGTTCACGGGGGATCTGGATGGAAACTCTTGCTTGCCGGCTGCCTCACACAGATATATGATGGAACTGAAAGCAATTTTTGTGAAAGCATTCTCACGAATACATTTTTTTTAGATTTTATTTATTTATTTGACAAATAGAGATCACAAGTAGGCAGAGAGGCAGAGAGAGAGAGAGAGAGGGAAGCAGGCTCCCCGCTGAGCAGAGAGCCCGATGCGGGGCTCGATTTCAGGACCCTGAGACCATGACCTGAGCTGAAGGCTTTAACCCACTGAGCCACCCAGGCACTCCACGAATACAACATTTTGATTGGAACAATGATTTAATTGAAAATAAATATTCCCCGGTTGCTGGTTTGTGGTTTTTTTTCTTGTAGTGTCAGCTGTGTAATGCTCCATAAGGCAATTTTCAATCCTCTAAAAGTTTTTTAGGATTTTTGTGCATTTTCAGAACTTTTCAGAGCCCCCCCCCCATTTGTAATCTGTTTTAGTCTACTTTTACTGCTTTTCAATGTTTGTAGTGTTTGAAAGTTGGAGCAGCCTAAGGGTCTAATTGATAATGGAGACTACTTGGGACCACTGACTTAGACCTCAGAGGAGGAAAGCCATTGGGCACTTTGTTGGGGTGCTCATTTTTTGTGTGTATGATAAGTTGAGGCTCTAAGAAAGAAGGGGCTTGCTCAGGGTCATACAGTGAGAGGACAGTGAGGACTAGAACCTAGTGTCCTGGCTCCTGGCCTAGTACTCTTTCCCCTCTGTTCCTGCTCCAGGTATGAGCAGAAATGGTCTCTAGGTGAAATTAAATCTTTTCATGTCTCTATATGCTGATGTTTCTAAATGAATATAAATTGCCTTTGGCAAAAGATAAAAAACAAAGAGTAAAAGAAAGAATTTAAAAAATCCTATTAGGGGGCGCCTGGGTGGCTCAGTGGGTTAAGCCTCGGCCTTGCTCAGGTCATGATCTCAGGGTCCTGGGATAGAGCCTTGCGTAACGCTCTCTGCTCAGTGAGGAGCCTGCTTCCCCCTCTCTCTCTGCCTGCCTCTCTGCCTACTTGTGATCTCTCTGTCAAATAAATAAATAAATAAAATCTTTTTAAAAATCCTACTAGGGCTACCTGGGTAGCTCAGTGGGTTAAAGCCTCTGCCTTCAGCTCAGGTCATGGTCTCAGGGTCCTGGGATCGAGCCCCACATGGGGCTTTCTGCTCAGAGGGGAGCCTGCTTCCCTCTCTCTCTCTGCCTGCCTCTCTGCCTACTTGTGAGCTCTCTCTCTGTCAAATAAATAAATAAAATCTAAAAAAAAAATCCTATTAAAGGCATGACCTGAAGGACCCATATCCTCCTCCCTCCACCACACACACACACACACACACACACACACACACACACACACACGGATTGGTTCCACTGCCCGCCCATACAGCATTGTCTCTTTTAAGACAGTGGTCTTTAGGGACATTCTGGCTCAGACTTACATTCACAGAGATCCCAGCTTTGAGTCACAGGGGCCAGGAAAAGCCAGTATATTCTGGGGCACATATCCCTGAAGTCTACCCACCAAGATGGAGTAGATGCCAAGCAGAGAGAGGCAGGCCCTGAGGAAGGACATGAGCCCTAAGGAGCCCCAGCAGAGGGCAGCAGGAAGCTGGTCCAAAGACTCTTAGGCGTCCCCCTGCTAAGGAATATCACCAGGGGTCTGGAGGCTCCATGCAGGAGAGCTGAGGTCAGGTTCAGAGGGACGGGAGTGGAAAAGCTAGTTTAGGTTTGTGTATGGGGATGGCCCATGTAAGCCTGGGAAGACAGGAAATAAGTCAAAACTGCCAGAGGTGAGGATGGGGACTGTAAGCTCTACGCAGGCTGGGAGGGACCGTCTGTTTTACGGGAGCAGCTTTACTGTTAGAAGAGTGCCTGGAATACAGTACACATTAAATTAGTATTTGCTAATCAGATGCATAAATGGAGATCTGTTGGGTGGGGGAGGGAGGGAAGGACAGGGATGGCAAATGTTTGAGTGGAAGACGACAAAAGGAATTTTTACTTTTTTTTTTTTTTTAGGAATTTTTACTTTTTGAGTACCTGTTTGTGGAACAACATGCCAATAACAAGTTCTTCAAGTTCATGATCTCTCTTTTCAAGTTAGTTTTTTTTTTTTTAAAGATTTTATTTATTTATTTGACGAAGAGGGAGCACAAGCAGGCAGAGCTGTAGGCAGAGGGAGAAGCAGGCCCCCCACTGAGCAGGGAGACTGACGCGGGGCTGGATCCCAGGACCCTGGGATCATGACCTGAACTGAAAGCAGACACTTAAGCGATTGAGCCACCCAGGTGCCCCTCAAGTTAGTTTTTAGATTGAAAAATAGTACATTCTTAAGGGTAAAAAATACAAAACAGGGGTGCCTGGCTGGCTCAGTCAGTTAAGCATCTGCCTTGGGCTCAGGTCATGATGTGGGGGAAGGTGTGGATCCTGAGATAGAGCCCCGGGTGGGACTCCCTGCTCAGTGGGGAGTCTGCTTTTCTCTCTGCCTCCCCCACCACTGTTCTCTCTCACATATTAAGAAATAAAATCTTTGACTAAGTAAAATAAAAAATACAAAATAAAACACAAATTTAAAAATAAACCTCCCTCTCATAGCAGACCCTCAAGCCTCCTCAGAGGCTGACAGTGTTTTTTGCATATCTTTGTAGAACATTTATATGTGTTTTGTGGGTCACCAGCTCCCTGCCATATCTCTCTGAACCCGCAGGCTGAGAGCAGAGTGGTGTTTCTCAAAGCGCGGTCTGGGACCAACTTCAACAGAATCACCTGGTGGGGATATCACTTATTAAAATGCAGAATCTGAGGCCTCACATAGCCCACCATAACCAGTGTAAGAGCATCCCCGATTCTAACAAACTACCCTGGGCATTCTTTTCTTCTTTCTTTTTTAAAATTTTTTTATTTTATTTTTCTTAGTAATCTGTACTCCCAGCGTGGGGTCCAACTCACAACCTGAGACCATGAATTGCATGCTCTTCTAACTGAGGCAGCGAGGCACTCCCCTGGGTACTTCTGATAGCCATCAACGTTTGAGAAGCGCTGACCTGACCCACACAATCACTACATGGGGGGAGGGTCCAAATAGTTCTGGATAGAAGAGCACCTGGGTGGCTCAGTGGGTTAAGCACCTGCCTTCGGCTTTGGTCATGGCCAGCAGGGAGCCTGCTTCTCCCTCTCCTGCTCCCCCTGCTTCTGCTTTCTTGTGCTCTCTCTCCCGCTCCCTGTCAAATAAATAAATAAATAAAATCTTAAAAAAAAATTCTGGGTACAGATCGAGGCTCCATTATGCCCTGATCTTGTGACCTTGACCTTGGGTACAGCATTTAACTTATTGTCTCAGTCAGGCTTCCATAACAAAGTACCTCAGGCTGGGAAGCTTAAATAGTAGAAATCTATTCCCTTACATTCTGGAGGCTGGAAGTCTGAGATCCAGGTGCCAGCAGGATGAGGCCTTTCTTCCTGGTTTGCAGATGGCTGTCTCCTCCATGAGTCCTCACACAGTCTTTCCTCTTTGCCTGTGAAAAGATGGAGAGAGGGAGATTGGGGCGGGGGGAGTGGAGAATAGGGAGGGGGTCAGCTCTCTGGTGTCTCTTCCTCTTCTTTTCTTCTTCTTCTTTTTTTTTAAAGATTTCGTTTAGGGATGCCTGGGTGGCTCCATCGGTTAAGACGCTGCCTGAGGCTCAGGTCATGATCCCAGGGTGCTGGGATCGAAACCCACATTGGGCTCCTTGCTCAGCGGGGAGTCTGCTTCTCTCTCTGCCTCTGCCTGCCACTTTGCTCACTTGTGCGCTCTTGCTCTCTCTCTCTGACAAATAAGTAAATAAAATCTTTAAAAACAAAGATTTGATTTATTTGAGAGAGAGGGAGAGGCAGAAGGAGAGGGAGAAGCAGACTCCCCACTGAGCAAGGAGCCTGATGTGGGACTCGATCCCAGGACCCCAGGATCATGACCTGAGCAGAAGGCAGACACTTAACCGAGGAGGGCCTTGGACAGGTGTCGAAAGGTGTGTTCTAGTCAAGGCTATAAGTAACTAGTCACACAATCTTTGGCAACCCACTTGCCCTCTGTGGACCCCAATATCTTCATCTAAAAAGGGGGATTAAAATCTCTTGCCTTGCCCACCTCCTAGAGATGCTGTGATCAGAAAGGGGAGAAAAGTGCACAAACCTTTGTGTTTTAAATCCATCCCATAGGCCATCCGCTCGGAACCAGCTCAAATATTAGTAACTGTGCTCTTGAGAATCATATAAAACTTTAAAAAATATCAATTACTTCATTTTTATTAACTGAAAATTTTGCTATGATCGGGCCATAGGCTGGGGAAAATTCACATTATTTATTTATTTATTTAATTTTTTAAAAGATCTTATTTATTTATTTGACAGACAGAGTAGGCAGAGAGGCAGGCAGAGAGAGAGGAGGAAGCAGGCTCCCCGCTGAGCAGGGAGCCCGACTCGACTTGGGGCTCGATCCCAGGACCTTGGAATCATGACCTGAGCCGAAAGCAGAGGCTTTACCCACTGAACCACCCAGGCACCCCATCACATTTTGTTTTGATCAGTTGCAGGCGGTATCTATCCAGAATGGAACCTGCCCCACATTGGTGCTCTCAGATTCGAATGTTACTTCTCGGCCTGGTGAGTACCTTTCCTTAATTACATGAAATGATAAATGTGAAAAAGAATTCTGTAGGGCTTGATCCTTGAGGTCAACCGTGGTGGTTATTAACCTTGGGAGTACATTACAATCGCCTAGGGACACTGAGGATCATAGCAATGCTACCAACACCAACTGTATTTCTTGGGGTAGGGCCAGGTTTTTTTCCTCTTCTCTCCTCTCCTCCCTTCCCTGCCTCCCCTCTCCCCTCCCCTCTCCTTTTCTAGATTTATTTATTTATTTCAGAAAGTGACAGCGCATGAGTGGGTGGGGCAGAGGGAGAGGAAATCTCAAGCGGACTCTGCACCGAGCATGGAACCCAACACAGGGCTCAGTCCCACGACCCTGAGATCACAGCGGGAGCTGGAACCAAGAGTCTGATGCTTAACTGACTGTGCCACCCAGGTGCCCATGGGCTTTTTCTTTTTAAACCAACTAGGTAGGGGCGCCTGGGTGGCTCAGGTCATGATCCTAGGGTCCTGGAATCGAGCCCTTCATTGGGCTCCCTGCTCAGCAGGAGGCCTGCTTCTCCCTCTCCCTCTGCCCCTCTCCCAGCTTGTTCTCTCTCTCTCTGTCTCAAATGAAAAAATTAAAATCTTAAAAAAATAAAGCAAATAGGTAATTTTAAAAAAGATTTTATTTATTTATTTGACAGAGAGAGAGCTCACAAGTAGGAGGAGAGGCAAGCAGAGAAAGAGGAGGAAGCAGGCACAGAGAGCCCGATGCGGGGCTTGATCCCAGGACCCTGGAACACGACCTGAGCCGAAGGCAGAGGCTTTAACCCACTGAACCATCCAGGTGCCCCAGCAACGAGGTAATTTTAATGGGCAGTAAGGTCTATAGGTACATGAAAGTGTGAAATGAAAAATCTATAGCAGTGCTGTCCACTTAAAATGTAACGTGGCCACAAAGGTGAGCAAATATGCGTGACTTAAAGTTCTGTAGTAACCACTATCTTAATAACACATTTTACATTACCCAATACATCCAAAATATGATTTTAACATGTAATCAACACAATTATGAATGAGATATTTTACATTTTATAGTAAATCTTCAAACTATTGTGCATTTTGTTTTTTTTTTTTTAAGATTTTATTTATTTATTTGACAGAGAGAGATCACAAGTAGGCAGAGAGGCAGCTGTAGTTCCTGGGGCCAATGACTGCTGTTTTGGGTAGTGCAGAGCTAGAATATATAACGTAAATATTTTTTGCTTATAATTCACTGGATGATGTAGTTGTGAGAATTTTAAAATCTTACTAAGACCCTTAGAATGGATGCATCAGTTTCTTTTTTTCTTTGTGTTTTTATACTTATGCGTTTAAATTTGAAATAAAGTTGTTATAATACTCACTATCTCTCAGTGAAGCTTTTCAGTTTTCATTAAATAGATTTTACACATATATGTCTTGCATGTATTTTTTATTAGGATTATTCCTAAGCTTTTTGTATATTTGCTACTATTGTAAGGGGGAAGAGTTCAGTAACTGGTTATTGAACTATGGATTTTGTGACATTATCTTGGTCCTGGACTCCCTTATAATTCTGAGTTTGGGGTTGTCTTCCACATATAAAGCATAGGGCCATATTATCTGCAAATAAGATAGTTTTATTTCCTTCTCAATACTTAAATATCTTATTTCTGTTTAGGTCTTATTATATTGGCAAAACTTCTAAAACAACATTAAATAATAGCGTCACTATAGGTATGCTTGTGCTTTCCTTTTGAATGTTTTCTTATTTTAATGAGAATGTTTTTAAATGTTTCATTGTTAAAGAATGCTTCTTTTTCTTTTCTTTTCTTTTTTTTTTTTTTTTACAGACTTCTTTTATTTATTTAAGATAGAGACTGAGAGAGAGAGAGCATGCACGTGCACAGAAGCAGGGCAGAGGAAGAGGGAGAAGCACATTCCAGGCTGAGCAGGGAGCCTGACAGGGGGCTCCATCCCTGGACATGACCTAAGCCAAAGGCAGACGCTTAACTAACTGAGCCACCCAGGCGCCCCTTTTTCTTTTTTTTCCCCCTCAAAGATTTTATTTATTTATTTGAGAGAGAGAGAGTGGGAACACAAGCAGTGAGGAGGGGCAGAGGGAGAAGGAAAAGCAGACTCCTGACTGAGTGGGGATCTTGAGCCCAATACAGAGCTCCAGGCAGGGCTTGATCTCAGACCTGGAGATCCATGACCTGAGCAGGCAAATACTTAATCCACTGAGCCACCCAGGCGCCCCTGTTAAAGAATGTTTCTATCTGTCGGAGAGAGATACTCTCAAAAGAAACATTTCGTTATTTGTAATTTTCTAATACTTTATTTTTGTAAAAGATTTTATTTATTTATTTGTCACAGAGAGAGATCACAAACAAGTAGGCAGAGAAGCAGGCAGAGAGAGAGGGAGAAGCAGGCTCCCTGCTGAGCAGAGAGCCTGATGTGGGGCTCCATCCCAGGACCCTGAGATCATGACCTGAGCCCAAGGAGAGGCATCTGTGAGACCCTGAGGCACCCCATGTAATTTTCTAATACTTTTTAAAAAAGATTTTATTTATTTATTTGACAGGCAGAGATCACAAGTAGTCAGAGCAGCAGGCAGAGAGAGAGGAGGAAGCAGGCTCCCCACTGAGCAGAGAGCCCAATGCTGGGCTTGATCCCAGGACCCTGGGATCATGACCTGAGCTGAAGGCAGAGGCTTTAACCCACTGAGCCGCCCAGGCACCCCTTTTTAATACTTTTTAAAAACTTTTTATTTTGAGATAATTATAGGTTCACAGAATTTTGCCAACACAGTAGAGAGGTCTCTGTTTACTCTCCATCCACTCCCCTAGTGGTTCTATCTTATGTAACTGCAGGACAATAGTGAAAGCAGAACATTGACATTGATACAATGTATACTTCTCCAGTCATTGTAACTGCTTGTGTAGCCACCATTGCAATCAAGATACAGAACTGTTTCATCACTACAAAGACCCCCAGCATACCATTCCTTTATGGCCACATCCTTCCCCTCCCCACCACCATCCCTAACCACTGGCAACCAACAGTCAGTTCTTTCTCTATAATTTTTTTTTTTTATTTCTGAGAATGTATGGTATTAAATAACATGTAACCTTTGAAAATTGGCTTTTTCACAGGGCCCCTGAGTAGCTCAGTGGGTCAAGCCTCTGCCTTCGGCTCAGGTCATGATCTCAGGGTCCTGGGATCGAGCCCTGCATTGGGCTGCCTGCTCAGCAGGGACCCTGCTTCCCCCCCACCCCCTCCTGCCTCTCTGCCTACTTGTGATGTCTCTCTCTCTCTCTGTCAAATAAATCTTTTTAAAAAAATTGGTTTTTTCAGCATAATGCCTGGAGATCCATTCAAGTTCTTGTATCAATCGTTTGTTCCTTTTCATTACCAAGTAGTATTCCAGGGTATAGATGTACCACAGTTTTATTTTGTTTTTCAATATGGAACACTTCAGCAATCTTTGCCATCCTTGTGCAGGGACTGTGCTCACCTCGGTAGTGTTCCAATTTTGGTGTATGTCCTGCTGAAGTAAGCACTATACCAGTTTTTGTTAACCATTCACTTATTGTGGAACATTTTATTTGTTTATTACAAAAGTTTCTGTGACCAATCAGGCACAAGTTTTTATGTGAACATATGCTTCATTTCTCTGAGATAAATGTCTTGCTGGGTCATATGGTAAGTGAATATTTATTTTTTAAAGAAACTACCAAAACTATTTTCTAGGATAGCTCTAAGATTTCGCATTCCCACTAGTAAACTGTAAGAGATAAAATTTCTCTACATATTCACCAGCATTTGATATTTTCACTATTTTTAATTTCAGATTCTAACATAATTTTAAAAATTAGTGATGGTTTTATCAAATATGTCTTTTGGCATTTATTGAGATAATTTCATGGTATCTCTTATTGGTTTTCTTAATGAATGACATTATTTTATCCTTAAGTATATATACACTTTTTAAAAAAACTTTATTTATTTGACAGAGAGAGAGAGAGAGCGAGAGCGCACAGCAGAGGGAGCAGCAGACAGAGGGAGACGGACAAGCAGACTCCCTGCTGAGCAGGCAGCCAGAATTGGGGCTCCATCCCAGAACCCTGGGATCACGACCAGAGCTGAAGGCAGACGCTTAACCCCGACTGAGCCACCCAGCTGTTTTGAGGGGGAGAGAATAGGAGGAGGAAGAAGAGGGGGAAACAGGGTCCCACTGAAATCTCTAAGGTGTATGAGACTCGTGGTACGAAGATGGGAGGAGATGGCCAGGCAGACTGGATGGAAGGCCTCCAAGATTCTTTTTTCTGATTTCTATGCTCTAATGAAAATGATATGACATCTATGTACATGCCTAAAACATGGTATTCAGTAAACGTCAGTTGCCTTTCCTAGCAGGGTTCTCCACAGGCTGGGTTGTACCTAGACATCATCATTCTTCTCTTTCCAGGAATGAGGCTCACCTGGGAACTAGGGCACTAAGAAGTACAGTAATTTGGATGATGCATTTGGTTCGCTGGCTCAGTGCAGCGTCCCCCTGTCTCCCTGTCCTCCCCACTCCACTCTGCCAGGGATGGGCTGAGAGTAGTTTCCCAAATAGCAGCCCTGGGGCCTTGCCAGCTTTTCCCAGCAGATTCGAAGTATAGGGCCATGGGGTGCAACTCTCCAGGGCACAGTCCTCTCCTTCTGGGGATGATACTTGTACAGAGAGACGTGGACATGCGTGCTGATTTTGCTGACTGTCTTCAGGCTCTCAACAGCCTTGCTGGACTCAGTCTCTTAGAAATCTGCATCATTCATTCACAGCGAGGGTCTGGTCTCTTTCCTGAAGTCCTGCTCAGTGTGTGTCAGAGTTGGGAATCACCTTGGAAATGAAGACACCTAGCTGGGAGGCCTTTCCTCCTTGGATGTTAAATCCCAACTGAGCCCCAGGGGGCTTTTTCAGTATGATGACTGGGGACAGGGACTGGGTCAACTCATTGTTGTAGCCTTCCTGGCATACCCTGGCGGTGGGGGGTTCTCACAGGTGGGTAGGAAAACTGGCAGGTAGTCATCATAGAGAATCTGGCTGTCTGTCTCGAGGCCCCGCCAGCCAGCCTCAGCCACCTCAGGCTTTGCTCACTGCCAATTCCACCTACACGTTTTAAAGGGAAAAAATATCAAACAGTACAAAAAGGAACACAAGGAAAAGTAAGTTTCCCCATCCCTGCCACTGAAACAATCACTTTACCTGTTTCTTTTTTTTTTTTTTAAGATTTTTAAAATTTATTTGACAGATGGAGATCACAAGTAGGCAGAGAGGCAGGCAGAGAGAGAGGAGGAAGCAGCCTCCCTGCTGAGCAGAGCGCCTGATGCGGGACTCCATCCCAGGACCCTGAGATCATGACCTGAGCTGAAGGCAGAGGCTTTAACCCACTGAGCCACCCAGGCGCCCCCACTTTACCTGTTTCTTGTGTTTTCACCGACTATATATGGTTGTAGTTATATTTATTCATATATTAGTTTTATGGAGATAAAATCGACATATAACATTGTGTACATTTAACAAGTACAATGTGTTGACTTGATGCTTACATACTGTGAAGTGATTACCGTCATAGCATTAGGAACACCCCCATCACCTCACATAATGACCATTTCTTTTTGTGGTGAGAATATTTAAGACACGGTCTCTTAGCAACTCCCAACTATATACTACAGTACTGTTAACTATAATCACCATGCTGTATATTGGGTCCCCAGAACTTAACACCGGATGTCTTGTACCCTTTGACAACCTCTTCTCACATCTCCTACTCTCTGGCATCCACCCTTCTACTCTCTGTTTCTGGGGGCTCACCTGTGAATTTAGATTCTTCATATAAGTGACATCACTCAGTATTTTTCTCTGATTTATTTCACTCAGCGTAATGCTCTCGAAGTCTATCCATGTTGTCACAAGTGGCATGTTATGACTGAATATATATCTATATTCTATATGAATATGCTGTATGTTCTCTATGTATGTATATTCTCATATAGATATATATACCTGTATCTATATAGATCTCACAACTTCTATATCCAGTTATCTGTTGATGGACACTTAGGCTGTTTCCATATCTTGGCTATAGTAAATCCAGTTCATGCAGTGAATATGGGAGTGCAGACAGCTCTTTTTTCATTTTCATTTCTTCTGGACATATACCCAGAAGTGGGATTGTTGTATGATATGGCACTTCTATTTTTAATTTTTTTTTAAAAGATTTTATTTTATTTATTTGACAGTGAGAGAGAGAGATCACAAGTAGGCAGAGAGGCAGGCAGAGAGAGAGGAGGAAGCAGGCTCCCTGCGGGGCAGAGAGCCCGATGCAAGGCTCGATCCCAGGACCCTGAGATCATGACCTGAGCCGAAGGCAGCGGCTTAATCCACTGAGCCACCCAGGCGCCCCTATTTTTAATTTTTTAAAGTTATTTGAGAGACAGTGATATTGCAAACAGTAGGGGAGGAGCGAGAGAGGGAGAGAGAGAGAGTCTCAAGCAGACCCCCCACTGAGCACAGAGCCCGACATGGGGCTCAATCTCATAATCCCGAGATCAGGACTTGAGTTGAAATCGAGTTGGCTGCTTAACTGACTGCACTATCTAGGTGCCCCTATTTTTAATTTCTTTTTATGGAAACATTATACTAATTATCCATAGTGGTTGTACAAATTTACATTCCCCCCATAGTACACAAGGTTTCCCTTTTCTCCACATCCTTGCCAACACTGATTATTTCTTGTCTTTTTGATGAGAGTCAGTCATTCTAACAGGGGTGAGGTGATATTTTGCGGTGGGTTTGATTTGCATTTTCCTCATGATTAGTGATTTTGATCATCTTTTCTCATATCTATTGGCCATTTGTGGAAAAATATCTATTCAGATTTTCTGCCCATTTTTAATTTGGCTATTGACTTGTATGAGTTCCTATATTTATATACTTTAGATATTAACCATTTATCAGCTTTATGATTTAAAAATATTTTTTCTTCCATTTGTAAGTTGCCTTTTCATTTTGTTGATTGCTTCTTTTGCTATGCAGAAGCTGTTAGTTTGATGTAGTCCCACTTATTTATTTTTGCTTTTGATGCTTATGCATTTGGTAGCATATCTGAAATATCATTGCCAGACCAATGCCAAGGAGCTTTCTCTATGTTCTTTTTTTTTTTTTAAAGACTGTATCTATTTATTTGACAGAGAGAGAGAGAGAAAGAGAGAGAGCGCACAATTAGACAGAGTGGCAGGCAGAGGGAGAGGGAGAAACAGGCTCCCCACTGAGCAGAGAGCCCAATGCGGGGCTCGATCCCAGGACCCCAGGATCATGACCTGAGCCAAAGACAACCACTTAACCAACTGAGCCACCCAGGTGCCCCATCTCTAAGTTTTGTTTTGTTTTGTTTTTTAAATAGGATTTCAATGGTTTCAGTTCTTAAGTCTTTAATCTATTTTATGTTAATTTTTGTGGGTAGTGTAAAATAGGGATCCAATTTCCTTTTTTGGGGGATGTGATTATCCAGTTTTCCCAACACTATTCACTGAAGAGACTATCTTGTCCCCATTGAGCATTCTTGGCTTATTTTGTCAAATATTAGTTGACCATATTTGTGAGGGTTTATTTCTGGGCACTCTATTCTGTTCCATTGGTCTATTTTTATACAAATACCATACTGTTTTGATTACTATAGCATTGGAGTATAGCTTGAAATCTGAGATTCTTCCAGCTTTGTTCTTTTTGCTCAAGATTGCTTTGGCAATTCAGAGACTTTTGTGGTTTCATAAGAATTTTAGGATTCTTTTTATAATTTCTGTGAAAAATGCCATTGGAAATCTGGTAGGGATTGTACTGAATCTCTAAATGGCTTAGGGTTGTATGGACATTTTAATGATATTAATTCTTCTGATCCACAAACAGAGGATATCTTTCCATTTATTTAATAAATTCTTTAATTTCTTTCATTGAAGCCTTATGATTTTTTTTTAAAGATTTTATTTATTTATTTGACAGACAGATTACAAGTAGGCAGAGAGGCGGGGGGGCGGCAGGGGGGCATGGAAGCAGGCTTCCTGCTGAGCAGAGAGCCCGATGCGGGACTCGATCCCAGGACCCTGGGATCATGACCTGAGCTGAAGGCAGCGGCTCAACCGACTGAGCCACCCAGGTGACCCAAAGCCTTATAATTTTTAATGCAAAGTCTTTCATCTCCTTGGTTAAATTTATTCCTCAGAATTTCATTGCTTTTGATGCTATTGTGAATGGAGTTGTTTTCTTTATTTCTTTTGCAGATATTTTGTTGCTATTTTATAGAAGTGCAACTAAGTTTTGTATGTCGAGTTTGTATCCTGCAACTGTACTGAATTTGTTAATTAGTTCTAAAAGTTTTGTTTTGTTTGGTGGAATTTTTAGGATTGTCTATGTACAAGATCATGTCATCTGCAAACAAGACAGTTTTACTTCTTTTTTCCCAATTTGGATGCCTTTTATTACTTTTTGTTGCCTAGTTGCTCTGGCTATGCTATGGTTATTCAACATGCTATGTTGAATAGGAGTGTTGAAAGTGGGCACCATGGTCTTGTTTCAGATCTTAGAGGAAAAGCTTTCAACCATTTACAGCTAAGTATGATGTTAGCCATAAGTTTGTTATTATGGCCTTTACTACGTGGAGGTATGTTCCTGCTATACCCAAGTTCTTGAGAGTCTCTAACCATGAAAAGATGTTGTTCTTTGTCAATGACTTTTCTTTATCTTTTGAGATATGATGTTTATCTTTTTTTAATGTCCATTTTATAATTGAGGGAAAGTAGAAGTATGCACACATACACAAAAAGAAATTAAGAATATTCATGCCACCCAATAATAAATTCTTTGTCAAGATTTTGGTGTAGGACTTTCAGTCTTTCCCAATATTTCCAGACTTTACCTAGGATTCAACAACTAAGGTATTCAGAGCCTTATTCTAGGACTATGGCTGACAGTCCTTCTATTTGTTTACTACCTATGTCTTTTTATTTAAAAAAATATTTTATTTAGGTAATCTCTACACCCAACCCGGGGCTTGAACTTACAATCTCAAGATCAAGAGTCAGATGCTCCACCAACTTAGCCAGGTAGGTGGCCCTTTTAATTTTTTTTTAAATTTTTTATTTGAGTGTAGTTGATACACAATCTCGCATTATTTTCAGACATATAACATAGTGATTCAATAAGCGTGTGTACATTATGCTATGCTCACTGCAAGTGTAGTTATCATCTGTCACCATACAATGCTATTGAACTATCTTTGGGGCATCTGGGTGGTGCAGTAGGTTAAACATCCGACTCAGATGTTTGGCTCAGTGGTGATCTCAGATTTGTGGGACTGAGCCTCATGTTGGGCTCTGTAGAGTTCCCTTGAGACTCTCTTTCCCTCTCTCCTTACCCCTCCCCACTGGGCTCTCTCTCTCTCAAATAAATAAATCTTTTTAAAAAAATCCTTGACTGTACTCCCTATGCTGTGACTTTTATTCCCATGGCTTATTCATTCCATAACCGGAAACTGGATCACCCACTCCCTTTAACCCATTTTGCCCATCCTCCCATCACCTTCCCCTCTGGCAACCGTTAGTTTGTTCTCTGTATTTATAGTTCTGATTCTGCTTTTTGTTTGTTTATTCATTTGTTTTGTTTTTTAGATTCCAAAAATGAGTGAGATTATATAATATTTGTCTTTCTCAGTTTGACTTATTTCACTTACAATACCCTCTAGGTCCATCCATGTTGATGCAGATGGGATGATCTCATCCTTTTTTATGGCTGTGTAATGTTGTGTGTGTGGTCTCCCCAATGTTTATCTTTTTTTTTAAAAGATTATTTATTTGTTAATCTAACAGGCAGAGATCACAAGTAGGCAGAGAGGGAAGCACAGAGAGAGAGAGAGGGAGAAGCAGACTCCCCACAGAGCAGAGAGCCTGATGCAGGACTCTATCCCAGAGCCCTGAGATCATGACCTGAGCGGAAGGCAGAGATCCAACCCACTGGAGCCACCCAGGTGCCCCTATCTTTCATTCTAATATGTGGTATATCACATTTATTGATTTGCATATATTGGGCCAGCCTTTCATCCCAGAGATAAATCCCACTTGATCATGGTATATAATCCTTTTAATATGCTACTGAATTAGGTTTTCTAATATTTTGTTGAGAAAATTTGCATTTATATTCATAGGACTGTTGGCCTGTGGCTTTCTTTCTTTTTTTTTTTTTTTTAAATTGAGAGACAGAGACAGAGAGCAAACACAAATGGAGGGGAAGAGCAAAGGGAGAGTGAGAAGCAGTATCCCTGCTGAGCAAGGAGCCCAAAGCAGGGCTTGATCCCAGGACCCCAGGATCATGACCTGAGCCAAAGGTAGACACTTAAAAGACTGAGACACCCAGGTGCCCTTCTTGTAGTGTTCTTACCTGGCTTTGGTATCAGGGTAATGCTGGTGTCTTTGGGATTTTGGGAGTGGTCTCTTCTGTTCAGCTTTTCCTTGAAGAGTTTGAAGAGGACTGGTGTTACCTCTTTTTTTTTTTTCCATTTTATTTATTTTTTCAGCGTAACAGTATTCATTCTTTTTGCACAACACCCAGTGCTCCATGCAAAACGTGCCCTCCCCATTACCCATGGTGTTACCTCTTCTTTAAATGTTTAATAGAATTCACCGTGGACACCATCTGGCCCTGGGCTTTTCATTGTTGGGAAATTTTTGATTACTGATTCAATCTTCTTGCGTGTTATTGGTCTGTTCAGATTTTCTATTTATTCATGATTAAGTTTTGAATTTAGGTTTAAGTAGAATGTATGTTTCTAGGAATTTATCATTTCTTCTGGGTTATCCAGTTTGTTGACATATAGCTGTTCACAGTAATCTATTATGATTCCTTATATTTGTACAGTTGTAGTGTCCTCTTTTTCATTTCTGATTTTATTTGAGTCTTTTCTCCTTTTTTCTTAGTCTAGGTAAAGTTCTGTCAAGTTTGTTTATCTTTTCAAAAAATTAGCTCTTAGTTTCATTTATCTTTTTATTGTTTTTCTGGTCTTTATTTCATTTATCTCTTTGTTATTTCCTTCCTTCTGTTAAATTTGGGCTTGGTTTGCTATTTAAAAAAAAAAAGATTTTATTTTTTTATTTGAGAGAGAGAGAGAGAGAGCATGAGTGGGGAGGGGCAGAGGGAGAAGCAAGCTACCCGCAGTGTGCAGAGTCCGACATGGGGCTTGATCCTGGGACTCCAGGATCACGACTTGAGCAGAAGGCAGACACTTAACCAACTGAGCCATCCAAGAGCCTCTCAGTTTGCTATTTTGACTTCTTTTTTGACACATTTCTCTTTTTGACTCATACTCATTTAGGAGTATATTGTTTATTAATTTTTTTTAATTGAGTAAACTCTACTCTCAACATGGGGCTCAAACTCATGACCTGGAGATCAAGAATTGCATGCTCTACTGACTGAGCCAGCCAGACACCCCAGGAGTATTTTTCTTTAAAGATTATTTATTTGAGAGGGAGGGAGAGAGAGAGCAAGAGAGAGCAGGGGAAAGGGCAGATGGAGAGAGAGAATCTCAAGCAGACTCCCCACTGACATGGGGCTCTATCTCACAATCCTGAGATCATGACTGGAGAGGAAATCAAGAGTTGGATACTTAACCGACTGATCCACCCAGGTACCCCAGGAGTATTTTATTTAATTTCCAAATATTGCTAATTTTTCAGTTTTCTTCCTGTTATTGATTTCCAGTTTCACATCATTGGGGTCAGAAAAGATACTTGGTATGATTTCAATCTTCCTTAAATTTCCTAAGACTTGTTTTGTGACTTATCACATGATCTCTCCTGCAGAATGTCCTATATGCACTTGACAAGAATGTGTGTTCTGCTGCTGTTGGATGGAATGTTCTGTGAATGTCTATTAGGTCCATTTGGTCTGAAGTGTCATTCAAGTCCATTGTTTCAGTATTGATTTCCTCTCTGGATGATCTATCTCTTACTGAAAGTGTGGTATTTTTTTTTAAAGATTTTATTTATTTGACAGACAGAGATCACAAGTAGGCAGAGAGGCAGGCAGAGAGAGAGGAGGAAGCAGGCTCCCTGCTGAGCAGAGAGCCTGATGTGGGGCTCGATCCCAGGACCCTGAGATCATGACCTGAGCCGAAGGCAGAGGCTTAACCCCCTGAGCCACCCAGGTGCCCCTTAAAGTGTGGTGTTGGAGACCCATGATATTATACTGTCTATTTCTCTCTTCGGATCTATTAGTATTTGCTTTATATACTTAGGTACTCTAATGTTGGGTGCATATATGTTTATGATTATCTTCTTGATGAATTACCCCTTTATCATTATATAATGATCTTCTTTGTCTCTTGTTACTGTTTTGGGTTTAGAGTCTATTTTGTCTGATATAAGAATAGCTACCCTGCTCTCTTTGGGTTTCCATGTACTTGGAATATCTTTCTCCCTCTAAGACCATGTGTGTCCTTACAGCTGAAATGAGTTTCTTTTAGGCACCATATAGGTCTTGTTTTTTCATTTTCATTTTTAAAAATTAATAAAAAAAGAGGGGCGCCTGGGTGGCTCAGTCACTAAGCGTCTCCCTTCAGGTCAGGTCATGATCCCAGGGTCCTGGGATCAAGCTCTGCATCAGGCTCCCTGCTCAGCCGGAAGCCTGCTTCTCCCTCTCCCACTCCCCCTGCTTGTGTTCCCTCTCTCACTGTGTCATTCTCTGTCAAATAAATAAGTAAAATAGAAAAAAATATATTTATTTTTTAAAGAAAGATTTCTTTATTTTAGGGCGAGAGTGAGAGCAAGTAGGGGGAGGGAAAGAGGAAGAGAATCTTCTGTATATTCACTAACAAATATTGTAGTTATTTTTAAGATTCTGGCCTTTCATCCTTTATCCTAGAGTTAGGTGGTTAACATATGACTGCATCACAGTATCAGAGTGCTCTGAGGTTGTCTTATACTTATCTTTGCCAGCATGTTGTACATTTTGGTATGTTTTCTTGTTACTAACTAGTATCCTTTTATCTCAGGTTAAAGAACTCCTTTCAGCATTTCTTTTAAGTCAGGTCTAGCAGTAATGGATTCCCTTTGTTTTTCTGGGAAATTTTAAACTTCTACTTCATTTCTGAAAGATAACTTTGCCAGAGAGAGTATTCTTGGTTGGTAGTTTTGTTTGTTTTGTTTTTGTTTTAGCAGTTTGAATATATCATCTCATTGTCTCCTGGCCTCTGAGGCTTCCGTTAAGAAATCTGCTGATAGGGGCGCCTGGGTGGCTCAGTGGGATAAAGCCTCTGCCTTCGGCTCAGGTCATGATCCCAGGATCCTGGGATCGAGCCCTGCATCGGGCTCTCTGCTCGGCAGGGAGCCTGCTTCCCTCTCTCTCTGTCTCTGCCTGCCTCTCTGCCTACATATGACCTCCATCTGTCAAATAAATAAATAAATAATCCTTAAAAAAAAAAAAAGAAATCTGCTGATAGCCTTATGGGGGTTCCTTGTAAGTTACAAGCTTCTTTTCTCTTCCTACTTTTAAGACTCTTTGTCTTTGATTTTTGGCAGTTTTATTAGTTCTTGAACTTGGATATCCAAATTTCTTGCCAGATTTGGGCCGTTCTTAGCCATTATTTCTTTAAATAAGCTTTCTTCTCCCTTCTCCCTCTGGAACTCTGTAATGCATAAATTATTTGTTTGGATGGTATGTCATAATTCATGCAAGCCATCTTCATTCTTTTTTTTTTAAGATTTTTATTTATTTATTTGACAGAGAGAGATCACAAGTAGGCAGAGCAGCAGGCAGAGAGAGAGAGAAGGAAGCAGGCTCCCAGATGAGCAGAGAGCCCGATGCGGGGCTCGATCCCAGGACCCTGAAATCATGACCTGAGCTGAAGGCAGAGGCTTTAACCCACCCACTGAGCCACCCAAGCACCCCTATCTTCATTCTTTTCATTCTTTTTTCTTTGTTCTCCTCTGGCTGGATAATTTCAAAGTTCCTATCTTTCTAACTCATAGATTCTTTCTTCTTGATCCATCCTTAATGTTAATTTTTTTTTTTTAGATTTATTTATTTATTTGAGGGAGTGGAGAGAGGGAGGGGCAGAGGGAGAGGGAGAATCCTAAGAAGACTCAGAGCTGAGTGCAGTGAGATGCAGGGCTCCGTCTCATAACCTTAAGATCACCATCTGAGCCAAAACCTGAGTCTGGGGCTTAACCGACTGTGCCACCCAGGCGCCCCCTGTTGATGGTTTCTATTGTAGTTTTCATTTCATTCATTGTATCTTCAGCTCCAGAATGTTTGTTTGGTTCTTTTTTATGATTTCTGTCTCTTTGTTGAACTTCTCATTTTGTTCACGTATTTTTTCCTGATTTCATTGGATTGTCTTTCTGTGTTTTCCTTTAGCTCATTGAGTTTCCTTAAAACGGTTATTTCAAATTATCTATTGAGTAAATTGCAGGTCCCCATATTGAGATTGGTTACTGAAAGATTATTGTGATCTATGTTGCACATTGCTTGAAGTTTTGTATTGCTGTCTCCTTATTTGAATGATCAGTCACCTCCTCCAGTTTTTAGTAACCGCCTTCTTCAATGGATCTAAACTTGTGTTTTTCCTCTAGCTGTGTACTGGAACTTCTTTGCTGGAAACCTGGACTTCTACAAAGACTCTCTCACCCATAAGTGATTGTCTAAGACAGTGCTTTCCAGGGGCTCCTGGCTGAGGTGAGCTGGGGTTGATTCATGGGCCACTGCAAGGTCCACGGTGGGACCAAGGTGTGTATGCCCATTGCCCAATGCAACATGTGGTTGAGACTCTTCTCAGGTCCCTTGACATATGGTACCAGATCCCACAGCTCCCAGGAAAGCACTTTTGTCTCTGGGTGGAAGCAAAATTATTGTTGCTGGGGGTGGGTGGGGACACACAAACAAGGGATATCTTCTTTAGCCATGATGTTCCCTATACATTAACAGTAGTATACCATATACTCAGTTCTGCATCTCATATTCCACTTAATATCTTGGAGACCATTCCACATTAGTACATAGACATTGAGCTCATTTTAAAAAATTAATTATTTTATTTCTAGACTTTATTTAGCACAGTTTTAGGTTCACAGTAAAACTAAGAGGAAAGCACAGAGACTTCCCATATGCTTCCTGCATCCCCCCAACACACAAAGCTTCCCCCCATCATCAGCATCACTTACAGAGTGGTACCTTATTTAACAAGGATGAATCTACACTGACTGACACATCGTAAGCACTCAAAGTCCACAGTGAACCTCAGGGTTCACTCCTGGTGCTATCCATTCTACAGCTTTGGATAAATGTGTAATGACATGTGCCCATTATTATAATAGTATACTAAGTATTCTTATTGCCCTAAAAATCCTCTGTGCTCTACCTATTCACCCCTCCTCACCTCCCCGCCTATAGCACTCTTTTTCACCAAAGATATTAGCACAGAAAATGTCCATAATTTAGCAAAATGCTAATGATCCATAGATGCCAATGGCATAAGAAATTCTAGAACAGATAGCCTATATTGTAAAGAAATATATTTCACTTATTTTTGTTTTGTTTTCTTTTTCACTGCTAGCTCATTCTTTTTAACAGCTGAATAGAATCTCATTTTAGGAGTATGACATAATTTAATTAGCCTGCTCTTTTCTATTTAAATTGAGGCATGATTGACTGACGACATTATATCAGTTTCAGGTATACCACACAATGATTCAGTATTTGTATACATTGCAAAATGTCACCACAATAAGTCAAGTTAATGTCCATCACCATATAAACTTGTTCTTTTTTGACATTTAGTTGTGTCCAGTTTTTTGTAACTATTGACAATGCTGCACTGGATACCCTGGTACACAGGTCTTTGTGTTTCTGCGTAAGCACGAATGTAAGACCAGTTTCTAGTAGTGGAATTGCTAGGTCAAAAGGTATATGCATTTAAATTGTAATAGCTGTTGCCAAATTGCCTTCAAAGAGACAACCACATTATAGTCCCACCAACAATGAATAAAAATGTCTTTTTATACAATACACATTTTTGCCAATCTGATATCTAAAAAATAGTATCTCACCTTAATTGTAATCTGTTATTGAGGTGGTTGAGTATCTTTTCATTTGCTTAGAAGCCACTTGTATTACTTTTCTATGAACTGTGTTCATAGATTTTGCCCATTTCATTATTATTTTAAATTAATATTTAAGAATAAAAATTCAGCTTTCTCATTATCATTTGCTCAAGATCCTCCTCAAAGGCCAGAGGCCCTCTCAAACAGGTGTTCAGTGGTCTCCACAATCACACCGACTCCCTCTTTCTCATTTCAGCCTCCTTCCCCAACACCACTGTCTGTCTCAAGGAAGGGCATCTTTTTTTTTTTTTTTTTAATTTATTTATTTGACAGAGAGAGATCACAAGTAGGCAGAGAGGCAGGCAGAGAGAGAGGAGGAAGCAGGTTCCCCGCAAAGCAGAGAGCCCGATGTGGGGCTCGGTCCCAGGAACCTGGGATCATGACCTGAGCTGAAGGCAGAGGCTTTAACCCACTGAGCCACCCACGCGCCCCAAGGAAGGGCATCTTTATGGTCTCAGCATCCTACACCCTTCCCATGACATTCCCAAACATCTTCCATCCTTCCTCTCTGGGATGCTCTGTTCTCAGTCAAACTTGACCACTCCTTCTGGGCCCAACTGATTTCCACCTGGGATGCCTTTCTGAATAACAGTGCCCATACTACCTAGAGTCTCCTGGGAACCTTTCCACCAATTACAGCCTATACCACTGGAATGTTGGGCTGGACCTCTCCCAGAGCCCAGTTTCCCCTCTGTCCATGCTCAGCATACAGGGGTGTCAGTGTGGAGTGGGTACTATGCACTTTCCCAGCATTTATTGAATGTGTACATGAGTCAGACACTGCTCTAAGCACTGGGAATGTGGCAGTATATAAGACAGAACAAGGTCCCGCCTCTCATTCCGCTGAAATTTTAGTGTGTGTGCAGGTGGGTGACATACAACATAGTCATTGAACACACACACATGTGCCTAAGAATGTCAATGAAGTGCACACAAGTAATGGAACAAATAATGAAGGGAGGAGGGAAAGGGTCTCCTTTGGACAAAGAGGCCAGGGGACGGATCCCCCAAGAACTGAGATTCGAGCACAAGCCTCACTAGGAGAAGCCTCCAGCGATGTAAAGAACTTTCCAGACGCCCTACTAGAGGCCCAGTCTGGTGGGTCTGCTCTTCTAAAAATAGACTGAGATGCAGCGGGTCCACAGCGCCGTCTCTCTTTCTGTCACTTGATAAGAACTAAAGGCACAAGCCTAAGATCCCGGTAACTTCAGCGCGAGCGGCAAACCTGGGAAAATGAAATCATGCTTGCCCTGGCATTAATAACAGAGCACCTGCTCCAGGCCCGGGTCCTTTAAGCACTTTACACCACTGTAATTTCATATAGCCAGCACAACAATCCGTTGTGGTACTTACTAGTAACTTTATTTTACAGAGGAAGGAACAAACCGTGGCTCTCAATATGGATGCAACCTGTTTAGGTTTGCACGGTTCAGAGAGAAGTACAGTTCCGCGAGGCAGAAGGTCTATCATGGGGGTCGGGTGGGGTGCCCTGGAGCACTCCGGGCGCACCTAGTTTCCGGAGTTTGCCCGCGGCGCCCCGACATTGGCTCTCGGCCCCGCCCGGGTCTCCCGGCCTCAGGGGCCAAGGGGCGAGCAGCGGGCGCGCCCGGCCGGCGGGCTGGGGGCGGGGAAGGCGCGGGGACAAAGGCCGCGGCCACCGCGCCCCGGTCGGCCCGTGCGGCGACGAACTCCGGCGGCCGTGCGGGGACTCGAGACTCCCGGGACGTCGCCGCGCGCGGGGATGAAGCGCCCCAAGTCCGCGCCGGCGCAAGCGGAGCCCGCGGTCCCGCCGCCCGCACCGCCCCCTCCGGCCCCCCCGCCCCCGCCCCCTCCCCCTCCCCCGCCTCCGCCCCCTCTCCCCCGCCCCGTGGCGGCCGCGGCGGCTCGGCGCTCGGCGAACATGGCGGCGGCGGCGGTCGGGCGGGACACTTTACCTGAGCACTGGTCCTATGGCGTGTGCCGGGACGGCCGCGTCTTCTTCATCAAGTGCGACGCGGGCAAGCGGGCACGCGGGCGTGGGCGGGGGCCGGGCGGGGTGCGGGGCCGGGCGGGCGTCCCGGAGCGGCGGCGGCGCTAACAGGTGCACCTCTCCCCCGCAGTGACGAGCTCCGCCGCACAACCTGGCTGCACCCGCGCACCGGGGAGCCAGTCAACTCCGGCCACATGATCCGCTCAGGTGGGAGCCGGGCCGGCGGGGTTGGGGGGCAGCGCTCGGGCGGCTCAAGTTTGACCCGACTTTTTTGGCATTTCCGCAGACCTGCCCCGCGGCTGGGAGGAGGGCTTCACGGAGGAGGGAGCCAGCTACTTCATCGAGTGAGTGACCCGGTCGCCGCGCTCGCACCTGTGCGGCGGGATCCGACCGGTTCCCGCCGCGCGCGCCCGCCCCCCGCCTCCCGCGCGGGTCCGGGGCGAGTTGGCGCGCACAGCGCGGAGGCCGCTCGGCTGTGGGGTTTTGTGTGCCGGAGTTATGTGGCGGGCTCCGGGAAAGGGGGCGGCGGGGCCCGCATCTCCGCGGGGGGCCGCAGTCCGGGCCGCAGAGGGGCGGGGGGCCGCAAACTGCTTCCCCCCACCCGGGTCCTGCAGTTAGGCGGGATTCCGGCGCGGGTGTGAGGGGCAGGACACGCCTCCCCGCCGGGGTCTGGGGCCCGGCCGGGACCCTCCGCTGTGGGCGGGGGCGGGGAGAGTGGAAATAATTGTTGCGTCCTGGGTCCGGGAGCTGGGGGCTGGGGAGTGGGGAGTAGAGACGTAGGGCATCGCGAGTGGGGAGGACTTGGTCTTCGACTTTGTTGACTGGGGTGGTGGTGGAGAGTCGGAACCGCACCCCCCTCGCCATCCAGAGCGCGGGCCTGCGTTTGGGAGGGGGGATGGTGGGGGGGGGTAGGGAACCCATCAGCCAATAATATTCCTCGAACTCTGCGCGTCTGGGAAAGCCGGTGCTCCAAGGGGACAGTCACTCCAGCCTCCGCTAGCAAGCGGTAGTTCAGAAAAAGCCCGCGAGCGTTGCGCCACTAGCCAGGTTACCCCAGACCTGGGTCTGTAGGGGTGAAATCGTGGGGGCAGTACGCGAGGGCGCCGCGCAGCCCCGAGTACTAGTACTGCGGTTCCTTCTCGCTCCGGGTCTTTGCCTGTGTTGCTGCGTTTCTCTGCAAAGCTCTGTGTGGTTGCCAGTCAACTCCCTGCGGTCAGAAGCTGCTTTGGGGTCCTTTGCCCAATGCCTGGCACTGAGAAGGCACTGGGTAAATCTTTGTTTACGGAATGAATGGACTAGCCAAGGTCTGGATGGTGGTCTGACAAGTACTGTTACTTTTGGGGGCTGTGAGTCAGAATTCCTTTTTCACCAACCGAAAACACTGCTAGGGTAGTGGAGCAGCCTAGTCGGAGCTCGGTGGTCTCAGGAAATCCTGGATCCTCCCTCCCTGGTTTGGGCTCTTGCAGGATGTTCCAAATTCTGGTGGATGAGCTTTGTGCAGGTGGACACTAGGACCGTGGCTGGGGTCCTGCCTTACATCTGTGCTTGCGAGAGAAGTTGGAGAGCTGGCTAAGACCTCAGAACCTCTCAGTCAGTGGACCTGTCTGCTCATAACTGCATTCATTGATGTTTATTAGATTTCTCCTTGTGTGCCGCACATCGTTTTAGTCATTGGAACCACAGACCTGAATGAGGCAGACAACATCTGGATGGTCATGGAGTCTGGTGGGGAGAGGGAGCAGAAAATAAATTAAAAAACCAAGAATAGTGTCAGCGCTAACTACTGTGCAGAAAATTAAGATAAGGTAATGGGATATCAAGTGGTGGTGTTGGATTAAGAGGTCTGTGGTGGTGTTTCTGAATAGGTGACATTTAAGGTAAAATTTGAATGTCAGGAGAGAGCCATCCTTGTGTTGATGAGATGGCAAAGCATATCCCCCAAGAGACCAGCCAGTGCAAGGGCTTGAAGGCAGAAAGAGCTTCAAGTTCAGAGTGGAGAGGTTGGAATGTGATGAGCAAGGGAGGAGGTTGCAAGGGAAGAGGTTACAGGTAGGAGAGAGCAAATGGTGTAGGACTTTATGAGCCAGCGTAAAGGGTTTTTAAACTTTATCCTAAGCCTAGGGAGAAATCACTGGAGGGTTTGAAGTGGGGGAGCAATGATTTGGTGTGCATTTTTAGGAAGATCATTCTTCCTGCTGTAGAGTGGGCTGTATGGAGGTGGGCAAGTGTAGCGGGCAGGATAGTAGTAGCGGTCTGTTGCTGATGACTTGACTGAGAGTGTATGTAGCACTGGCCATGTTTTTATCTGAAGTGGTCAGATTCAGGCTTGATGATCTGGATGCAGTCTGTGAGAGAAAGAAGAGTCAGAGATGACTCCGAGAGGCTTGAGCACCTGAGTGGATGGTACTTATATCTTCAGATGGGAGGGCTGGGAGGAGCAGGTTTGCGGTGGGGGAAAGCATGAGATCTGAGAGGTTTGAGATATGAGTATGTCCACTAGGCAGATGGATGGATCCTGAAGCTCAGAAAAGAGAGAGAGAGGACTGCAAAGGTGTATTTGGGTATGGTAGATGGTATTCAGGCCACAGGATTAGTTGAACTCACCTTGGAAGCACGTGTAGACAGAAGAATGCCCTAAGCCTTGAGACACAGCATTTAGAGGTTAGGAAAGGAGGTGGATCCAGCAAAGGAGACTGAGAAGGTAGGAGGAACTGCAGTAGAATGAGAGGTTCACAGAAGCTTAAAGGACAGAACCTGATTAGAGTAGGTGGAGGGGAAAATACGGGGTGCAGAATTGGGGTCAGTAAGCGTAGGCGAATCTTTCAGGCAGTTTTGTTAGGGAGCAGGTTGGAAACATTAGCTGGGAATTGGGGAGGTTTTGGGTTTGATGTGGCAGCGGGGAGTCTTTTTTTAGTGGGAGAGAGCAGAACATGTTCTATTCTGCTGGGAATGAAATAGATGATGCAGGAAAGAGATGGGACAGTTCCTGGAGCAGTGTCTCTGACAAGGTGAGAGGGTGGGGACCCGGCGATCCTGGGCTTAGGTCTCAGGAATCCCAGCTGGGAACAGGGCCTTTCATCCATTTGATGGTAGGGAGGGCTGCCCATGTTGGAGCTCATGCTAGGAGGCTGATAGGTTTAGTGAGGGGAGACATGGGTATTCCTGTCTGATAGTATCTGCCTTTACCATGAAGTACTAGACTAAGTCTTGAGTTGGGGGACTTGAGGGCTGGGTAGGACTCTGTGAGCCATTGCCACAGCCTCCCACACAGCCTCCTGCCCTCTCTTTTGCTGACTCTTCTGTGGTGACTCTGAAGTTCCTAGTGATTATCTTTTTAAAAAAATTTTCTTTTATCTATTTATTTGTCAGAGAGAGAGAAGAGAGTACAAGCAGGGGGAGCATCAGGCAGAGGTAGAAGCAGGCTCCTTGCTGAGCAAGGAGCCATGCTGGACTTGATCCCAGGACCCTGAGGTCATGACCTGAGCCTAAGGCAGACCCTTAACCAACTGAGCCACCCAGGCATCCCCCTAGTGATTATCCTATAGCAAGCTCTGGCTCCCCACCCCCAGGGTCCTCCCAGGCCTAGGGGAAAGCAGTGTGTGACTGATCCTCTACTTTCAAAGGCCAGCCATATGGGGAGGCTGGACACTGTGGCAGCCAACTGTGTCTCCTGTCTCCTGAGACAGCTTCTTGAGAGACTGAACAGTTTGGGAGTAATTGTTCTCCTTTTCCTCACATAAAAAATGCTTTGCTTTAGTCAGTCAACTTCCTTATATTTGCTCTGATCATTTCTGAATGTTCTATTTTTTTTTTGGATCCTCCTCTAATATGCTTCAGTTAGAGGGACAGACATTCGTCATAGCTGGTTTTATTTTCCCCAGTGGATCCTTGGTCTGGAAGTTTGTGTGAGGTTTTCAAGGTGCATCAGTTGCTCCTGATATTTAGCAGATGTTTTGATACTTTCCAGAGTACATTTCTTCTCTCCTCTCTTCCCCTCCCCTTCCTTTCCTCTTCCTTCTGCCCTTTCTCCCTCCCTCTTCTTTTTTCTTTCTTTCTTTCTTCTCCCTCCATCTTCCCTCCCTCCCTCTTCCTTCCTTCCTTCTCTCTCTCTCTCTTAGTTTAATACAGGGTTCTTTAACCCTGCTGTACATAAGAAAAACCCAAAGTGTGTTTTGTTTATTTTTTCCTAAAGTAATCTCTACACCCAACCCATGGAGTGTGAACTCATGACCCTGAGATCGGGAGCCTTATGCTCTACCAACTGAGGCAACCAGGCACCCCCAGAAGTACATTTTTTATTTTTATTTTTATTTATTATTTTTAAAAAGATTTTATTTATTTATTTGACAGACAGAGATCTCAAGTAGGCAGAGAGGCAGGCAGAGAGAGAGGAGGAAGCAGGCTCCCTGCTGAGCAAAGAGCCTGATGCAGGGCTCGATCCCAGGACCCTGAGACCATGACCTGAGCCGAAGGCAGCGGCTTAGCCCACTGAGCCACCCAGGCGCCCCTATTTTTTTTTTTTAAAGATTTTATTTATTTATTTGACAGACAGAGATCACAAGTAGGCAGAGGGGCAGGCAGAGAGAGAGGGAGAAGCAGGCTCCCCACTGAGCAGAGAGCCGGATGTGGGGCTTGATCCCAGGACCCTGGGATCATGACCTGAGCTGAAGGCAGAGGCTTTAACCCACTGAGTCACCCAGGTGCCCCTGCTTTTGATTTCTGCACTTGGGTTCAATTTTGGATTAGGGAAAAATACAAAAGAAATCTACTGCTGGTTCCCCTAATTCTAGACTTGGTGATGCTGATATCCTCTTCAAGAAGACTTATGCTCTAGGGGTGCCTGGATGGCCCAGTTGGCTAAGCAGCTGCCTTTTGCTCAGGTCTTGATCCCAGAGTCCTGGGATTGAGCCTCAGGTCGAGCTCTCTGCTCAGCAGGGAGCCTTCTTCTCCCTCTGCCTGCCATGGCCCCTGCTTGTGCTTTCTCTCTCTCTCTGTGTCAAATAAATCAATAAAATCTTAAAAATATATATATCCTTAAAGTAGGGTGCTTGGGTGGTGCAGTTGGTTGAGTGTCCAACTCTTGGTTTCAGCTCAGGTCATGATCTTAGGGTTGTGAGACTGAGCCCCACTTCAGCCTCTGCACTCAGTGTGGTCTGCTTGGGATTCTCTCTCTCTCCTGGTCCACCCCCTCCCCCCACCACACAGCCGGGAGTCTTCTTCTTCTTCTGCCCCTCCCCCTGCTCATGCTTTTTCTCTTTTGCTTTCTATTTCTCTCAAATAAATAAATAAAATCTTTAAAAAAAGAAGACTTACACTTTAAAACTTTTCTACTTTCCCATGGGTCTCTTAGCCAAGTAGCAAGATAGAGTACTAATGGAGATAATAGTGTCATTAACAGCAGCAGCAATAAGAGTAGTAGCAATTATGTAATAGCCTCATCTTTTCCAGTCTTTGAAAAATGCCAGGAACTGTTTTATAACTATTATGTGATTTAATTCTTACAACAATTTGATGAGGTAGGAACTGTTAGTAGTTCCATTTTACTGATGTGGAAACTCATAGTAATCCTGGGCATTCCAACAGCAAAGGGCAGTTGGCTTATTTCTGGTATCTTTTCTTACTTGGTTTTTGTAACAGCAGAAGAGCAGAGATAATTGTATTCTGGTCCCTGAAGGTTCAGTGATTTGTCTGGAGTGCTTAGAGCTGGGCTAGAAAGTTAGTCTTCAGTCTCTAAAATGGTACCCATGGTAGTGTGGCTTCTACCCCAGGTCACAGGTGTGAGGCAGCATTGATACTTGAAGGAGCCTTGTGCCAGGTGCTGTTGCTCTGAATCAGGCCGCCCAAGGCTCACAGGGCAGAGGCCTTCTTTGCTTTTGCTGGGGATTGAGGCACCTGAGAAAGGCAGCAGCCCTTGGTCTCCTGAGCTGATTGGTGGTGGGGTAAGTCTCTGATTAGTAAGAAATGGAAGACATTAATTATTAATTAGTAAAAGCAGTTTGGCAGACACAGCCTTTTCGCATGTGAGACCCATGAGGGTAAAGTTCTAGAACAGGCTTTAAGAGCAAGGGTGTTACACTGGGCTGGTTTTCGGGGGTTTTGTGGCACCCTGTGGTTGCCCTGTGGTTGGCTTCTTCCTACAGTAGGCTTTGAGTAGATCCTGAGTCAATAAAGAGGACGAATGGAGTGAGGAGGGTCTTGGCCGTCCTGCCTGTGCCAGGGTGGTTCCTCAAAGGCTGGTACCCTGTTCTGCATTACTGAGGCATTGGTACCCAGCCCAGCCCTGGGCTCAGAGTAGGGGCTTGGTATTTATTGAAGCAGTAGTGTCTTAAGGGACTCAATGAGTTTAGTAGGTATTCCAAGTTTTGAAAAACCTGTCGGGGAGGAGATCAGGGGTTAGGGGAGCCTGGGCAAGGTGAAAGAAGCAAAGCAGCCAGGAGCCGAGCCTGTTGAGGCTATTGCTCTGATCTGAGCCTTGCTGGAAGTTGTTGCTTGCTGTCCAGAATAGCACTTGAAGTAGGAATGTGGCCTCCTCTGCTACTTCACCTCATAACCTTATGCTCTGCATCTGGGGAATGGGACATCTGTTGGGATCCCCTGCCTGGTTCTTTCCGTCCCTGGTTGCCTCGTGTCCTCTGTGACTTGGCTCCAGGGTCCTGGCGGGAAGCAGCTGATTGCACAAGGTCTCTTCTAGCTTTCTGTTCCTCAGGTTTACCTTGGAGACTTGCAGGGCCATCCTTTGTAGGGGCCATTCTCCTTGTGGGTGTCCAGCCCCAAGTGAGGCCAGTGAGGCTCTTGGGAAAGGCATTTCTGAGGTTTGGAGCAAGACGGACTTTCCCCACCTTAGCCCTGCGGACCGCAGCAGGTCCTGCCTGACTACATAATTTGCAGGACTCAGTGCAAAATCAAAAAAAGTGCAGGGGCACTTGTTCACAAAACTGGAAAAAGGTGTCACTCGAGGTATAAAGTACTAAACTTTTTCCTTTTTCCTGCAGTTTCCCCTCAACTTGTCATGGTGTTTTTTATTTGCGATTATTTGCTATTCAGTCATTCCAAGTTAAAAAAAAATCAATTTATTAGCATGACTCTCAGGTTCATGTCTGTATTGTAGAATATTTCGAATGCAAACATCAGGGTGATGACCTTGTGTGCTGACCCACCACCACCATACCCACTCCAAGACACCACAGGCAAGGGTGCTGGTGCTCACACTCTCCTGGACAGGAATGAGGAGGAGGGAGGCTGGGTAGAGCTTGGGGCTGTAGGTGGTTGGGAATAGGCAGTTAAGAACATGTCCCATGGGGGCGTCTGGGTGACTCAGTGGGTCCTGAACTAAGCTTCTGCCTTCAGCTCAGGTTATGATCTCAGGGTCCTGGGATCGAGCCCTGCATCAGGCTCTCCGCTCAGCGGGGAGCCTGGTTCCCCCTCTCTCTGCCTGCATCTCTGCCTACTTGTAATCTCTCTCTCTTTGTCTCTGTCAAATAAATAAATAAAATCTTAAAATAAAATAAAATAAAAGAACATGTCCCATGCAGGCAGGGAGTGGGGACCGGGCATGAGACAAGGTTTTAAGATTCCTTCAGAAGGGTTACTTTTCTAGAGATATCACTAAATATCTGGAGTGTGTTTTTGTATTCAGCAAACCCATTTTCTCTGAAATTAAAGGGAAAGAGGAATTGGGGAATGAGGGCTGAACCAGGGATGACTGAATGTCCAGGCGGGTGCCCCAGTGGGCTGTAGGCGCCAAGTATAGAAGGCCCTTTGGAAAAGTCTGTGAATACTGGAAGGCCCAGGAAGGTGCCCTCGTAAGATTTAATTATGCCATCATTGAAGGAGTCTTCCAGCAGCCTCCTACATTTCCTGTCTGCCACTTTTTCTCCCCAGACAAATGCCAAACTTCATGTTAGTGACATTTGTCTTGTAGAGTGCCAAACTCTTGGTTCATTTATTTGCCCTCTTTCTCATTTGTCATCTTTCTCATTGCTGGGAACAGCATTTCAAACCAGAAAGCAACAGTTTTGCAAAGAATTTCTGGGAAACAGCAGCTCACATCTATTTAAAATGGAAATTCTGAAACCTCTTGTTGAAGGTTAAGAAAAGCTTCTCTCAGCTTGGCCAGTTTTGGCATAATCCCACACTTTACGTTTCATTTCCTGGTTGTTTTATCAAGAGTGAAAACTGGCTCAGGGATTGAAGCATTAGGTCCTTTACAAAAGGAACAACAGTGGTGTTGTGCAGAAAGCAGAAGGAAGGATTAGGAGCCCTGATTTGTACCACACTCTCAAAAAGTTCTGGGAAAACCTCTGTAAGAAAGACGGTTGCAGGGTACCTGGGTGGCTCAGTTGGTTAAGCGACTTCACCTTCGCCTTCGACTCAGGTCAAGATCCTGGAGTCCTGGGATTGAGTCCCGCATTGGGCTCCCTGCTCAGCAGGGAGTCTGCTTCTCTCTCTGACCCTCCCCTTCCTGTGCTCTCTTTCTCAGTCTCTCTCTCAAATAAATGAATAAAATTAAAAAAAAAAAAAAAAAGGATGGTTGCAAGTAACTCCTAAGGCTCTTTACCCCTGTGAGGGGTGTGCTTCAGAGAAAGGATGGGCAGGGGTGGTGGGGGGAGGAGCAGGACTATCCCTGATTTTCAGGGCTGTGTGTGTGAAGAGGGTGGTTGGAGGTTTCATGTGCATTGACAGAGCTCTGTCCCTTCTCTCGATATTTACGGGAGTAAACCTTGTGCTTGATATTTACGGGAGTAAACCTTGTGCTTCTTAAATTAGGGCTTCGATAGGAGTCTCTTTGGGAAAGCCCATCAGAATGTGGACTGTTTGGGGATTTAATGAGGTGCTTGCTCCAGTCTTCCCATCTCTTCAGAAGAGAGCTCGGGTTTGACTCTCTGCTCAGTGAACTGGCATGGTGTCTTACGTCCATACTGACAGAGGGAAAAACACGGAGGAATACGGTTTCATTTGCCCGATGCCTTTATATGGCTGTCAAAACATTTGTTTCTGATTTTCTGAAATGACAAGTGTTTTGGGTTAGTGTTTTATTATTTACAGAGTACTTCATGAACATTATCTGATTGGAAGCTCACAGTTATTGGGTTTTTCAGTGCAGAAAACTGAGCTCCGAGGAATAAAGGGACTTCCTAAAGCCTCCTGCTGTGTTGGTTTAGCCTTTTCTAGTTCAGAGAAGACATGGACATGTTATTGTCTCAGACAAGGGCTTATTAGGCTTTTTCAACTACAGCTGAATGACTAAGATGATGAAGGCAAACTCTCCTGGTTGATTGGATGGCAGGAAATGTCATCAAAATGTGGGTATTATCCAAAAATTCATGTAGACTTGACCCTCAATTTAACTTATTATAAAATCCCTTCCCATATTTTCATTTAAGATCAGTGCTTTGGCAGGATGTATCATGTACATTGTATGGCTTGGTGTTTTCCCAAACAGAAATGTGTGCTCCCAGGACACTAATTCCCTTGTTCAGTCTTAAGAGACCAGGGGAGTGTGGGGAGATGGCTCATTGGCTTCTAGCCTCTCTGGGCTATGCCTCTCCAAAGGGGGATGTACAGGCTTGGAGGAAGATATAAGCAGCTGTTGAGACCTTGGGCCGTCTTTTTTTTTTTTTTTCTTTTTAAAATTAACATAGTGAATTATTTGCCCCAGGGGTACAGGGCTGTGAATCATCAGGCTTACACATTTCACAGCACTCACCATAGCACATACCCTCCCCAATGTCCATCACACAGCCACCCTATCCCTACCCCCCCATCCTCCAGCAACCTTCAGTTTGTTTCTTGAGATTAAGAGTCTCTTATGGTTTGTCTCCCTCCTGATCCCATCTTGTTTCGTTTTTTCCTTTCCTACCTCTCGTGACCACCAGCCCTGCCTCTCAAATTCCTCATATCAGAGAGATCATATGATAATTGTCTTCTCTGATTGACTTATTTTGCTTATCATAATACCCTCTAGTTCCATCCACGTTGTTGCAAATGGGAAGATTTCATTTCTTTTGATGGCTGCATAGTATTCCATTGTATATATATACCACATCTTCTTTATGCATTCATCTGTTGATGGGCATCTAGGCTCTTTCCATAGTTTGGCTATTGTGGACATTGCTGCTATAAACATTCGGGTACACGTGCCCCTTCGGATCACTACCTTTGTATCTTTAGGGTAAATACCCAGGAATGCAATTGCTGTGTCATAGGGTAGCTCTATTTTCAACTTTTTGAGGACACTCCATACTGTTTTCCAGAGTGGCTGCACCAGCTTGCATTCCCACCAACAGTGTAGGAGGGTTCCCCTTCTTCCGCATCCTTGCCAACATCTGTCATTTCCTGGCTTGTTAATTTTAGCCATTCTGACTGGTGTGAGGTGGTATCTCACTGTGGTTTTGATTTGTATTTCCCTGATGCCGAGTGATATTGAGCACGTTTTCATGTGTCTTTTGGCCATTTGGATGTCTTCTTTGCGAAATATCTGTTCATGTCTTCTGCTTGGGCTGTCTTTTGAGTTGTGCCAGACCACCCTACTGTCTCCCGTCTAACCTATTCTGGGTCACCTGGGTGCTGGCTGGATTTTTTTGGAAGCCAAAGGACAGCCAGGCAACTTCATCATGCAGAAAAATGCATAGGTGCTGTGTATGTGGTGGTAGTGTGTGTAAGGAGGTGGTGGGTAGGTGCATTGGCTCTGGATTCCCAGATTACGGTTCCAGTTCCACCAGTTACAGTTCCCTATCCTTGATCGGTTACCTTTTTCCTTTAAGCCTCATGTCCTCACCAAAGAAATGGGGATAACTAAGGGGATTACATTAATTGATTGATTGAAAGGGTGCTTAGCAGGTGCCTGACACCTAGTAAACGCCCAATAAATGTGAGCTCCTCTTTGTACGTCCACATAGCTATGAGATGGGGTGGAAATGTGAATTCTGAGTCCTTATTACATTCAGCAGCTGGTGCAAAAATCTGGTGCCTTCGAACTGGGGTTGCCTGGGTCAGGGGCATGCAAACTATAGGACTCAACTCAGAATTTGGACCAATAAAAACTGCATAACCATTTTGGTTATTAAAAGGATGTCCTCATTCTTGGGAAATACTGACGTATTTGCTCTCAAACGGTTGAGAAAAAACTGCTTGTGTATGTGTGTGTGCACACGCACGTGTGTAGGGGAGGGGATGATAGAGCATTTGGAGAAACATGTTAACAGTGGGTGAGGCTGGGTGAGGGGTGCTATTCTTGCACCTCTTCTCTAAGTTTAAAATGATTTCCAAATTAAAAGTTAGCTAAAGAAACAACACTAGGGGTGCCTGGGTGGCTCAATGGGTTAAGGCTCTGCCTTCAGCTCAGGTCATGATCTCAGGGTCCTGGGATCGAGCCCCGCATTGGACTCTTTGCTCAGCAGGGAGTTTGCTTCCCTCCTCTCTCTCTGCCTGCCTCACTGCCTACTTGTGATCCCTCTGTCACTGTCAGATAAATACATAAAATCTTAAAAAACAAAACAAAACAAAACAACACTAACCTCGACCACCAGGGCTGTGCTGTCCCAAGGCCACAGGTCCTTGTCTAGGCTGCAGGGACCGGGGGACCAAGAGCCCAGGGTAATGAGGTGTGAAAACCCTCCCCGGCTGGCTGTTTCCCAGGCATTTAGAAGGCTGCACAGATGTCCTCTCCTTAATCTGGGTGGCCACCTAGTTATCGGCTCTGACTGCTAAAGGACAGACTTATTGTCTGGTGCTGCCTGGGCCCCAGATGTCAACAGTAATAATCTTCATGGTACTCTATAGTTGAGAAACACATGCATTCCTTTTAAAGGCAGGGATTTTTATTAGCCTCATTTTACAGATCAAGCAGTGGAGGCTGGGGGTGGGACAGGGCTAAAAGATCTTCCTGGCCAGAGCAACAGTAGGGGAGCTGGCACTTAGAACCTGAGTCGTCTTGGCTCCAAATTTGTGCACTGTTTCTACCACGGTGTCTTCTGACTCGCATAGCCACTCCCTCTGTACTGAGTCCTCCTGTAGCGTTATCCCCCCAAATTGGTCCTTGGTACCTTCCCTGGTGACCCTTTGGGCCTCCTTCAGAAAGTCCCCTGCAGGGTGGATGAGCGAGGGGTGGGTTGAATGGTCCCTAGGCAGGGCAGTTTGCAGGTCCCTGGTGCTCTAGGAGAGTGGACTGCTCACCGCCCCGCCACCCGCCCATGTCAGCTGACCACAGCTTAGGGGCTGATGAGCCTCTTAAGCCTGCTTACAGCCAGGCTGTCTCTTTCAGGTTCTGCCAGAAGAGTGTTTCCAGCATCCCAGCCAGTGTTCTCAGGGTTTCTCAGGGGCTTTTTCTGCCAAGGCAGAGCCCTCACCCTCTCGAGGTCTGACAGCTTGGCATTAGCGTGCAGTCTCTCCCAGGGACTGCGGGCTATCTCTTGTGCTTCCCTGGGACAGTCTGCCATGCAGGCAGGGTGGAGGGGGCAGAGGGCCCATTCAAGCTCTCTACCCAGGCCCCTGGCTGCACCCCCTCCAGTGTTCTCTCCCCCTGGGTGAAGTGGGAGGGGAGACAGTCTCCTTCCCCGCAGGAGTGGAGCCAGAGCAACTTTGTAGCTTAGTGCAGTCACCTTTGCAATAATCATCATCTTTGCTTGCAAGCTGAGTTGTCTGGGCAAGTCTGCAGATGGAACCAGTGGTCCACCTTGAAGAGTGGTGAGCACCTTATTGGAGGGGCAGTTTAATGAGAGGCTGGATGGCTTTTGGTCCAGGATTCACCTGTTGAGTCACCAGACTCTGGTGAACCATGTGCTATATGCCAGTCTCTGCACTGGGTGCCAGGGAGAGAAATAGACATTGTCATCATTGTGCCATGGAGAGAAATAGACATCATCATCCCTGCCCTCCAGCAGGGCCCAGTCCAGGGAGGAAGAGGGACACTGGACAATTTCAGTATAGGTAATGGAGGCTGGGGATCCTGAGGACAGGGCCCTAGGGAGCTTCAGAGGGTGAGTGCGAGGAAGGCCAGGCATCTGTGGAGCAGAGCAATGGGCAGCCCAAGGCAAGAGAGGCCAGGGGACGAAACTGGCAGGAGCTAGGGGATGTAAAGTATGTGGGTGCTTGTCTGTACCTTGAAGAGGCTGGTGCTGAGTTGAGGCATAGGGACCGGTCCTGGATAACACCCTTCACTAAATAGTAACTGGGCTTTAGGAGAGTGATGTAATTGGGGATATTGCCCTAAGGGTTCCCCGACTCCTGCGTCTGGGATGTGGTGCTGGGTAGTGGGGGTTATAAAGCGTGAATTCTGGAGTCTGAGTCCCAGGGCTGAAATCTTGTCTTTGCTGCCAGATTGGACAGGCCACTTAAACCTCTCTGTGTCTTCAGATGTTTCTTCATCTGTAGAATGGGGCAACAACTGTACGTACACTTAGAATAGTGCCTGGCAAATCTCACATGCTATGTAAGAATTAACTGTTGTCATCACTCCTCCTAGAAGCGGAGCCCCCGCCTGTGTGGCACAGTACGCAGAAAGCAATGGTTTGTTCGCTTTGGGGAAATCGCCTAAGATCAGGCTAGCAAGAGGGAGAAGGTGTTTTCTTGTTGAGACTTGGCCTTAAAAGGAAGCTGGGCATGACGTCGTTGGTGCCTAAATATCAGAGAAAGGATTCTTCATCTTTGAAGCCCTGTGTGGCTGTGTCCTACCAGAGAGAAAATAGATGGGTTTCTCGTACTTACGATCAACACATTTTCCAAATGGGCAGTTATGATATACTTCCCTTTCATCCTCCTCCCTCACCCCTGGTGAGAGGGCTCCCTGGTGCTAGCAGTAGTGTTTGCATTGCCTGGCAGGGCATCTAGCTCTCTTTTTGGAGGTAGTGACCCTAATATCTGTGCCAGAGCACTTGATAAAGGAGTTGTAAGGGTGGACATGACATCCCAACTGTTCTAGAATGCTGAGTCCAAACTTCAAGGGGGTGGGACTGGGAATCAGCTTTATCCCGAGTTCCACAAGGGATTCTCTGGATGCTGAAAGGGAAGATGTCTCAGAGCTTCAGCCTCCCCACGATAATTATATTGTACAGCAGTGATGATGCTACTCTCCTTCCTGGTGTTATTGAGCGTTTTATTGAGAATCTAACGTGATGGCCTGTCTGCAGCTCCTTTAGACGCATGGTAGATGCTCACGTATTGCGCGTCTTTGCACTTACAGGAGGCCCTCTGCTGGAACTGATTGGATGAAGCTATGGGAAGGGCCCCGAGAAGGTGTCAGTAGGCATAGCTGTCTGTCAGTGGCCACCCTGTTACCCAGAGTTGATCCCTGGCTCCTGGTGGGTCTCTAGTTTCCCCCTTGAGGGTTGGGAATGTACTGCCATTCCCTGTGCCCCGATGATGGTGGCGGTCCTAGAGGTGGGCACAGGGCTGCTCAGGTGGGTGAACACTGAGTGGGGACTACATCTGCCTGGGAGGGGGGTAGATCGGCACATCCACATCTCAGAACCCCAGGACCACTTAGAGATCCTTCTGAGGGCAGAGGAAGGCCTGGAGTAATGGGTGTGTTATTCTGAGTGATTGACATTGAAAGCCAGAGGCAGCAAGCAGGCTGCAATTAAGTTGAGAAATGGAAAAGCTACTCTGCGTGGGAGAATAGATATGTCCCAGCGGACAGTGGTGATGTTGGGGAGGTCGTTGAGGTGTCTGGTGTTGTAGTCTCCCCTTAGCTGGTCTTGGGGGAGATGGTGCAGGGGCAGGATTGTGACTCAGTGCCACAAATAGCTCCTTGGGAACAATGTCAGGCATGGAGCCAATCCTCAACCAAATTGGCTGTAGGTTGGTTGATCTGACATTTGGCATGACCTTCTTGACATTGGCAGACATACAAGGAGAGAGAGTTGATTGAAATTGGGAGTAAATTGGGGTTGTAAGCTGACCACAGAATCCATGGTCAGGATCCCGGGGATGGGAAAAGGTTTCCTTCCTTGCCTAGGAAATTGTTGGGAGAGATTTTTTTTCCTCAACACATTCTGACCTGGGGATTTAAAGAAATAGATGAATGCTGCGAGGCTAAATATCTGTAATCATTGTACCCATTAATGCATTTCTAGATGGAATTGGTGGTACCTGAAATTACACCCATTTACCGAGGCTTTGAATAATTACATTTTTTGAGCCCTGGTGTGTGGGCGGGCGTGGAGAGCACTCAGTCGGCTTCTCTCAGCCTTCCTCACCTGAAAATGCATAGATAGATGTGTTTGTGTGTTTGGCACCAGATGGTTTATAAAACTCAGTGGGGATATTAATTCTTTGGGGGAAAGGAAAGTAATTGGCTTCCTATTCTGTGAACAGATAGATATTTAAATTAGAATCCAAAGCACACTCCTTTTGCCTCAAGAGCTCCATGTGTCTGAGGAGCCCCGTGATTGAAGATGCCGTAACTGTGTCGACTGATGATCTTGCTGGGCCTTTTGAGGCTGCTCCTTGGGTCCGGCAGGACTAGGTGGTGCTGATTGTCTTCTGGAGTCCTTGGAAAGGTTTGAGAATTTGTTTTTTCCTTTACGGTCTCTGTTGGATTTGGCTTGGTTTGGGGGTTCAGTAACCTGAGCGCTAGGGCAGAGGGACTGTCACACCAAGAAGCCAGTTGCTTTTGTTGAGTCCTTATTTGCTTGTTTTACAAATGTTTATCTAGTGCTCATCACAGGCATTGTTTTAAGGGCTTCACAGACAGGGACTCATTTAATCCCACTACCAACTCTGTGAGGTAGGTACTTATCCTTATGAGGAATACAAGGCACAGGCAGGTTAGGGACCTCGCAGCACAGGTGTTAGGTGGCAGGGAAGAGATCATCCCCAGCTGCCCTTAACTGGTGGTCCTCATGGTCCTTTTGAGCCCTGCTTGGCCTGTTTCCATCATGCTCCATGGTGGACTGTGCTGCGGGAGATAGGGGAACTGTCGGGTTGGGACTGAGCATGCAGGCTTGGCAGCCCAACTTTGTGGCTGTGGAACTCAGACGGGTCATTTAACTTCTGAACAAAATGGGGCAAAGGCTGGTATCTGTCCCATGGGTCTTTTGTAGTGGTTAAATGAGAATAATACAGATAGTCCCTGATTTATAATGGTTCAGCTTATGATTTTTTTGACATGACATGACTGTGGAGGGCAAGAGATACGCATTCCACAGACGCCATACTTTGAATTTTGAATTTTGAGTTGTTTTGATCTTTCCCCGCGTGAGCGATAGGTGTTTTGACACTCTGGAGATGCTGGGCAGCGGCAGTGAGCACAGCTCCCAGTCAGCCAGGAGATCCTGAGGGTAAACAACCAATGGACTTAAAACCATTGTTTTTTGTTTTAACTTTCAGTACAGAATTCAATACATGATGTGAGATTTTCAACACTTTATTGTAGGCTTTGTGTCGGGTGATTTTGCCCAACTGTAGGCTAACTTAAGTGTTCTTAGTACATTTAAGGTAGGCTAGCCTAAGTTATGGCATTAGATATGTCAGGCATACTGAATGCATTTTTTAAAAAAGATTTTATTTATTTATTTGACAGATAGAGATCACAGGTAGGCAGAGAGGCAGGCAGAGAGAGAGAGGGGAAGCAGGCTCCCTGCCGAACAGAGAGCCTGATGCGGGGCTCGATTCCAGGACCCTGGGATCATGACCTGAGCTGAAGGCAGAGGCTTTAACCCACTGAACCACTCAGGTGCCCCATGAATGCATTTTTAACTTTGCTATTTTCAATATACAGTGAGTTCATCAAGATATAAACCCACTGTAGATTGAGTTGGACATGTGAAATACTCAGTTCCCAGAGCATAGTATAGTTCAGTAAATTTTAGCAGGTGTTTCCATGTATGCTTTTCTCTAATGGCTGATGGATCCAAGCATATTTGGGTAATTCCTTCACTTACATCCCACAGCGACTCTTATCTTTTGATATACACTGAGGGTACCTGTGTATACTGTCCAGCTCAGATTCTCAGGTACAGGCATTTTCTAATAGAGGGCATTGAGCATCCTGATGCATTTCATGGAGGGTTAAAAATTTCCAACTGTACTTGGTATTTTTAACCACAGCTCTACCCTAGTTATGATGTTGGCTGTTACAGTGGAAGAGGTTAGGCAGTTTGGCTATAGTTGCAGCAAAGGTTGTATCTGACCCAAGTTCTGGCTTGCTTCCCCTGGGTAAGGGGAGAAATAGCTCTGGTGATAATGGAAAAAAGGAGAGGGGAGGTCGAATTCAGTTCAGCCTTTGTGTATCCATTTTTGCCGTGTCCTGGCACCATATTTGTTGTATTCTGGGGGATGTCAGGGAGCCCAGGTTGCTGGTGAAGCAAGATATCTGCACCAGTTGGAATGACTAAGCGGTGTGTGACCAAGTGTCCGGTAGGTAGTGTGGGTGCAGCCTGGAGAGGAATGTCCAGGAGGAAACAATTCAGGGGTTGGAGGCATCAGGGAAGACTTAGGGGATTTTATGAGTTGGGAATGGATGGGGGCAAGGGAGGGAGCAGGTTCTTCAGGGGGGCTAGCATTCATTATTCAGAGTCCCTTCATTTAACAGACTTATGCTGAGCACCATGTGTGTGCCAAGCATTGGTCTCGGCACTGGATACCACAATGAGTAAGGAAGAGCAGAGAACATAGTACTGAGAGGCAGAATGGTCCTTGGGAGCATGATGTGATGCAAGATTGCCTGGGTTTGAATCCCCGCCCTGCCACTTACTAGCTTGTGGATCCTGAGCAAGTTAGGTAATCTGGAGCGTCGGTTTCATCTGTAAGACAGGGATAATAATAATTGTGCTGGAGATGAAATGAGTTCATATAAAGTACTCAGAATAGTCTTGAACATAGAAAGTACTCCCGTGTGTTAGCCATTTATTATCTCTAGAACGTGACCTCCACGAAGGCAGGAATTTTCTCTCTCAGTTGCGTTCACTGCTATATTGCTGGCTCTCAGAAAGTATCTGGTACATGGTAAGCATTCAGTTAATGAATCATAGTGCCATTGCAGTCCTCCAGGAACCCGGGAGGCTGATCTCTGGTAGAGACACAGACATGTCCACAGCTAGACGATACTGCGCAAATGATTCGATAAGGAGAGCATGGGGACCAGAGGAGGACCGAGGAAGGGTGTCCGGAAAAGGCGTCCTGGTGGGCCACGGGAGCCTGAGCTGGACCTTGAAAAGCAGGGATTTGTTGGATGATAAGAGGGAGTTTGGCTGTTTATGGGAGAGTAAGCAGCATGGGCAGAGCAGTAAGAGAATGGGGCGCATTCAAGACGTTGTGAGAGGGAGAGGAAGGAGGCGCAGAAAAGGGCTGCTCTTGGGAGCTGTGGCTCCATCCTGAGGGCAGTGTGGCTCCAGGGCATGAGCAGGGTGTGACCATGGCCCCACCATGGTTGTATGGGAGGAGGAGGGATGTACTGGGGTGTTGGGTGTGTGCAGAGGTGGTGCTGGAGGAAGTAGGCTGGAGCCTGTGAAGGGTACCCACCCCCCTGCAGGTGAGGGATTGGCCTCTAAAGGAGGAGAAGCTGGGTAACCCATACCGCTGCTGGCAGCACTCCTGCCTTAAAATAGAAAGAGATGGAGATAAAGAGTGGGTGGTGTGAGTGTCCTAGTGGTGACCTAGTTAAAACCTGACCCCCTAGGAGGGCGAGAGCCAGCTTCACACTTGCCCTGCTTAGCTGGTCCCTCCTCAGCTCTGGGCGCTGTGCAGAAGTCCTGTGGCAGGTGACCTTGGCCCCACCCCGCTTACAGGAAGTCTGGTTCCCAGGCTGTGTACTCAGTGCTTCCAAGGGAAAGGGGTGAGGGTTGGGGTGCTGTGAGTAAAGGAAAGGAAGAGGAAGAAGCTGGAGTCAATTGAAGAAGACTGAGAAAAACTTTTTATATTTAGGCTTTCGTTCCCCCCCGGAGTATCCTAATTCCTCATAGACTAAGCACCCTTCCCCTCCTGGTCTCCCCACCCAGCTCCCGACTTCCTTAAATGCCACTCAGAGATAGTGGGGAAGAGTAAACGTGGAGGCTTTCACTTTCGCAGGCCCACTGTCTCATTTCCCTTCGGTCTGCCTGGTTTCTCTGAGGCCTTCAGGACTTAACTTCTATCGGGGATAATTCCCATGCAGGATCTGCGGAAGGTCCTTGTGCAGGACGTTTTAAACTTGACCTGGGGTTTTGTGTCTGACACACGGTGAAGATGGTCTGTTGCGGGCTTGTGGAGTGGAGTCCTCTAACCATTGTGCCCAGTGGTGTTTTTCTGGTCTGCAGTCTGGGGCTGGGGGTGGGGGGGTGCCCTGCACTTGTTTCTATAATCACAAAACCTTATTCAGCACCTACTGTGTGTGTGCTGGCCCTTCCCAAGGGCCCTGTGAGGCTAGTGCCAGCAGCAGGGAGAGCCCCCGAGAGCAGAAGCTGCCACCGAGAACCCATAGGTGCTTTTTGTTTCTAAGAGCTGGAGCCTGAGGCCATGTTTAAGATGGCCAGGACATTTTGCTGAGCACGTGGGAGTGGGCTCCTGGTACTGAGCCTGACAGGAGGGAAGTGTGAGCTGAGGGTCTTCCTCATGCCTCAGCTTCCTCTCGGGGTGGTCAGGCGGGAAGGGTGGGCAGAGTTGGCAGGGGCGAGGTGATGGCACAGAAGAGGTTCAACAGGATCTGATCAAATCTCACGAATATCACCAACATTTGTCACACATCATTTGGTTTACCCCTCACAATGGCCCGGAAAGGTGATGTTCCCTCCATTTTATAGATGAGGATGCAGAGGGCCAAGGAGATGCTATGTCCAGGGTCACACAACTAGGAGTGGTTGGTGTATTCTGATTCAAAAGCGGTTGGCCAGTTTTTGCACAGCACGCCTTCAAACCTCGTAAGAACCTTGGGTCATATGTTATGATTCTCTTTTGCACCTGCGGCTCTGAAACCCAGACTCAAATGACTTCCCTAGAGTCACACACTGGGAGGTAGTGGAGCTGGGACTGGGACTGATATCACCAAGCTGCCTCACTGGCATCCTTGTGAAGGAGTTCTTCCACCTTTGGAAGCCAGAAGCAGTTTGCCTGTGAGCCACCCAGCCCTTCAGAGGCAGGGGGGATGGTGGTGAGTCCTGCAGGGAGAGGCCCCTCCTGGCCAGGTCGGGGCTTCCTGCCGCTCTGCCATGATGCACTTTCCACACGCGTGTATCTAGGCTGGGGCTCTGGAGAGCAAATTCAGTTTGTCTTTTGGTTTACTCAGTATAAGCAGCCAGTAATGCCCAGGACTGCTTGGCATCAGGCACATTTCCAGGGAACTTTCAAAAAATCCTGCCATCTCTACTTTGAAATATATCTAGAATCAGAATGTACCCATGACCTGTTACCACCTTAGTCCACGCTGTTGTCATCTGTTGCTTGGACTGTTGCAATACCCTCCTAAGTAATCCCTGTGCTTCTCTCCCCCTCCCCCCAGTACAGCAGCTAGAGATTGTTCTCCAGTGGAATCTGGATTATGTCACTCCTCCCAAACCACCTAAAGGCTCCCATCTCCCACACAGCAGAATCCTAGGTCCTCGAGGCTCTGTGTCATCTGCTCCCACCCTTGTTACTCCTCTGACCTCACTTCTTCTGCTCTCCCTGGTGCTCTGCTCTAGCCATGTTAGCTTCCTTGCTGTTCCTCCGGCATGTGAGCACACCAGGCTTCAGGACTTTGCACTCACTGTGCTCTTTATCTGGAATGTTTTCCTAAAGATATGCCAATGGCCCACTGCTCCCTCATTTCCTTCAGGTCTCTCCTCAGACACCACCTTTTCAGGGTGGCCTTTCTGGACTCTTCTCCCCCAGCACACTCTATTCCCTTAACTCCCCTCTCTTTCTTTAGAGTTCTCAGTCAGCCCAGACACATTAGATTTTAATTTGTCTTTGCTGCTAGAATATAACAGAATGTCTGTTTTGTTCAAGACTATACCTCTAGTGTGTAAAACAGTGGTTGGAAGAAGATGTTTAGAAAATTATTTTTTTAGCTTTATTAAGGTATAATTGACAAAAAAAAGTATGTATTTAAGATGTCGCACCTGATGTTTTGATATATATATATATATATATACACACACACGCGCGCGTGTGCACACACACACATATTGTGAAATGATCACAGTTGAGATAGTTAACACATGTAACTTCTTGTGTTACTTTCTTGGTGTGTGCTGAGAGAAGGTAATTGTTGAATGAATTTATTAAATGGTATAGTGAACCCTGCACTATTCTTTCTTGGGACTCTGCCTGAGAAACTAGTCAGCCACTGAATGGTGCCTCCCTATAGCCAAGGGAGCTATGGCCTGAGATGCCGAGGGATGGGCCTTGGGTACACTGGCTTGGGTGTCCCCAAAGAGTCCTCTCCAGTCTGGGGATCACATGGCATTCTTATTTATCTCCATGCTGGCTTCTAGTCACTTCTTCTGGGGAATTTTCTGAAAATCAATGTATTCTATCAAGCTTATCCACAGTGACAACAGCAGACTAAAATGTGTTGGCTTACCAGCTAATCACTGGGAGTATTTGATGCCCGTTGCGTTCCCACAGCCATACAGGTCCTTGTGATGGCCAGAGGAGATACCATCCCATATCTCGAGGTTCTCCCTGCGGAGCTGGACTTGAGCTGGGCCCTGGACAACAGTTGTGCTTCAGAGCTGAGGGTGGAATAGACCAGAAGGAAAGAAATCAAGGTCAAGTGGACACCTATTGTGTGCCATACACAGGCACGATATTTGTGTAGTTATCCCACACTGAACCTTGAGGTTCACGATTATATGCCCATTTGAAGGCACGAGGAAATCAAGGCTCAGGAGTGATGGGACCAAGACTCTCATGACTCCAGAACCTTAGGAATAACTGGGAAATCACAACCCGGCTGTGAAGGACCATTAGTATTTGGGTCATGGGGACAGTGTGGCATCGAGCAGTGGCACAGAGACAGGCGTGCTCTATTAGGTGTGGCTTGGATGGTTTTGAGACAGCCTGCTGAATAGGCGTGTCCTTCTTTTTCCTATTATTAATTACCTGGGAACTAGGAGAGGATGTTTTTAAGGTAACCCCAGAGAGCTGGGGCTGGAGAAAGCCTGGCATCAGCCTTCCCCCCGTAGGACCTATGTATGCATCCCAGACAATGCTCATCTGACCAAATGCAGCTCAGCCTGGCTCCAGGAGCAGTTTGGAGTAAAGCTCACCAGTGTTGGAGATCTTGTGGTTGGGAAGGCAGAACATTGCCATGTCCTAGGAAGGGGAAGAGTCCAAAGAAAGAATGGGGGACTGTGACCTGGGCTTCCCTGTCTGGGCATGGGGTGTAGTGCTGGCCTGATTCAGTATAGTAAGCCCTTATAGGGTAAATACTTCTTGCCACTCAGCAAGTGATGGTGGGGTTGGAGCTGCTAAGAGGGCCAAAGGGGTGCCTATCTTGATATTAGTTCAGTTAACTTGTTCATACAGTCATTTGCTTATCAGCATTTATTAGCTCCCATGTCTACCAGATGGCATCATGCTGGATTCTGGGGCTACAAAGACAAGGTTGTCTTCAAGGAATTCATAGTGCAGCATAGGGAGAAACAAAAAAATGACCTTCAGTGAGTAAGGGCTGTGGGACAAGAAAACAGCCTGGGGCTTAGCATGGTGCCCAAGGCCACAAAGCTTTGTGTTGGCAGACTTGGGTTTGACTCTTAACCACTTATCATCTTTGATCTTGGCATGTTCTTGGTGTGGGCTTGGTGCTTACATGCTTTGTTTCATTTATTCCTCAACGCAGCCTAATGAGGAAAAATTTTTCCTCATTTTGTGCTTGAGGATTTTAAAACTTGGAAAGAATGAATGATTTGTCTGAGTTGTTCTGTAAATAAGTAGCAGGACTAGGATTCCAATGCAGGTCTGACTCCAAAGTTCCTGTACTTTCTGCTCTATCCAGCTGAGGAGAATGAGTTTTGTTCATGCTCCTGCATGGCCGGTGCCCTCTGGGAGATGCAGCTCGGGGAAAAAGGAATTTACTGACCATGAACTCCATAGGAGTTGACAGGATAATGTGACCATCCACAATGCTAATTTGGTTTTAGGCTGCTTTAGTGAAAGTATGGGGCTCACAACATGGGAGAAGATGGTGTTGCTCTGTTCTTGGAGATCACAGAGTATTGGGGTCTCTTTTGGGATTACTTTTTAAGAGGTATGTGACTGTTCGAAGCCTTTCTGAGGAGATGACTGTAATGGGCACTGGAAACCTTGTCTCCTGAGGAACAGCTGAAGGAACTGTGGGGATTTCCTGTGGGGAAGAGGAGACCCTCAAGGAAATGAGGGCCGGTTGTGAATATCTGAGGGGCTATCACATAGAAGAGCCTTATTATCTGGGGAAGCTATAGGGAGAAAGGTTTTGGCTCTGGGTTTACAACAAAACCTTCCAAAATATCTCAGTATATAGTGAGTGAACTGTCACCAGAGGTAATCACGCACTGATGGAGGCCCATTGGAGAGTATGGAGTAAATGTTCTCTACCATTTCTCGGCCCAGAGTCCCTTAGTGTGGTTCTATCTCTGCTGCTGTCGGTGTAGCTCCCAGGAGTGGGTAAGGCGGGGGGCAGAATTTAGATGATGTCTGTCCCAAGCCCAGATCTCAGCGGGCTCCAGGACTGCACACACCTCCAGGTGTGGTTGGGAGAACACAGGATTAGAATCAGATGAGAAGACCCTTAGAGCTGTATAACCTTGAACAGCACATTTGCTTTCTCTGTAGAAGGGGATCGTATCAGTTCCTCCCCTGCTGGACTCTTTTAAGGTAGTGAGTGAGAAAGCTTTTCATCAAGGAGAAAGGGTTCAAACACAGGTGATTGACAAGTGCTGCTCTGGCCACCAGTAGCATAATTAACTTCAAGGAGCTTGGCCTCCGAACAGTGTCTAGGAAACTTCACTCAGTGGTATTGAGGACTTAGGTGCAAATGCTTTAGAGAGCTGGCTCCAGGTTTGTGGAGAGTCCTCGAAAATATTTTGTGATAAGGTAAGTTCCCCATTGCTAGCATCCTCTGCACTCGAGACCTATTGAATAGAGGAGACAGGAGAGAATGGAACAGGTATTAAGAAGAGAGAGATCCAGGAGGCCTTCATGGAAGAGGTGACATTTGCTTATGGCGTAGACAAGTACTTCATTATGTGGGGAGAAGGGCAAAAGGCCTAGAGGAGGCAGAGGCAAATGGGTACAAATGTCATGGAAGGAGAGAACCAGATGCTGACGTGGGTGTCTCCTGCCAGCTGGAAAACTCTTCTCTTCCTGACAGTAGAGCTTGACGCTCTCTGGTAGTTAGTTGAAGGAGACCCAGATTTGTTGCAGTTTGCTGGTAACATTTGGGTCATGAAGAGGCGGGAAGAGAAGTTCCTGGGAGGCTTTTTTTATATTCTGTTGTTTCTCAGAGGAGGGTGAGGCCAGAGATGGGAGAGGGTGAGCTGAGGCTAGCCAGCATAGGGTGAGCTGAGGCTAGAACCCAATGCCCGATACCTCATCTGGGGGCTGTTTTCCCTGTGCCCCATGGATGACTCTGCCCAGATTCTAATTTTCCTGGTTCTGCCTCCTGGCAGGCTGTTATCCTTAAGAGAGAAAAGGAGGAGAGAACAAAGTTGTATTTACCAAAGGGGCTGGTTGGGCAGGTCTTCTTGCTGAGGCCAGAGTCTAGGCCAAGGTCAGCTGGGCTGGCTCCTGGTGGGTGGAGGTGGGTGGAGTCAGGCCCTGGAGGGCCATAAACTGGGGGATTTTGGTTGGAGGTGACCACTGGTAGGAACTGAGGTTTGTCTGGGGCATTGCTCCTGAGCACAGTGGGCTGGAAAGATTACAGCTCACACATTCTTTCTCAGATTAGGGCCATGGGAGATTATGGGATATACAGGAGGCTGTAGGAGGCCTGTAAATTTCCCATTTGGGGCAATTAATTTGATGGATTGTAAAACAGCTCACCACTTCCTCTCCCCCTCCCTGGCCTGGGCAGTCCAACTGGCCAGAGAATGTCCCAGAATGCTCTCCCCAGAGTCCTGCACTGCCTTCCAGGGCCCCTTCTTAAAATGTTCACTGGGGGCAGAGGCTGGACATGTCCTCCCCTCTAGTACAAGGAAGAGCACACAGTAGGTGCTTTATAGAGCCATGCAGAGCTGGTACATACCTGATTGGAGCTTTTCCAGGGTGTTGTTAGGGGTGGAATGGGATGGAGCTTGTGGTGGCAGCTCTGGTTTATAAATGGGGAAGTTGAGCCCCAGGGGATGAGGTAACCTGCCCAAGATCACTCAGATCATTGGTGATAGCTGGGACTCTAGTCTGATTTCTTCTCTCCTAGGCCAGGGTGTGTTCTCCCCAGTTCTGGTGTGCTCAAAGTGAAAGTGAAATAAATAGCACTTTCTCTGGTTCTCTCCCTTGATTTCCTTCTTGCCCCAGTCACGGCTTTGGTGATTGTGTACAAGGTGTGACATGGTTCTACTCCTATCTCCTCCAAACAGTTTTGCAGCATGTACTTCTCCTGCGTGCTCACAAGTGTGCTGTGGCTCATCTCAGTGTGTCCCTTCTCAGTGGGGTCTGGCACCTGTGACTGGTAAGGGGTTCCTGCACATGGCGTTTCTCTGGTGCCTCCTGAAGGCCCTGCCCTCTCCAGCTCACACTCGGGGTGGTGCAGGTGGTCCTGACATTTGTCAAGCCTCAGCCCTGTCTTCCCTCCAGGGACCCAAAGACCATATCCTAATGTGCCTCCTGATTAGGGCCTCTCCAGGTATTCTTAGCTTGGGGCTTGTCTTTGTGCGCACCCCATCAAATCACCCCATCAGATCATGCTGTTCGACTTGGCCTGAACGCAGACCAGCAACGTCATATTGTGTATAGCTCTCTCTTGCTTCTACAGCTTTGCTCTTGAAGTTTCCATCCCCAGGAATGCCCCTGTGCCATCCACATAGCTCCTGCACATCCTTAAGGCTCAGGCATTCCCTCGAGAAGTCTTTTCTGACTGCCCTTCACCAGGGCTTTGCGATATCCCTCCACTGGTGCTTTCTTCTTTTGTTTAGCAGCTGTGTATGAGCAGCTGTTAAGTGCGCCCACAGTGTTACAAGTGCTGGGGAGGACGCCTGTGCTCATGGAGCTTACAGCCTAGCCTCCTCTCTTGCCACCTGTCTCCTTAGTTTATACAATGTTTCTCTCTCTCCCATGTTAGCCCGTGAGTTCTCATGCCTTATTCATTCATTTCTCTTTCTCCAGCACTCAGGATAGGGCCTGGCAAAGAAAACCCTGAAAGTTAGCGTTGGATGAATGAGTGACAGTTCCCCCCAGCCCCCCTGCAGGATACGTATGTCCCTTGGCTTGTGTGCAGCAGCCCCGCCTCCTCCCCCTCAACCTCCCTCAACACCCCCTGCCCCTGCCCCATCACTTGCAGCACCCCCCGGCATCATGCATGCTGCTCACATGACTGTCTTGCTTCATTTCACCTTTCTGTGTCTATATCTTTTCTTTCTCTCTCACCTGGTTGTAAATTTCTTTAGGGCAGGGTCCATTTCTAGTTTCATTTTGTGTACTTGGAGTTTCTGCCCTTCCTTATAGTCGGTCAAATGAGCAATATGTGCAGTGATCCAGAAAGAAATAAAAATGTAAGGAGAGACTGAGTGCCTAGAGGTACGTCAGTGTATTCAGAAACCTCTGGTGGGCACCTGCTGTGTACCAGCCGTGAGCCTGGTGCTGGGCATTTTTGATGAAGGAAGCACAGGCATCTGCCTTGAAGAGTCCAGATGGAGGGACATGAGGACAGGTGGTGTGTAGGATGCCCAGATGTTTCCCTTTGGTGGCACCACATAGTTAAAGGAGGTATCAGACAGGCCTGGAGTTCAATTCCATCTCTGTCCCTTGGTATCTGGCTGACCTTGGACAAGTAAGTCAACTTCTCGTGAGCTTCAGGAGCTTCAGTCTTCTCACTTATAATAAGGGGTTGGTAAGAACATCTCCTTTGTAGAGCCATTCATCCATCCATTCATTCATTCATCCATCCATCCATCCATCTGTTGAGTTCCTAATCTGTGTCCGACATTGGTCTAGTTGGTGGTGAGGGATTGTGAACAAAGTCCATAAAAATCTCTGCCCTCATGCAGTTTATATCTTAGTGGGAGAAAGAGTGGAAACAAAACGGTTAAAATACATTATATCAGAGGATAGTAAGCTCAGTGAAGGAAAAGAAGCCAGGAAAGAGGTGAGGAGCTCTGGGAGAGCAGGCACGGTGGGGAAGTACAATGGTCAGAGGAGGCCTCTCTGCAGAGACAGCATTTGAGGAGAGATGTGATCAGACAGGTAGACATGGCGGAGTGGGGGGAAGACATTCCATGAAGACGTAACAGCAAATGCAGAAGCCCTGAGGCCACTGTGCTTGGCTGGTTGAAAGAATAACAAGGAGCCAGTGTGGCCAGGATGAAGGGAGTAGGAGCTGAGGTTAGAGAGATGGTGTGTGTGTGTGTAGGTGGTTTGCAGACCTTTGAAGGGACTTTGGCTTTCTCTCTGAGTCTTGCTTGGAGGACGGAGAGATATGATGTGCCTTTTGGTTTAGAAGAAGGATAATAATTCTGGTTGTTGTGCAGAGAACAGACAGCTCAGAGACAATGTAGGCAGTGTGCTCAGCACAGGACCTGGCCTGGAAGACTTCCTTAAGTGGTAGTGTCGATCTTGATGATAATGTTACTAAAGATTGACCTGGATGCTGGCTGGTCCTGGTCTCGACCCTCATCTGGCCTTTGCCCTCCCAGGAGCTGCAGCATCCAGGATGCTTTTTCTCTCTGAGGAGAGCAATGGGTCTTGGGCTTGGGAATAAAGAGGGAGAAAGTGTCTGATCTTTGGCTTTTTTTTTTCTTGATCTTCTGTTTAGTAGTCATGGTGAGAGGGTGGTGGAGTGGTGCAGGAGAGGAGGCAGGAGAAAAGTCCCAGCCTCTATAAACCTTGGAAGAGCCCCACCTGGTCCTTGGGAGCTGCCAGTCAGTCGCATGGCCCACTCCATGTCACAGTGAACCAGATGGCCCTGAAACATTTGTTTTCATCTCTGCTCCTTCCTTCCCTGGTGGTCTAAGGTTCTCAGGAGGGGCTGGAGTTCTGCATGCAGAGCTGCTCCCCTCCTCCCAGGACTTCACAATGAGCATTTCCTCCTGTCTCCACCCAGAATCTCAGTATCTCAGGCCTTTATGGAAACGTCTGGGTCGCTGATGTCTCTGAGGCGGTTTACCTGCTCACCCCATGTAGAAAGATCTCTGGCAGCACTCCTGATCAGACTGCCTCTGAGGGATTCCTTTGGAGAGCAGGACGAGTCCACAGCCTGACAAGGCCGCCCTTTCTGGAGTGGTTGTGTCCTCATTGTTTGGAGGCTCCATCGTGAAGTTGAAATCTCTTCTGCTCTGACTTCCTCCTTTGCTTTTAGTTCTGAAATACAGGGACTGAGGGATGGTTCCTCTTACCCCGCCCCCCCCCCCACCTCCATCTCTTACCCACTCTCTACTAGGTAGAAGTTTACTAGTTTCTCAAGAGGCTCTGTGCAATTCTGGCTCTGTTACTCAGGGATCACCTGGTTGGGGAGGTCAAGGAGAGCTTTGTGGAGTACACAGTGCTTGAGTGGGGTCCTGCAGGTGAGGGGTTAGCCAGATCTGGAAGGGAAGAAAAGCCTTTGAGGCAGAAGGTACGATGGTGTCTTTAAATAGTGTATAGAGTTCAGGAATTCCAGATTCTAGGTGGTTTGGTTTTACTGGAACAGTAGGGGGTGGGGGAAGAGGAGACAGAGGGAAGAAGGGAAGGAGGGAGGGAGAGAAAGGGTGAGAGAGAGAGGGAAAGAGAAGGAGGGAGGGAGAGAGAGAGAGAGAGTGAGTGAGTGTGTGTGTGTGTGTGTGTGTGTGTGTGTGTATGTGTAGGGTCCTGGGTACTATGGGGGCGGTGAAGCCTGAGAGGTCAGGTCAGAGCCCACCAGAATGAGAGCATGACCTGGCAGGTGTTGTGGACCCGAGTCAGAGGACTGCCTAGGAGAATGTGCTTTTGGGGACATGTGGGTCTCATGTTCTCCCAGAACTTATACATGCATTTTTGAGTACCTCTAACTCTCCTTTCTGCTGTGGCCTGAGGTTGCCGATGAAACCTGTCCTTCAGACTTCTGCAGAGTGAAGCTGGGGACAAGTCAGCACGCAGAATGTGCCTTGGACATCTTGTTTCTGTATTCAGTGTACTGGGCATGCCTGGTTCTGGGCTCCTGCCTCTTGATAACTGCTTTCATGGATTGAGGTGGAGGCCAGGATATTGTAGCCATGGCTGGGCAGCCTCAGTTTGTCTCTGTCCCGTAGTTGGCTGGACACATAAGCCTGTCTCTGCCCTGTGGGGTGTATCATTTATGCAGGGACTCGGCACAAATGGTGTCTGGACTCCAAGCCCTTGGCCAAACATTCCAGATTCTTTGGCCATAAGTATTTTCTAAAGGGGCCTGGGACCCTTCCAGGGCTTGGCAGTTTCTGCTTATGCCTCACACAGATAGCTATTTGTGTCTGATTTTTGTATATTCCCGAGTATGTTTCCAGCCTCCTGGGCGAGGCCTGTCTCTCCCAGCCTGGCCAGCTCCTCGGGAAGCTTCTGGCAGACCCGCCTCACACTGTTGGCATATGGAGTGTCCTCCCACCACTGTCTGTCCTTCCCTGGTGTCTTGGATGCTGAAGGGCTGATGGTGGAGTGGGACTTTTTGTTTTGTTTTTAAATAGGGGCAACGTGGGTAAACAGAGCGGCGTTTCTGGTGCTGTCCAGAGGGCCAGGACCCCACATTCCGGTTCCATGACGACAGCTTGTTTCGTTGCTGCTTGCCGGGCTGTGGGCAGCAGCAGTTTAGACGGAGACAATGGTGGCTCTGTTGAAACGCTGCTGAGCTCCAGCAGAATGCATTTTAATTGAACACTTTTCCACCCTGAAGTCTGCGGGAATCTGGTGGCCCACTCCTCATTCGCTCCTTTTCTCTTTGCAGCTCAAGAGCTAGGTTCCTTTCCCCCTCTAATCTTAGCAGCCTCTCATAGGGGGTGGAGAATGGTTTCCAGGCTGGGGGAGGCTTGCCCAGGCTGACTTGGCACTGGGACAGGAGAGGAGAGCTGGGGGTGAGGGCTGGAGGTGGCTGGGAGACATACCTGTAACTGGGTCTGGGTGTCAGTGTGGGGCAGGGAACAGCAGGTACTCTGGGAAGCTGTCCTTCCCTGGGACGGGGCTGGCTGCTGCTTGGGAACACTGGACCTGAAGTCAGGCTGACTGGGTTGTAATCCCTGGGTATACTTCCCAGCTTAACCTCTCTGGACCTCAGTTCCCACATCTGCAAAATGGAGACAGGAATAGTGTCTGACTCCTAGGATGGTTGTGAGAATTAAATGAATTTAACAATATTGAGTGTTATGGATAATACCTGGCATCTAATACTCAGTAAGTACATTTGTTATTACATTTTGTCAGTTTATTTTTTATTTTCTTATAATTTTATTTACTAGAGAGACAGATTGAGAGAGCCTGAGCAAGGGGTGGAGAGAGGCAGAAGCAGACTCCCCACTGAGCAGGGAGCCCAATGTGGGGCTCAGTTCCAGGACCTTGAGATCATAACCTGAGCCAAAGGCAGTTGCTTAACCAGCTGAGCCACCCAGAAACCCCATATTATGTCATTTTAATATTATGTCCTGATCATCATCAGTATTTCATTTTACCCAATAAGGGTTTCCTCGGAGACTACAAAAGGGACAGAGCAGTATTCTTTCTAAAATGCAAATTTGCTCCCATCATTCCTTGGCTTAGAAAGCCTCGCTGAATCCCCATTGATGCCTCTGCATAAGGAGGTAGGAATTTCTGCTTATTGAAGCCCTACTCTGTGCTAAGTACTGGGCACTTGGTGCACATCGGCTCATTTAGAGTAAGTCCAAAGTGTTACTTACATCAATATTTTTATTTTAGTAATTCATTTTTTAATTGAAGAATAATTGACATATAATATTGTGTTAGTTTCAGGTTTGTAACGTGATTTGATATTTATGTATGTTGTGAAGTGGTTACCAAAATAAATCTCGTTACCTTCTGCTGCCATATAAAAATTACAATATTATTAATTATATTCCCTGTGCTGTACATTACATTCCTGTGTGATATTTATTTTATTACTGGAAGGTTGTTCCTTTTAATTGGCCCTTATCTTGCTTACCTTTTCTCTCCTACTCTGCTAAACCGGAAAAAAGAAAAAACAACCAAAACAAAACATCATTCTACCTCAAAGGATGGCTTGTTCTTCTCTGATGTTTCGTTGGCCTTCGTCCTCTCTGTCTTTGTGCATGTTCTGCCTTCTGCCAAGAATGCCCTGTGGGTGGTGGCTGTGGATCTGGAGAAGCAGACTGGCCTGGGGAGAGTTTGGGGATTCCCACAAACTCTGGTGGACGCAGCCTCTGTGAGAGCTCACTGGCCAATCTGACTCTAGGGGCTGGCTCTGGTTGACTCCTGCTCTACCACTCGCTCTGCAGCCCTAGATTTGTGCTACTAATAGGTTTGCTGTGAGGAGTTAATCTACATCGAGTTTTCATAATAACGTCTGACCTACTGTGTGTGTCAGCAGATGTGAGCTCTTCTGGCCTTTGCAATCTTTCCAAAGATTTGATGTCATGTTTTCTGTTTGGAGTATTTCTCTCTCCAGGCTCAACACAGGACCAGTTTTCTTTGGGGGAAAGAGGAACTGGACAGGATCAGTGGGCCAGGGAGATCTAAGCAGGGGTTCTCTGTCCTGCCTGGCACTTCCTGTGGCCTTTGGCCATTGCTATGGGCCAGGGACGGTTTGCCTCACTCCAGTCTGTCCATGACAGGACCCCTTCATTCTCAGCCAGTCACTGTGCTCCATGATTTGGCCACTCCTTGTGGGGACAGCTAGATAACAGACACAGGGTAGACTCACAAGGTGTGGAGACTCTGTGGGCACAGACCGACTTGCTTATGGATGGATTTACCTGCCAGTGGATGGGCCACTTGGTAACCAGATGAGAAGTCTTAATAGACCGCAGTGAATTGCTCCAACTTGACATTAGCCAGATAACCTATTTCTGCTCAAGAAGGGTGGAGTGTGTGTTTTTTCATCTCGCAGACTTCATAGGACCAAGTTCTCCGAGGCTAAGTATCTTGAAGGTACCTCCCACTGAAACAGTGAAACTGTGAAGTTCCTTAGAAAGAGCAAGGGAAACGGAGAGTGTGGGATTTAACTTCGGGAAGTCATGCTGATGTGCAGTTCATGCCGTCAGCAGAGCTGCAGCTTTATCCTGGTCACGCTATAGGACCTGGAGCAAGTTGGGCCTTAGGTTCTCTGTCTGTAGAGTGGAAATACCCATCTAACTTTGCCTGCCTCCCACATCTTGTGTTCTTTGTATTCATATTTGCTCATGCATTTAGTTGACCTTTGCTAGGCCTATTGAGTCCCAGAGGCAGGCATCTAAGTATGGATGGAATATGATCTCCTCCATCCTGGAGCCTAGAGATGGCGGTGAAGTAGGGAAGGCGTGTGAGTGGATAGCCATCATGAACAGGACTGTCTGGCAAGGGCTTTACAAGAACCACATGAAAGGTATATTGGTTCTTAACTCTGAGAGCTCAGGGAAGATTTTCCAGAAGAGCTGACACTTGAGTGGGGTAGAGATAAGAAGGCAAGGAGACACGGTGGAGGCAAACATGGCTCAGCGCTATAGAAATATGCCCACGGGTGAAGGTGGGTTGTGGGCATGTGGAGAAGAGGCCACCTGTGTATCGGGCTGGAGATGGGCTAAGGGTTGCCCCTCTGTCAGGGGTAGGGTCAGGATGGCTTGAGGCACTGGTGTGTAGGGTCAGGTTGGTATTTTGCAAATCTCATTCTGGTGGCCCTGTGCAGGGAGACCTGTTAGCTGCCCTGCCCTGACCATGACCATGATCTCCTGTGACGGTCTACGTGAGAGATGGTGCAGGCCTGAACTGAGGCAGGGCTGTGGGCACGGAGGAGGACGTGAGGTGCATTTGTGTATATATGTGTGTGTGCGTATTTATATGTATGTGTTCTGGCAAAGGGTGAAACCCTCTGTGTGCACATTGGGTAGTTTCATTGGTGACTGAGATCATCGGAAGTACAGACACCTCGGGTTTCCGTTGCTATGGCTCCATCCTTCCAGGGGGGTAAGTAAGATGAATTGCAGAGATTTATGTACAGGGATGGTCATTTGCAGCCTTGTTTATAATACTAAGAAATTGTAAACAACCCAATTGTCTGTCCATCAGCTAGGCTTCAGTTAACTAAATTACGGAGACATGCTACCTACCGTAAAATGTTGCTGCTGGCCTATTTTTCTGAGCACGGCAAGTTAACATACGTGTATCACATGAAAGAACAGAATAACCTATGTGCAGCTCCTAGCCTGCTACCCCTTTGCCATTATTTTCCACGATTCAGAAACCCATCGGGGTCAGCTTTGCTCTTTTCCCCGTATATGACTTCTGTCTTATGTTACTTGATAACTGCTTTGTGTCTGGGTCTCTAAGAATAAGGACCTTTCCTTTTTCTGGGGAGGGGGGGCTTGCTTCCCTCAGGCAACGGGAGTAGGTGGCCGCTAATTGCTGCGGAATTTAATTGAGGGATGTGAACAAAAGGCCTTGCTATCACCATTAAGTGATATTAAGCTGTAGGCTGATTCTCCCTCTTATAAAAAGAAACAGTGTGTCTGGCTCATAAAGAAGCTTTTAAACTAAAGTTGTGTTAACCAAGACCTCTTCCAGAGACCTCCCTGCTTGGGGGGAGCTGGAGGACATTCAGGCTTTGTTTCCTCTGTCTTAGGGAGCCAGCTGGAGGTGAGGGGAGATGAGGTGTGCTTGCTGTCCAACCGGTTTTCACGCACAACATCTGAGCTGGTGTGTTTTTGTTGGGGTGGCAAAGGGGCGGGGGAAGCTTTGCCTTGCATCTGTTGGGTGCTCACAACTCATGTTACCTTGTTTCATGCTTACTGCAGCCTGAAGATGACGGAACGACCCTGTCTCGTTTTGTAGGCAAGCATACCAAGGCTCAGAAGTTGAGTAACTTGCTTAGGTTGCCCAGCTAAGAATTGGTAGAGTCAGGATTTGATCCCAGCTCTGTCTGCCCTTGAACTTTGCTTTGTGCTCACCGCTAATGATTCCAGAGCAGGGGCTGGCCCCAGGCAGGTAGGCACTGTTGCTCTGTGGTTTGGCATTGGTGGTGGGCAGAGGGTGGGAGTGTCTGAGTTGGGGCAGGATGAGAGTTAACCAAATTTCATATCTGCTGTGTATGCAACATGGCCAAATACTGGAGGACACAGAGAAGAGGCCAAGATGACACTGTCCTTTTCTAGTTAGCCATCTAGTTGAAGTCACTCATTCTTATCTGGGGAGATGAAACGGGAGGTGGTGAAAGATAAATAGGGATGGCAGAAAACTAGAGGTGGAGGGAGCCTGAAGAGGAGCCGCCAGTGAAACAGAGGTGGGCTGCAGGGGATGGTGGGGTGTGAGCCACGGTGTAGGGATAGCGGGTCTGGGCTGAAGTGGGGGTTTCTTGGAGGTGAGGAGTGTGAGCTTGGTTGGGAAGCTTTGGACACGGGGCTGAGGAGTTTTGCTCAATTTCCTAAGTAATGGGGAGCTATTAAAGAGTTTTTTTAAAAAAATTGAGATGTCATTGACATACACCATTATATTAGTTTCAGGTGTACAACATAATGACTCAGTATTTGTATATATTGTGAAATGATCACCACAGTAAGTCTAGTTAACATCCATCACCAGACATACTTCCAGATTTTTTTTTCTTTGATGAGAACTTTTAAGATCCATTCTCTTAGCAACTTTCAAATATGTAGTACAGTATTATTAAATATAGTTGTCATGCTCTACATTATATCCCCAGGACTTATTTATTTATAACTGGAAGTTTGTAGCTTTTGAGTCCCTTACCTGTTTCATCTACACCCCCCCACCCCAGCAATCACCAGTCTGTTCTCTGTACCAGGAGCTTGGTTGTTGTTGTTGTTTTTAGATTCCACATATAGGTGAAATCATAGAGTGCTTGTCTTTCTCTGTCTGACTTATTTCAGTTAGCATAATGTCCTCAGGGTCCATCCATGGTGTTGCAAATGGCAAAATTTCATTCTTTTTTATGGCTGAATGATATTCCAGTGTGTGTGTGTGTGTGTGTGTGTGTGTGTGTGTGTGTGTGTGTGTGTGTACACATACCACAATCTATTCATTCATCCATCACTGAACACATAGGTTGTTTCTAGACTTTGGCTAGTGCAAATGATCCTGCAGTGAACATAGGGGAGCAGATATCTTTCTGTGTTAGTGTTTTTGCTTTCTTTGGGTAAATACCCAGAAGTGAAATTGCTGGATCATCTGGTAGTTCGATTTTTAATTTTTTGAGGAATCTCCATACTGTTTTTCTTTAATTGTTGTACCAATATATAATTTCTACCAAGTGCACAAGGGCTCCCTTTTCTCCACATCCTTGCCAACACTTGTTATTTCTTGTCTTTTTAATATTAGCCATTCTGACAGGTTTTGATTTGCTTTTCCTTGATGATGAGTGATGTTAAGCATTTTTTCATGTGTCTGTTGGCCTTCTGTATGTCATTGAAGGCTTTTTTTTTTTGAAAGATTTTATTTATTTATTAGAGAGAGAGAGAGAATGAGAGAGAGAGAGAGAGAATGATAGGGGAGAGGTCAGTGGGAGAAGCAAACTCCCTGCTGAGTGGGGAGCCTGATGTGGGACTTGATTCCAGGACTTCAGGATCATGACTTGAGCTGAAGGCAGTTGCTTAATCAACTGAGACACCCAGGCGCCCTGTGATTGAAGGCTTTTGAACAGAGGGCTGATATGGGGGGGAGCAGTCCCAGGGCAGTTCATCCTGCCATGGTATAAACTGTGGAGTGATGGAGGGAGAGCTGCCTCACCTCTCTAGAATGTTTGTCTGTCTGTGAGAATAATGGTAGGAGGGGTAGGGATGACCTTGCTGTGGTGGACTGGGTGTGTCAGATCTACTTTGACTTGGAGATGTGATGGTCCTGACAGTAAACAAGAGACAGCTGTGTGTGCTAGTCCAGGGGGTGTGTGCGTCCACACTTAGAGAAGGGTTAGATAAAGAATGGTTGGCATGTATGTGTGCCTGCATGCGTTCATTCAACAATTATTCATTGAGTGTCTACCATTGCACTTAAGCTAGAGTATATGGTAGTGAGCAGAACAGACACAATTCCCTCCTTGGGTCTGGCTTTGAAAGTAAATGTCATGTGAGGAAAAAAAAGGGACAGAGAAAACATCTGAGCTGCTTTAAGAAAACAATTTGCTCCATGTCTAGTGGTTCCACTAGAGTGAAAGCATTGCTTCTCATTACAGATAAGATCTTACAGAGAAAACACTGGGACAGAGCTTTACTGGAGGTGTGGGTTTTTAGACAGCATCTAGTCCAACCCCCCTAATTTAGAGTGATTCCTATGAGCTGTATAGCACATTCCTGTGAACCTCTGTGCTTCCCAGTACTCCTGCCCCATACTGTACTGACTCTTCTCCATGGATGAGCCAGTGTGTCCAGCCTGGTTTCTGCCCTTGGGTGGGAGAAGAGGCTGGAGGAGAAATGGGGGACAGGGTGGACATTAAGAATGGAAATAGTGAGGGGTGCCTGGGTGGCTCAGTTGGGTAAGCATCTGCCTTTAGCTCAGATCATGATCTCAGGATCCTGGGATTGAGCCCTGCATCAGGCTCCCTGCTCACCGGGGAGCCTGCTTCTCCCTCTGCCTGATACCCTCCCTGCTTCTGCTCTTTCTCTCTTTCACACACACACAAATGAACAAATAAAATCTTATAAAAAAAAAAATGGAACCTTGAGGGGCACCTGGGTGGCTCAGCTGGTTAAGCATCTGACTCTTTTTTTTTTAAAGATTTTATTTATTTATTTGATAGAGAGATCACAAGTAGGCAGAGAGAGAGGGGAGAAACAGGCTCCCTGCTGAGCTGGGAGCCCGATGCGATGCGGGGCTCGATCCCAGGACTCTGAGATCATGACCTGGTCTAAAGGCAGAGACTTAACCCACTGAGCCACCCAGGCGCCCCAAGCATTTGACTCTTGATTTTGGCTCAAGTCATGATCTCAGGGTAGTGAGATTGGGCTCTATGCTGGGTGTGGAGCCTGCTTGGGAGTCTCTCTCCCTTTGCCCATCTCCCCCTTTGGTTCTTTCTCTCTCAAAATAAGATAAAGAAAGAAAGAAATGGAACAGGGGACATGTTTCAAACAGGGCAACCCACAGAGGAGAAGCCTCCCTTCTTCCGTGGGTCATTGAGGTGCCAGTTCAGAAGTTCAAAGAGGCTTGGGCTGGGCTCACATCCTCATCAGTTGCCCAAGGTTTAATAGATACTCACTCACTTCAGAAGACCATACCCTGAGAAACTCCAGTGGCTCTCCTTTGAGTCTTGGGGCTCTGGCCAGATAGCCCCTGGTATGGCTGCAGCTCAGGTCTTTGTAAGTACCTGAGGGCAAGGCCCTGTCTCAGAGGTGCAGGACCTCTGGCTCAGTGAGGGTAAGTAATTTCTTGGTATCTCACAATCAGTAAAGGATGCGGCCGGTACTGGAGCTTACTTTGTATGCTTATGGGCCAGCCCACCCTACCTCAGGCAGAGCTGCACTGCCTGCCTCCTTGGGCCTGAGTGGCTCAGCCCTTGTTGGGGCTCACCCAGATGAAAAAGGCCTTGCTCGTTTGATACAGTGGTTGGGAGGAAGAACCAAGTTGAATAACTAGAGGGGAGAGCACCAACATGGGAGGGCTTGGACCTCAGAGGCATACAGAGTGGATTGCAGCCCCAACCGCACCCTCTACTGGCTGTGAGACTCCCAAGAAGTCACTTACCTTCCCTGAACCTCAAGTCCTGTACCTGTAAGATGGGGTTAGGGAATATGAACACCAGAGGATCACTGGCAGGAGGACGCGGGAGTGCGCTCAAAGCAGAAGGCACAGGGCCTGGCATAAGAGGCGGGTGCTCAGTCTAGGTTGCAGGATGGATGTGCCCATTGGGCTGTACGTGAGAACCTTCTGGTCTACTTCCAGTCAGAGTGGAACCTCTCTCTTTTCACTGCTAGTCTACTTTTCCCCTATGAACCCATCCAGGTCCATGGATTTGCTAGAGGCCATGGGGTCTGTGCCTCTTTGGGAAACCCTTTGTTTTATTACAGCGGGCTGTATGGTTACTGGCCAGAAGGTTTCTAATTTTTCAGGCATTTATGAGAATTAGCTGCTTGGTGACACCACATGTATCTTGGTATGTTGATGTCTACTCATCATAATGTTCAAGGTGTTTAGAAAACAAAGAGGCCAGGGGCGCCTGGGTGGCTCAGTCAGTTGAGCGTCTGTCTCTTGGTATCAGCTCAGGTCGTGATCTCAGAGTTGTGAGATCGAGCCCTGCCTCAGGCTCTGTGCTGAGTATGGAGCCTGCTTGGGAGTCTCTCTCTCCTGCTCCCTTTTCCCCTCCCTGTTTGTGCACTTTCTCTTAATAAATGAATGAATAAATGAATGACATCTTAAGAAGACAAACAAAACAAAAAACAAGAAGGCCAGATTGTAAAATATCTGTATGGATCCATTTTTCCTGGCTTCCAGAGAAACATTTTCAGAAGTCTAAAATATTAGATTGAACTTGGCTGTCTCACTGGAACCCGAGTAGTAATAGTATGTATAGTGGCTAATATGGCAGGAATAATAACTTACATTTACTGAGTGCCTTCTACGGTTCTGCACTTGGAACACCTAAGCACAAAGGGTTTCTGAGGAGATTAACTATTTCCGTATCAGAAATCAAACCAAGCAAAAAACTCCTAACCACTCACTGGTGATAATAGCCATACAGTGAATTACTATGCATCCGTTTAAAATGGTGCTGTAAAATATTAACTAATGATATGGAAAATGTTCTCTGTACCTTGGTAGATAAAATTATGGAACGGGCTGGTATTTGGAGGTTCTCAGTGAAGGTTTAAACCTACATTCATACAAAGCAATGTTATCACCTTCCTTATTTTATTGGTAAGGAAATTAACATGCCTAAAGGTCACATAGGATTTTGGGTTTGGGTCTTTTGTAAGAATCCAGTGTTATGGGGCGCCTGGGTGGCTCAGTGGGTTAAGCCGCTGCCTTCGGCTCAGGTCATGATCTCAGGGTCCTGGGATCGAGTCCCGCATCGGGCTCTCTGCTCGGAGGCGAGCCTGCTTCCCTCTCTCTCTCTCTGCCTGCCTCTCTGTCTACTTGTGGTCTCTCTCTGTCAAATAAATAAATAAATAAAAATCTAAAAAAAAAAAAAGAATCCAGTGTTATCCTTAATGTCTTCATCTGTTTCCATTAAAAAAAAATAGACATTCTGTACTCAAGAGTTAATTGCTATATTGAGAGCAAAAAGACAAATGAGACAGGGATACCTGTTTAAGAACCACATTGCTTTGTTTCCATAGCTCTTACAATTGGCAGAACACTTTATAGGATTTATAGTGTATATAATGTATTCCTAATTTTAAAAAGAATACATGTTCATTATATAATTAAGAAAAGAGAGAAAGCCCAAAGAAGGGAAAAGATTTATAATCTCTCAAGGATAATCATTGTTTACATTTTTTCTTCCTGTCTTTTCTTTGCAAAGAAAATTTTACAAACCTAGGATTGTGTTGTATGTATGGTTTTGATTCTTGTTTCTTTCACTAATCTGTTGTAGACATTTCTCCCTATCATTAACTGTTCTTCTACAGTGTCTAGTTTTTATGAGAGATCATCAAATCTTGGACATTATGTTGTTTCCAATTTTTTTCATTATTATGAATGATGCTGTTATATTTTTTTAAGATTGTATTTATTTATTTGGCAGAGAGAGACACAGGGCCAGAGAGCACAAGCTGGGGAAATTGCAGAGGGAGAAGTAGAAGCATGCTCCCCGCTGAGCAGGGAACTTGATGTGGGGCTCCATCCCAGGACTCTGGGATCATGACCTAAGCCAAAGGCAGACAATTAACCAACTGAGCCACCCAAAGCGCCCCTGAATGATGCTGTTATAAACACCCTTGCCTTCATGAACATCAGCATTCATTTCCTTAGGATAAAATCTTGGAAGAGTTGGGTTATTGTTGGGTCCTAGGACATCAGCCTCTGAAAATTCCCTCTCTGTTTACATTTTCTCTTTTGATCCCTAAAATAAACTTTGAAGCTGGTTTGGGAAGGATTATTATCTCCATTGTACAAATTGGAAGCTGGAGTTTATAGAAGTTGCACTTTCTCAAGATAAGAAACTACTTTGGTAAAAGGAATCACTTTAATCCAATGAGCTAGAGAGAATGGAGTAGGAGGTGGGTTCCGGTTTGTCAGTTTTGTCATACTATATAGACTTTCCAGAAATTCCACTTTCTGCGACTTCCCCCCATGTCATGGATGTGCCCTCTGGCCCTACATAGAACAGGTTTCTTCGTTAACTATTCACAGAGGCTCCCATGTGGCCATGAACATGCCCTTTTCTGAGTTAAGTCATCCTTGTTTGCTCGTGAAGCATGGTTTTTCATTTATTTGCTGTCTTTGCTACTACTGTGGCATAGTAATTTATCAGTAATCCTCTTCCCATGTGTATTAATCAGCCCTTCAGGTTGGAAGTGATAGAAGCCCAACTCAAACTAACTTACACAGAAAAACAAGGTGTCTCAGTTCCAGTAACTGGGAACTCCAGGGGTCAATTTGACCTGGCCTTGGCACTGTTGGACCCCAAATGCTCACTCTCCTAGGATCTGTGTATCACTTCTTAGAGAAGATTTTGACTGGCCTTACTTGGATCCTGGGCTCACCCCTTGGATGAGTACCCCTTGGGTAGCTGACATTTGCAACCTGAAAGTGTGGAGAGGTGGTCTTCATTGAAGAAAAGTATGTGAACAGGGCATGCCTATTATATTGTGATATGTAGGATTGAGCATGGTGCCAGGTGGGGTCTGGCCAGCTCAGAAAAGAGTGGGATCACCCGGGGGCAACTAGGTGGCTCAGTGGTTAAGCCTCTGCCTTCGGCTCAGGTCATGATCTCAGGGTCCTGGGATTGAGTCCCTTTGCTCAGCTGGGAGACTGCTTCTCCCTCTCTCTCGGCCTGCCTCTGTGCCTTCTTGTGATCTCTCTCTGTCAAATAAATAAGTAAAATATTTAAAAAAAAAAGAATGGAATCACCATCTCTCTTTTTCTCAACATGCTTCTATTAATGCAACCTAAAATCAAAATAGTTTCCCTACTAATGTGTAGCTGTAGCACATCATGGGCTGCTGCTCAGCCTTTCTCTGTCCCCTTTTATACTGTTTTTGCGGGGATATTTTGGACTCAAATTTAGGTTTTAAAGCTTATCCCTGTTAGATTTCATATGGCTGTATTAAGTGCAGAGAATCAGCCTGTTGAGACCCTTTAGCCCTAGTTCTGTCATGTGACGTACTGGGCTCTCTCCAGCTCAGTGCACTCTATAGTCAGGTGACAGGTGTGATTGACATTTAGTGCCGGGAGTGGGGGGGAGGTGGGGAGGTGAGGGAAGGAAGGCCACATCCGGTCCATTGGCTGCATTAAAAGAGTCAGAATCTTCTCCTACCTCCGCCTACCCTGCAAATTGTTGTTGTTGTTCTTGTTTTATTTTTTGTGGCCCGTGAGGTCAGCCTTCTGGTTCATGGTATGTCAGAGCTTACCAGAAAGGGCATCAGGCAGTCCACTTTCCTATAGAGGCCCCAAACGGACTTAAGTTGAAGTAGGAGGGCTCCAGGTTAGATATTAAGAACTTATTAGCATGGGTGGGTATGGGAGGTGTGCTGGAGAAAGCACAGGCTATTTCCAGAGGCTGCCGGGCACTAGCAGGTTCCTGAGAAGTCCTCAGTGGTATGGGGTGGCGAGCAGTAGATTGGAAATGACTGTGAGCTTGTTGGGTTATAGGTTGATTGTCCCAGCCTCCTGCATGCAGGCGTTCTTGGTGGTGAGCGCGTGGCATTGCTGTTGCTTTAGTGAAGGCTCCAAACTGTGTTGTTTAGCTGCAAAAACAGTTTTCTTCCTTTCAAACAAGAAACACAAAGCGGCCCTTCAGAGAGGACAGCTGGATGGGCAGCCGTTCTGGCAGTATGTGGATTTAATCTGATGCAACATCAGATGGCCTGACAGCAGCAGAACCAGACAGCAGCATCCGGAGGGACCCCTGGAGAACAGAGGGCAGTGGGGGGAGCCTTGCCCTAGAAGGTCCTGAGTCCACAGACAGTGACCGGCAGGAGGCCTGATCTAGGCACTGTGGGTCAAGCAGGAATGACAGGAGAAAATGGCCTTTTTTTCTGTGGCCCAGGGGGTCTGGTGGAGCTGGATGTTCTGTGTGTGTGTCTTTGTGTTTAAATGTGAGTCTGTGAGCTGTTCCCTTTTGGTTTCCTGGGAGGAGAGGGGGGCAGTTTCCTCTGAGCACGAGCATTAAGGGTGCCTGTGCTGTCCTCACCTCAAGGTGGGTCTGCAAGTCACTCAGTACTTTGGCAGTCTGTCCTGTTGACATCAGATGACTTCCTGTGAGTTCCTAGTAGCTCTGCATCCCCCTGTCTGCACCAGAGCCAAGATGGACTTTTGGTTTTGGCTTGGCCCGAATGGGGTTCTGTCTGTCCATCCTCAGTCTTTAACTCTGTGTCCGTTTCTCTGTCTCCCTTGCTCCCTCTCCTTCATTGTCTGTGTCACTCCTTTCCTCTTCTCTCTATGCCCTGAGCCCCCATCCCACTCTTAGGGAGGTTGGGGGTTGGTTAGACCAGGACCAAATTCCTCATATTTAGATGAGCCCCTCTTTCAGGGGAGCAGGGCTAATGAAGGGTCTAGAGGCCAAGGCTGAGGTTGGCTGGTGAGGAGGGGGTTGAGGTGGCAAGCTGGCAAGTCTGTGTTTCCTGGGGTTGCCTAAATCACCCTGGTGCCCAGAGGATGCAAGACAGGTGCTTGTCTTGGTCCTGGGCTGTCACACCGAGGAAACTGGTTTACAGAGTACTTTTGCATTGGAGAAGAGGAGTGAGAGTAGGGAGGTGGGACAGCTGGTGGGCTGTTCTTTTCTGGACCTTAGGTCCAGTAGGACCCTGGGCTCCCGGGCAGGAGGTGACTTGTGGGTGGACCTCAGGAATGGAGGAGTGTGTTGTGGCATCAAGCAGAACTGTTTTCTTCCTTCCCCTTCCCCAGGCTGGTGGAGAGCTATATGTTGAATGTCTGTTTAGCATTTGTCCTTGATCTGCACTGCCCAGGCCTCGGATACCCAGCTGAGGGTCTATTTGAATATTCCTTATCTCTGCTCCAGGAATAAAGGAAGCCAGTTTGGGAAAATCTGAGTGGGGGAGAGGCGGAAGCTGCTAGTTGAGGTCTGCCCTGATGAAATGCTGTCTGGGCTGTTCTGGGAGTTGCTGGAGAAATTATATGTTAATGGGAATGTGCTTTTCTAAACTTTAACTAGCAAACCAAAGAAATGTTTGCTTGTTAATAATGTACCTGGTAAGCTGTTGAGCTGAACTTTCACAGCCAATTTAAAAAAACAAGGCAGGGAATTTAAAAAATAGGACATCCAAAAAGCATGCGTGTCCTGGAATGATTTCCGTGTTTCTGTTGGAATAAGCAATTTTGTGCTACTGGGAGGGTTTCCGTGGCCCTGGAGGTGCTGATGCTGGGCTCCCTGTCCCTGAAAAGTAATTCACTATGCAGCCCATTTGAGATGAACCAGGAAGCCATTTCCTCACTTTGGGAAGCCATAAAGTTGGGACAGCTTTTCCCACGGTGGGAAAGCTGGGTCGGAGTGGCCGAGGCAGAGCCCGGAGCTCTCTGCAACCAGTGTGGGCAGATGTTCTAGGCTTCCGAGCAATAGAACTCTCCTGGCCCAACAAGGGTGGGGCTGGCTGAAGGACTAAAGCCAGGAGTGGAGTTTCTGCTCCGTTATCTGAGATGACAAAGCCATTCTGCAGAGTTTGCTTTGGAAAAGGGAAGAGAGATAGGGGGGAAAAAAAACCAAAAACAAACCCAAATATCCGAATGGAAAGTTTAGGGAAAAAAAAAAACAAAGACTCCTCTTGGAGTCTGAGTGGTGTGTGTTACGACAGGAGATTAGTCCCTTTTTTTTTTTTTGAATCCCTGGATCTCAGTCAGGTCCTCACTAAGCTTAAGGTCCCGACTTCACTTTCACACCCTGGCTACTGACTCCTCATGTCCTTGTACCTTGCTGGTTCTTGCTGGTGTCCTGGTGGGCCTGTGGTTCCCGGTGTGGCCCCCAGAAATCAGCGCTGGGAGTGGACTTTGCCTGGCTTGTGCCTGTGTCTCTTAAAGTGCCTGACACTAGTGGTTGCTTAGGGGATATTTGTGGACCACATGGGCCGGTTATTTACAGCTGTGTGCATCACGTGTGCGTGTACACACACACACACACACACACTGTGCCCCCGGTCCTGCCTCCAAGTCTGTCCTACCTCTCCAGCCTCATCCAGATTTCTCCTCTTCCTTCTTGGGTATCCTCACCCCACCTGTGTTATTAGAAGACCTAGTCTACACTGAGCAAGCATCGCACTAGTGTTTTATGTCCCAACAGCCACCCTGGGAAGCAGGTGATCGTGTTATAATGTTGCCATCTTACAGATGAGAAAATTGAGGTCAAAAGAGGTTAATTATTTGGCCACAGAAGTTGATGGTGATACCATGGCTTACCCACAAATATCTCTGATTCAAAAGCTGAGTTCTTCTAGGCTATAAACCTTCCTTTTCCTGGGCTTTAAGCTAGAGTAGAGTAGGTACCTGGGGGGAGGGGAGGAAAAAAATGCTTCCATTCTCCCTTTCCCACTGTTCCACTGTTCACAGACTGCTGTCTCTCACTTCCCCTGGCATAGGAGCCCCTTAAAGATGTGTTGGCAGCAGAGAAGTGACAGGCTCCGAGGGGTTTGCGGTGGTGGGTTTGGTGAGTTTATTTCCCCCTGTGATCAATATCATGGCCATTGGTATAATATATAAAAATCAGTAGGGAAAAATGGCACCAAAGGAAGGGTTGGTCTAAGGTAGGAGTCTTCAAACGTTTTTGATCTTGTATATCCCATTAATAAATTAGCATGTACCCTAATATATGTAGACTCATTTATACATTTTATACACAAACTGTACTAATGAACCTATGACATGCACACACATACACAGAGAGACACACACTTAAAAGGATGATATAAAAATAAATGTGAATAGGTGTTCTAATATTTTCTTCCTGAGCCACAGTAGATGATCTTGAGGACCTCAAGGTTGAGTGTGCCCAACTTTGGAGACCCCTGCTGTCCCTCCTGCCCAGTTATCTGATCAATGCCCTGTGACCGTAGTGCCCCGTGAGAGAGTGCACATGGGACTGAACCCTCCATTTTTAGGTACCCTGATTTTCAGAAGCAGGCAGCGCCTGACCTTGCAGCCTCATGGTTGTTGGTTAGTGTTACCAAATTGACTGGAACCAAGGGGAAGGCTCTCCCAGCCGCTGCTCTGGCTGCAGGCCTTTGCTGTTATTCCTCAGCCTCTCAGTCCTTCCCAACAGCTTGCAAGTCATCCTAGGGACGATGAGGGGAGAAAGGCCGTCTCCTGGGGCTTGAGTACAGCCCAAAGATTGGTGAGGATGTGGAGAAATTGGGACTCTCATGCATTGCTGGTAGGGAGGTAAATGGTGCAGCCACTATGGAAAACACTGGTGATTTCTTAAAAATTCAAATAGAATTAACTGCATGATTTAGCAATTCAGCTTTCAGGTATAAGCTCCAAAGGATTGAAAGCAGAGACTTTACAATAGCCAAAAGGTAGAAGTATCCATCAAGAGATGAACAGATGAACAAGATATACACGTGGAATGGACTATTGTTTGGCCATAAAATGGAAGGAAATTCTTATGCATGCTACAACATGGGTGAACCATGAAGACATCATGCCAAGTGAAATAAGCCAGGCAGAATAAGACAAATATTGTATTATCCCATTTGTATGAGGTAGTTAGAGTTGCCAAAACATAAAAAACCAGAAAGATTAGACGTTACCAGGGCTAGGGCGGGGGGAGGGAGGAATGGGTGTTCTTGCTACTAATGGTTATAGTGTTCTGTTTGAGGTAATGAAGAGGTTTTAGAAATAAATAGTGGTGATGGTCGCCCAATGTTGTGAATATAATAAAATAAGAAAAAACTTTTCAAAAAGGAGGAGGAAGCAAGGAGAAGAGGCGGGGTTTGGGGTGGAAGGACAGGCAGGTTGGTTACTTCCTTTGTCTGACTATGGTGCAATGGTGGATCAGATGCCAGGCTGTCCCCATCCCTGTGGGTACCGGTGCCAGGCATTGGGGCTGCTAGAATAGGACACCTGTGGCCACACCCTGGCAATTCTAACTGGCTGTACAAATAGCTCTCCAGACCTCCCAGGGGAGCGGTCATTGAGATTGAGGCCATGAAGTAGGTCCATTTGTCCCTAGTTTTGTCCCTCTCCCCAGTCAGCTGATGACAGTTCTGGTCCTGCAGCCCAGCACCCTGTGATCACAGACACACCTCTCTGGCTGCCCCGTCGCCAGAGCTCACTGATTTTCAGAAGCAGGTAGTGGTTTTCTTGGGAAGGTTGGAATCATGAAGTAGGGCAGACAGGTTTCTTTGGAGTTAAATTTAGGGCTTAGAATCCAGGGGTGGCTGAGAAAAAGCTGTATTTAGCTGCTACCCCACCACCAAAAAAGAAAACAAAATGTCCTAAATTAAGCACAGTACATGGAACTTGAAGGTACCTCAACCAAATTGGAACACATACCTCTAAAAATAAAAGATGCTGAAATCTGGAAAATACCATGTATGGCTGCTTGGTCAGGTGTTTGCTTCTCTGCTTTTCTATTTTGGCCACCCCTGTCCCAGTACTGGAGTGGCACAGGGAAGTGTCACTCTCCTCCCAGAGACTAAGGCCTTGTCTTTCACGATGCATGGTCCCTGGGGTGGGGAGTGGAGGCTTTCTGCTCTACAGATAAGGAGGCTGAAGCCAAGAAGTGCCATGATGACTGTCCCCATGGGTCACCGTGGCTGTTCTCATTACCCCCTTTCCCAAAATGTCGGTAGCCCCTGGTTCTCCTGGGGAGGGGTCCCCTTAACTCAGAAGCCCCCTTAGTATCACCTAGTTCCCAAGGCTCCAGTGGCCGAGCCCCACAACTTGGACACTGTGATTTTTCTTGCTGCTCCAGGGTGCTGGCAGACTGGGGTGCATCAACGATTCTCAGAAACACAGATTCAAGGGCCACATACAGGCCAGTGTGCACAGGCAGAAGCTGAGCTTGTGGAAGAGAGGACTTGGGGCTGTTTTAGGAAGTCAGTGTTGCATGGAGAAGATGGTAACCATAGTGAAAGATGGGCACTTACTGCATTTGGGCCTGTCTCCGAGGGTCTTTGCGCAGACTGGCCTCTTGACAGCCCAGAGAGGTGCACATTGTGATCATGCCCAGTTCCAGTGAGAAAACTCTTGGGTATCCTGCTCAGGGCCACCCACCAGCAAGAGGTAAGGATGAGATCCGAACCCAGGCAGTCTGTCTCTAGGACCTGTCCACCTAGCTGTGTATAAGCCAGTCATTTCTGCCAAAGCCACAGGGCTTCCTCCTCACTGAGGCATTGATTTGGGACTCAGGTCCCTGGTGCCCCTCCTGTGACCTCCTGATTTGGGAAAAAGGACGTAATAAAGGTTTTCCTGCTCCCTCCCCCCCACTTATTCCTCTCCTGGAGTGGCGGCTGTGTCAGCCTGACTTCGGCACGTAGGCTCCTACTTCCGTGTGGTGCATTTTGGTGTGTGTGCAGGCCTTTTGATAGGTGTTTACTCATATTATCTCACAATGGCCAACGAGGTAGGTATTACTGCTCCCAGTTTACAGATGCAAAAACTGAGGCTCAGAGAGGTGAACAGCTTGCCTACATTAAATAGCTAATTAATGGCAGAACCTTAATGTGATCTCAGGACCATCTGGCTCCAAAGTCTGTGCCTTTTCACCTTCTTCCCCATGCAGTGCAGTGGGCCCACCATGACCTCCCTCACTCTTGGCTCTGCCGAAATCCTCTCCCTGGCTTTGATGATGCCAGGGTAGGTTTGAGGGTCAAGGTTGAAACAACATTGCCCTTTCCAGAAAAGATAGTGGGGCAGAGACCTGTGAGGAGGTTTCTATGACTTCCCCCAGGTGTCCTGCAGGTCCTGTCTGGGAGAGTAACAACTAGGGTGGCCCCCTTTGGGCGTGGCCAGGGGTGTGTGTGCAGGACCAAGAGCCTCTTTTCTGGGCCACTTCTCCGGTTGCTTGTGGCCCGTAACTGTAAACTCTCCGGAGTTCTCAGCCAAGGGAAGCAGAGGGAGGATTAGTGCCTTTGAGGGGCCGAGGCAGGTGTGAGAAACAGATGCTCTTCCCTCTCTTCCCTCAACCCTCTCTGAGGCTTGTCCTCTGATGAGCTGCATGGAAGCTGGCATCAGGATCACTCGCACTGGGAGCCTTTCTGCAGCCCTTCCTGGCTGAGTTGCCGAGACGCTGTCATTTCTTTAGGAGCCCTGGTCTTCCTGGTGAGTGGCAGAGGAATACGCTCGGGGCAGGGGTAGTTTGGGAGACTCACTGAGGGAACTTTGGTGAATGATCTGATTTTTCTAAAACTGGACGGCTTTGTGTTTTGGGGTTGCAGAAAGCTGTAGCCAGAAAATGAGGAGGAATGTGTTTCAGAGAATCAGACTCTTCAGCTGGAGCGGAGACCCCCACGGGCAGAGTCGGCAGTAGGCTTCCACGGGGGAGCTGCTGGCTGGGTCCATTTTGGGGAGCATGGGCTGGAGATGTGGAGGGTGGGGACAGAGGTGATGAGAGGAAGCCTGAAGTTTGAGGACAAGTTTGGGTTCAAGGAGCTGGCCGGTAACTAGAGTGAGAGCTGCTTCCTCACCCTGGCCCAGCCCACTGTGTGCCTCAGTGCCATCTGTATGTCGGAGGTGTAATTCTCTGCTGGCAGCATTCCTGCTGTGTGGCTTTGGAGGCTGCAGCTGCACTGTAGCCGTCGCTCTGTTGGTGTCATTGTTTATTATTTAAGCACCTCTCTTGTGGCCAAGCAGGGGCCTGTGGGTGGAGTGTCACCTTAAGCTGGGGTCCCCTTTCTCTGCTGGACCCTGCAATCACTTGTCTGTAGTTAGCACCTACTGCGTGGGGGGGGGGGGAGGGTGCGGTATGAACCAGGTGTTCCACGTGGGTTGGGCATGGAGGACAAGGAGCCGTCCTGGAGTTTCCAGGGAGGCTGAGGCTCTTCCCTCCTGTTCCGGCTCCTGCAGTGCCTGTGTCTGCTGGTAACAGTGTGCACGTCCCTCTCTCCCCACCCTGTCCCACCCTTCTACCTCCTCACCAGGAGCTGTTGCTCACTGTCATGGTGCCTGGCACACAGGACTCAGCAACCAGTTAGTCAACCCAGCAGGGAGTGTGGAATCTGGATCTGCAGTGGCTTCTCATCTCATTCCTGTTCCCTGGCCCAGCTCAGGCCCTGGCTGCCATTCCTCCTGCTCAGGGAGTCAGACCCTTGGGGGCTGTGCTGGCCTCTCCTGGGGTGGGGGTGTGGGGCAAGGCAGGAGCAGTGCTAGGGTGTGATATCTCTGGGAGCAATAATGCTTGGCCATTTGGGACAAAACCGAATAGGAGTCAGTGTCCGGGGAGGAAGAGGTCAGGGGAACTGAAAGGACACGTGACCCAAGGTGGACAGAAAAGCCAGTTCACAGCAAGGGATATGGTTGGCAGAGCCATGGGAGGATGTGAAGGTGTGTGTGAGTGTGTGCTTACAGTCTTAGTGGCGGCGTGAAGGGCTGCGATGTGGAGTGCACCGGGCCAGCACTCATCCCTGTGTCTTCAGTATGTCCCTTGGGGGCAGTCGGTTTCAGCTCTGAAAATCCATCAGTGTTATCTGGACTCTTTCCCCTGGGTTTGACCTGGGGTAAGCCATTTGGAGGTGTGGGCCTTTGAGGGAACCCTCAGTCCCCTCCACCCCAGAGCCACATTTTATGGGAGAGCTCCAGCCAGGCACAGCATGCTGATAAAGAAGTGTTTTCATTCTCAGGGACGTTAATTACTGCAGATTAGATTTCTACTGAGTGGGCCTTTTGTTGTAGGACCCTTTCTAACCAAGGTGGTTTCGATACTACTTGGTTTCAGTGAGCCAGTTCAGGTTCATTACTTTGGTCTGTTACCACCTGGGGTATTCAGCTCTGATGTTATTACTTATGGCCCCACTGGGTCTGGTCTTTCAGACTTGGTTTAACTCCTGGTCTGGCGTCTCCCTGAGACATCACTCTCGTTGGTTGCTGAGCCTGGAGAAAGATAACCCAAGCATGTAGACACGTTTTCTTGGCTCTGTGAGTTTTATTAAACATTTACAAACGTGTTTTCTTCAGTTTCCTGAGGTGATCTGGCACAAACAAGATGGGCTTTGAATGTTCTTTCCAGTTGTCATGTTCTTTTATAATTCCATCAGTTCCCGTTCTGTGGAGGAGACTGGAAATGATCAGGAGGTGGTGGTCTAAGGAATCCAGCCTGAAAGTAGGAGAGGGTGGGGCAGTTGGTGGCCGGTCCCCGAGTGTGAAGACAGGGAGTTCCTGGCTTGGGCAGGGTCTGGACTCTCACCCATCCACAGACTTGACACCACAATGGACACTACTTGGGCTTCTGAGAGCCTTCATGCTTGTTCTTTTCAGTCTTCTTTCTCTGGTTACAGCTGCTGTGTAACTAAGAAATCAGCAAAGAAAAAATTAAGTCACCCATAACCCTACCACCCCAAGAGAATAGGTAATGATAGTCAAGATCTTACCATAATTCCATATAGATTTTGGGGGGCATTTAAGATCATTATTGAGTTCTTAACACTCTCCACATATGTCTGTATCTTGCACTTGCGGAACAGTTCTTATTACAGAAAAAATGTGCATTTGATCGTGGAAAACTTGGAAAATACCGAGGGAAAGCACAGAGTGAAAAGTGAAAATTACACTGATTATTCATCCAGAGCCACCCATTTTTTGTGTGTGTGTGTGACTGTTTGCATACACTGCCAGTCTTCTTTCTCAAGGGCGTACCCCCATTATCTCTCACCACAGATTGGGATGGTGCATATACAGACATCCTTTCTTTTTTCCTTTTTTACTTAAAAATATCCCATAGATGTGTGTCATGACATGCAGTTTTCCTGAGACAGGTTTTTGAAAAATAATTTGTTTAGGTGAAATTCATGTAATGTGAAATTAACCATTTTAAAATGAACAATCCAGTGGCATTTAGTACATACATACACACACGGTGTTGGGCTGCTACCATCTCTGTCTAGGTTCAAAACATTTCCCTTACTGCAGAGTAAAACTCCTTATCCATCAAGCAGTTTCTCCCCATTTCCCCCAGCCTCTGGCAACCAACCAATCTCTATTGATTTTCCTATCCTGGATATTTCATGTGAATGGAATCCTACACGAGACATGTTTTTGTGTGTGTGTGTGTGTGTTTTTGTGAGCTCTTTTTCTTTTCTTTTCTTCTTTTTTTTTTTTTCTTTTTGAGACATGGTTTTTAATGGCTCTATGGTGTGCTTCTTATCTAATTGAATAGGTCCCAGGTCTTCAATATGAGTTCCATCATCCAGGAGCTGGCATTCTGTCCTATGGATATAATTTATCGAAGCCCTTGCTTCTGGACACTGAGGTGGTTTGCAGTTTTTTTATGCCTACAGGTAGTAATGTGTTGAGCATCTTTGTGCATAAATTTCTTTTTGTATTTTCAGATTAGCAAGGACACATATTCTTGAATATATCCATGCAATTTAATTTGAAGTCATTGCAAAGTAAAATCTTTCTTTTTCTTTTTTCTTCTTTCTGGGGGGAGGGGTTCTCCTTGAATGAAAGACTTTTGCCTCTAACCTTTAGGCTTCCCGTTGCTTTTTTGCCAAGTCTTGTCTCTTCCATCAAAGCAGTTCCTCAGCAAGGGTGACTCATGCTGCCTTGAACCCTGCAAGGTGATGGTGCCTCACGCTTCATGAAGGCAGCACTTCAACCTGCCTCTTCCCTAGAGATCATGTGGGCTGTTTTTGCAGAATCTGTCTGTTCTTCAAGGGCAGCATAACTTTTGCAGAGACTGGTTAAACTACTTTAGATGGAGTTGACAGAGCTGCCCAGTGCTTGCAGAACTTGTAACTGCCAGACACCTCAGATAAAGGTGACTTGCTGCTTCTCGTCTCTCATTCAGGTGCAGGAAGTGCCAGAGTAAGACTCGCTGGGAGAGGTCCCTGTAGACATTGTGGTGAGGGCACAGCCAGGAACAGGTTTCCTGGAAAGGCCTCAGACTCCTGCAAAATTCAAGACTGGCACAATTTCCTTTATCCTTGTCACGGACTTGGATTAGGTGTTATTAAAACAGGAGCTACCTTTGACTCCTACTGTGGCCTTGTGAGCTCGGGATGCTGATGGAAGAACACTGAGGTGAAGTCTTACCTTTGCTGTGCCGTTAATTAGTTGCGTGACTTTTGGTAAGGCACTGCTCCTCTCTAGGAATCAGATTGTCTGGACCTAAGTGAGTGTTGAGTTGCCCTGGGCATTAAGGCCCCTTTGGAATTGCACTTGCTGGGCCATCAGTGATGACTGTTTTCTCCAAGCCTAGCACAGTGCCTGGTACAGAGGGAGTATTCAACATGCACCTGTGTGAGCTCACACACACACACACACACACACACACACACACACTCTCTCTCTCTCTCTCTCTTTCTCTCTCTCTCTCTGTCTCTCACAGTCTCCTCTGAGCTCCTCCATTATGACTGTAGGATATATCTGTTTGCCTAGTCCCTATAGGATATACACAAAAAGCACGTACTCCTACAAACTAGATCGCTGGGTGTCGTTCACCCACATTGATTTCTAAGTTGCTATGCATTGTCTCTAAAATCTACCCTTTTCCAGGTGACTGGGTCTCTAATAATGCTCCAGTCATTTTAAATCCCTTGTGTGGGCTCTTTAAGCCCGCCTTCATTTTAGGTAACTGGGAGTAGTCCTTAAAATCCCATCCTTCCATTCTGCCATTGTAATTTTTTGGAGGCAGTTGTTACATTTTTTTTTTTTTAAAGATTTTGTTTGTTTATTTGACAGAGAGAGAGAGAGACATAGTGAGAGCGGGAACACAAGCAGGGGGAGGGGGAGAAGGAGAAGCGGGGAGCCTGATGTAGGACTCAAGCCCAGGACCCTGGGATCATGACCTGAGCTGAAGGCAGACACTTAATGACTGAGCCACCCAGGTGCCCAGTCTTTACTATTCTTTATGGGCACTATGAATCGTTGGCTCATGTTTGACATGTTTGACATGGCCTGGAGAAAAAAAAAACAACAACTTAGAATTCTATCTAAATCAGTTATTTTCTTTAAGCTTCACTGGTTCTGAGCTTAAGTGTTATCTATACTATCTTCTCTTTTAGTCTGTTAACAACTGACTTAATTCAATTAATGCTGGGGAATCTAAAAGGAGCAAATCGTGGCCCCTCAAGATACCATTGTCCAGTAGGACAACAGATACACTACACAAACAAATGTAATATGACAAGGAGGATTTGTGTAGAATGTAGCAGGAGCACAGTGGGGTATGTGGGGGCATGGATCCATTCCATGGGACAGGTTCAGTAGGAAGCAACATTTGAACAAGGCCTTAAAGGATGGATGGTTAGGAAGTTGTCTTATTGATGCGCATGGAAGGAGTATTCTGAGAATACTCATTCATCATTCGTTCATTCAGCAAGTCATGTGTTTACCTGCTGCAGGTTAGGCCCATGGTTTGTTAGGAGTTTAGGTTTTCTTCTTTGTATACTCTACGGAGCTTTGCATAGTGCTTTGTATGTACCAGTTGTTTCGGAAATATTTGAGTAAATAAAAAATTTCATCTGATATGTAAGGGAAGTAAAAATTCTGACATTTGTAGAAACTGACTTTCAAATGAAATAATGTGTATGAAAATAAAGCATTAAGCAACTGTAAAGTATGCAGTTGGTATTTAACTCTCTTGTTGTTTTTTTTCCCCCCCAAAGAGATTATTTGGAGGATTTTTTTTTTTTTTTTTTTTTTTTTTGCTCTTTTAGATAACCACAACATCTTATATTATTAGTTTTTTATTCTGTGCTTCGATAGTACTGGGTAAGAGAACATTGACGGTGATGTTTTAATTTTATTTCATGATTTGTTGTTATTGATTAACACAGTATTTAGGGGCAGAAACCCTACAGATCTCTTACCTTGTGGTTTTTCCTTTGTGTGAAATCTGCTTCTTACCCAGTGCAACCCCGAGCTTCCATTCTCACACCTTGATTCAGGTTAGCTTCCTGTGGGTCCGAGGGGTCAGTTTCTGAACTTTCTATAAGTTTCTGTTTGGTGAGTCAACTTTCTAATCATGATAAAGGCCAAATTATTCTTTTAGAGACCTGGTGCAATTTGGCACATTCCTGTCTTACCAGTTTCTTGAGGGGGAAGGGAAAGAAAAACATAAGCACCCTTTAAATCTGCTTTCCATTTTCATGCAGAGTAAATAGTAGACTTTTCATTTATTTGAACCACAAAAATAAACACAAACTAGAAAAACATTGTCCAATCAACCAGGCTAATTTTACTTAGCAGGTACTTAAATTGTGTTTATAAATGCAGTACTATTTATTCAAACATTAAAAGCTAATTAGTAGGGG